>NC_138051.1:27361033-27699683 GCF_964194185.1 Rhinolophus hipposideros
AGACTATCTCAAGACAGTTTTTCTTTAGTGATACTGGTTAATGTGATAGAAGCCGCCCTCGGTGTGATCACCAGAATAATGAAGTGATTTATTTAATTCATAGAGCATTTTCATCCATAACAGGACATCATGAAAGAATTTCTCTTCAAGAATATTATGTGTGGGTAGAAGTTTTGTTTATGAAACCTGTGTTACATCTAGCACAATACTACAGTCTCAGAAATGTGTGGTAAAGATTACATCATAAGGAATATGATTTATGTTTCTAAGGAAATGTGGCTCTTCTTCAAAAACAAGAAATTCAACAGACAAATTAAAAATACATTAAAATGCTTTCCACATTATTAGGAAAATGCAGATATGGTGAAATACGAGACAGGGGCAGACTGTGTCACCATGTTTCCACAAAAATAAGACCTAACCAGACAATCAGCAATACTGCATCTTTTGAAGTAAAAATTAATATAAGACCAAGTCTTATTTTACTATAATATACTATACACTATAATATATTATATACTGTAATATAATATAAGACTGGGTCTTATGTACTATAATATAAGACCAGGTTTTATATTAATTTTTTTTCCAAAAGACGCGTTAGAGCTGATTGTCTGGCTAGGTCTTATTTTGGGGGAAACAAGTATCTCCTTGTGACTTGTCAAGGGCCTACTCTATCAGAGCAGTGTGATTAGCCATCTGAGGAATATGTTAGAGCTTCAAGTAGATTTGGTTCCAAAAGTGGATTAGTTCTGTGCTAATAGAAGTGAAGCAGGTCTTGAAGAAATCTAACGAAACATTTCTGTACCTATGGCCTGGGAAATATTTGTAAATTAAAGTGCCTATAAAAGTTTCTGCGTGGTACCTAGGAGACACAGCCATGTTTTCTGGGGGTGGTAATGAAGTGCTGCTTTGTGAGTACGAGGCTATGTATCTTCTAGATTACCGCGAGAAGCCAGTTTGGTATGAACTCCCATTTCTGCCAGACTACACCTCCCAAAGGGCTGGGCTGGGATAGGAGGAAGAGGAAAGAAAGAAGTTAAGAGGAACCCAGTTTCCTGAGAATAGTCATTCCAGTTTATGGAACACTTCCCAGGGTGAAGTAGAGGTCACTCGCCCATATTTTTTCTCCACTTTAGCTTTGTAAAGCTGGTACAGTCTATAAAATTTTGTTGCTGGTGTAAATATCTAACGTGAGAAAATTCTGCTTGTGCTGTGTATTCTTCTAGTGCTGAAAATCTAAACGGGAAACCAGACATATGTTTATTAGCTTCCTTGAAAGTTCAACAATAAAATTCCCTGAAACTGCCAACGTGGGCACGAATGCTTTTTAGAACTGCAAGCTACTACTTTAACTCTCTGAGGTCTCTAGGAAAAGACAAAATAGCTTGTTGTACCCGAAAGGGCACAGTTTGGACCTTAGGTGGTCATAAGCATAGGAGACATTCAGAAATCCAGCCTTTGGGTAGAGATTTTTACACCTTCAAGTAATTGGGGTGGTGGGGTCATGGCTCCAGCTCTGTGTAGGCACATGGAGAGATGGAATGGAAGATGTTTGTCATTGCAATGTTAACTGTGTCCGTGGAATTGGAAGGTTGAAAGGCTCCTGAGAACCCTGATTTTGGAACATCTTTTTCTGAAATGCCTATGATTTTCCAAAGAGATTCATTTCCTACAGATTTAGAGGTTTTATTCAGATAACCAGTCTTTGCTTGGAATTGGTTGAAGAGCAAACTGATAAAGAATAGATATTTTTGGAGGCCTGGGTTCACTCTCTATTCCTGAGTATACTCTTCTTTTTGGCTGTGTTTTCTTTCAGTGGGAGATTGGAAACCTGCAGGGTGTGCTTCCCTTAGTTGTTCTGCGGAACTTTTACCTGATATCTTCTGTCACCTGTTGGCCTTGTGGAATGTCACACTATTTTTTTTAACTCCAGTGCCTGTATTGCGTTTTAATGGAAATTTCCAAACCAAAGGAACCACTTGGATTGATATTCAGAGTGCTTTTATTTTTCAGGAAATATAAAGAACACTAAAAACTGTATTTTCTTCTCAATACCCACATACCAGCATACTAGAAATGTTTAAATATCTGGGAGTGCCTGGTCTCAAGTAACTTTGGAATGAATAAATCAAAATAATGATCAGATACGAGAACTGCAAGGCTGAGTTGGCAGCTCTGAGCTGGTTGGTGATTGCATGTTTTTGCTTTAATGACCAAGATACTAAATTATTTCAGCCATGTGTTTCTTATTTCTATATATAGGTTTATCAGTATCTGAAGTGATTGCTAAAGAGCTGGAAAGTAGTGTCAAAAGCTGGGTAGGTTATCCAATTTTAGTTTGTTTTCAGTGTGAGGGTGTTAATAAATTAATAAGCTAGTAGGAAAAGAAATAATGAGTTTATGAGCTAGAAACACTATTAAAATCGTGAATGGACAACTTAGCATATGTCGGATGAGAATAAAAACAAAAATTGCGGGGGTGGGGGGGTGGAACAAAACCAAACACACACAAAAAGTAAGGATGCCTGGTTTGTTTAGAAATATTGACAGGGCAAGGTTAATGAAGGGTGAACTGGAATCTCTCTATATTCCAGAACATTCTCTCCTCTCTTTCCAGTTCTTTCCATTGAAGTGCTGGAGACTGAACTCTTGCTCCCCTATGTAATTGTACACATTTTAGAATTTTCCAGTTGTTAATAATGTACATTTTGTAGGGTGCTGACAAATCAATCCAGTTAGGGATTGATTCTTTTAAATTCCAGAGGACTATTTTGCAAGAGGTGGGGTATCTCAAGGCCCCTTTGTGTTTCAGTTTTCTACTCTCCCCTCACCCCTCTCTCCACTCACTTGTCTCTATGTGCAGAGGTATAACAATATCAAATGGTGATTCAAAGGCTGTCAGTGCAATAAACTAAAACGAATGAGACTTAAATCCCTGACTGATTATATCCTCTTCAGAACTAGAAGAAAATGACTTTTTGTTAAAGTTGCTAAGATAAAGATTTGGGAATATTTCTTTTTAAATGTTAACACAACCCACTGAAGGGAGGGGATCTATAATAAGGAAAAATCAGCCCCAAACATATCTGGTTGGCATTTCTGCTAATGTCACCAGAAGGAAGGCTACTGCAGCCCGTCCCCTGGACAAAGGGACTACGGGTCTATCACAAAAGCAGGGGAAAAGACGTCAGACGTGATTTAGAAAAGAAACTGTTCTTCGGAGATGTCTTTAGAGAAAAAGTTATTGCAACGTATCAGAGTTACAAAAACTTTCTCAGCCAATCAAGATTTGAGTGACATCACTCCCAGGATTTTTAAAGGATTTTAGAGCTCTGCCTTTGGTAATTATAGATAACATGAAAAATATCCTTGCTTGTTTCACTCGACTCTATTGCAGAAGGATGTCAACACAACCCACAGGCCAAGGAGGAAACAACCTCAGCCACTGAGAACTAAAGATGAACGTTTTAGGGAAGGTGGATTGTTCAGTCAGGAGGGTGGGTGGGGAAGGACCCACCAGGGAACAGGGCGGGGTGTGGAAGTGTGGAAACCCACGAGGAGGCCTCCATCACTCACAACACATCAGTCCTGCATTCACAAACATTCTTCATTAACAATGAGTCACAAGTACCTAATTTTTCATGCAGTGCCTGAAATCCTCCTCACAGCAAGAGAACACGAGAAAGTCATCCACTCTGATTTTCTTACACCTCTGACTTTGAATTTTAGTGTTCTGTACTCAAGCTTTTACTTGTTTTTGTCCACTGAAAAGTCTGAGTTCCACCCATCATTTTTAAATTAGGGAGCTAACTTTGGCTAGTAGCAATTGGAAACTTTAGTTTAAAAAAAAAAATAGCAGAATGGCTAACATGAAGTCCTCACTCACCCTGCTCCTGGTAATATTCTAAGTATGAAATCATTCGATCCTCACAGCACCCCTATGACATGGTTCAGATTATGACCCCCCTTTTTCCAGATGAGGAACCAGATATAGAAAGGCGAAGTCACTTGCCCACATTTAACTAGCTCTGCAGCTAGTTAGCGCATAGCTGGAATGAGAACTGAGCAGCCTGGCTTCATAGTCTGTGTTCTTCACCAGTGCGCATCCTCTCCTAATTGACAAACGACTAGGCACTGCTTTGGAAATATTTTTTTAATCATAATTGATCATTTATTTATTTACAAAATTACTCTCCGGCTATCAAAGCAAATCTTAGCAAACAAACCAAGTATTAGCAGCTATACTAATAACATAGCCTATATTTTTAACAGTAATCACAGAGCATGAAATATGTGAAATCTCAACTCTTTAACTTGCCTAGCAATACTTGTTGCTTGCCCAATATCAAAGGCTCTGAGATCAACTAACCCCATGGCATTCCTACCTGGTGGGAAAGGTATCCACATGATAAGCCAGAGTAATGTTGCAAATCCAGGGACACCCAGAGAAGGAATTTTACAAAGTGTGTTTCATCTCCCCCATTAGTCCCACACTTCTTGTCCTAATTTTCACCACCTACTCACGATTCCCACTGTGTTCTCCCTTTAGCAAGAGTCTCTCTCTCTCTCTCTCTCTCTCTCTCTCTCTCTCTCTCTCTCTCTCTCTCTCTCTCTCTCTCTCTCTCTCCCAGGACTTGTAGACTGGTAGGAAATCAAATAAATGCTTGCTTGTTTATTTATACAAAGAAGAAAAGTAGAAAGAAAGAAACAATAATAGCATCCCCTTACCAAAAATTAAATCAAACTAGGCAGGCAACGAAGGAGAAATATTTCAGAATGTGTCAGAGCCCTCCCTGCATATATTTCCATTGTAGCAGTACTGTCCCATCTTTGTTTTATGTCTAAGCCATGCGGAAACACTTGTCCCTTACCAGTTTTCTAGGTAAACTTTATAGGGGGCTTCTGTCAAGGCTGAGGTGGAATGCTGCTTTCTTTGTATTGTGATGTAACTTCCAAATACATCAGAAAGTTGTTGTTTGGTTGGATTCTTCTCCCTTATTTACTCTTTAATGTAGGGGAGGGACAGAGATTATAAAATGTATTTCTGAGGGGAGAATTTGCAGATTACAAAATACTTTAAAAACCTATGTGCAAACTTATTCAATATTTCTAAAGCCAATTAATCAAACAATTACTACAGTTGATTGGTCCATATATATCCTCTTGTTAATCTTTAAAAGTAGAGTTGCTGGTTTCTGACAAATGCCTCAGAGGTTCTATGGAGTTGAGAAGGGTCCAACTGTGGAGAAATGCTGAGGCCCCCTCTCCTTGGCATCTCCTCTAGGACAGAGCAGTTCCCAGGACTGAACCAGGGGCTCCCCATACACTGCAATCTAGGTTTCGCATTTATGGAGAACAACACCTGAGTAGCTGCTACATTACCTTGCAGTGTGCTTTCTGGCCATCATTGCTTTTGTTCTTTTGCCTTTGTAATTGCTTGTGCCTAGAATGAAATTAGTCTTGTTTAACTTCCCTAGGAATGGCAGAAAATGTTCTGATCTTCAGGGCACTTACGATCTTTGCTCTCAGCTGGTGGCTGTGTGCTTCATGTGACCCTGACACCTGGGGAAAGGCTGTCTTCTTCAATTAGTTGTGTCTTGTAGTGAGCAGAAGGACTCAAGAGATTGATGTCCAAACCACCTTTTATGAATAACTAAATGAAAATGCATTTAGGGGAATTCACTGTTTAATGAAGTTCTGTTGTGAATTAATCTTTAAGGTCAAGTTTCACCCCTATGTAATTCCACGTCTTTTGCATGTCACATGTTATGAAGGTGGCATGCCTTTGTGACTCTGAATAGTTTCTCTAAGTGAGCACAATACCCTAAATGATGAACTGTATTGAAACCTGCTAATTGTATGTGTAGAGGAGTATGTTGGTACCATGGTATCGTATTTACCTTTTTATGGTAGCTTATTCTAAGCTATAACTTTTCCACAGAAATTTGTAGAAGACAAAAGAGATCAGTAGTATCATTTCCTTGTGATAATTCCCTGAACGCCACCCCCGTTTGCAGAATTAATGGTTCCCTCCTGCAAGTGTATACCTCCAGTTCATCACTTGTTGTAATGTGACATATGGTGCTCAGCCACGACCCTGTCCCCACCGAGTGCGAGTTTCCCCAGGACCCAGGAACTGTGGCTTAATCATTGGGTAGCCCTTAACACGAGCACAACAGTGGATGTAATAGGAGGTAAACACATCCTTGTCTTACTGAATTTTGTGTAAAAATAGACAGGTAAAGAGATGGCTAGTGAGGATGTAGAAACACCAAAAAGGACACAGAGAATGAATTAGAACTACCAGTAGATCATAACCATTGCCACACTTAGTTTTTTCTAACTACTCCCTTAGAGTTTGAGATTGTGTCTATTTCTCAGTGAACTCAAAAGGTCTGTGTAGTAATATGTAATTTTTTCGAGGAATAATTGCATTGCTGGGTTAGAAATGAGTCACTTAGCTCATTGTAAGTGTGCCCGGCAGCCACTCAGCGTCTCCATTTCAGTACAGTTTCGGTTTCCACAAAAACAGACTGCTAATGCAGCAAAGTGAAGAGATAAAAAAAATCGATGGTACACACATAGATGAAAACTTGATATTTGACAGGTGGCATTGCAGGTCAGTGGGGCAAGGATGGGCTGACTCTTCAGTAATTGGTACCATGACATTCGATTATTAATAATGAGAAGAAAGTCGACCTCTGGCTCACACCAAATACAAAAATCAATGCTAGGTGGATGAAAGATCTAAATGTCAAAAGCAAAGCCTTAAAGCTTTTAGTGGAAAATATGTAGGACTCTGTTCTTACTTTCTTTGGGGAAAGAAGAATTTTTTAAACCAACTGTAGAAAGGACTAATCACAAAGAAAAATATTATTAATTTGACTACATAAACGTGAAAATCTTTTGTACACTAAAAGCACCACTAATAAAGTGAAAAAATACCCACTTTCAAGGAAAACATACTGCACCTTTGTATAACTGACAAAAGGATTAGAATATAAGAAGAACTTTTACAAATCAGTAAGAACAACCCAGTAGAAGATGGGCAAAGGCTAGGGACAGGTAGTTCAAAGAAGAGGACATGCAAATGACCAATAGACATGAAAGATGCTGAGCCTCACTAATAATCAGGAAAATGTCATTTAAAATGAAATGCCATTTCACATTCATCAGATTGGAAAAAGATTTTGACCTTTGGTAATACAAGCATTGAGGAAGATGCAGAGTAATGGAGCTCTAATACATTGTGAGTGGAAAAGTAAATCACCACTTTGAAGAACCGTTTAGCAACAGCTCCTAAAGCGTAAGATACGTTTAGAAGGCTCAGCTAATACTTACATCCTAGAGAAACTGACATGTTCATAAGGAAACATGGAAAAAGATTTTCAGAACAGCATCACTTGTAATATTGAAAAATTGAACATAACTGTCTATAAATAGGAAAATGGATGAATAAGTTGTGCAATTTTAATAAAATGGAATACAACTCTACAGCAATGACAGTAACTAAAGCTACATGCATCAACATGAATCAATTTTACACAAATAATAATGCTGAGCAGAAATAGCTAGTCGTGGGAGGAAATATTTCCTGTGCTGCCATTTATATAATGTTTACACACGTAAGGATGTTCCATATTGTCTAGGGTTAGTAATGTGTATAAGTATAATGACATGAATGGGCATTATTAATGTCAAATTCAGATTTTTGGTCACCTTTGTGGGAGGCAGGGAAAATGTGATCAGGAATGGGAACATGAAGACATCAGCGTTGCTTGCTATGGGTTATTTCTTATATTGGGGTTGTGGATCTTTGAGAATTTGTTATTCTCTATCCTTTCTTGAATGTCAGAAATACTTCATATTAAAACATAAGCAAAAGGAAGAAATACTTCTTAACTACGAGATATAAATTAGATTAAAGATTAAAATACTGAATCAAAAGTAGCTCAAATTTATGCCATAAATAAATCCATCAGTAAACTGTTCATACCATTTTTTTCATTTAAATTAATTAATGGCCAGAATCTGCTTCTCTATCGGAAGCACATATTTATTAGTCAAATGTGCTCTCAACACTGCTGCAGTTTCTCATCTATCACAGCTATCAAGGCCATTATTTTTCGGTTCTTTAAAATACATAGCCAAGGGCCTGCCTTCCTCCTGCCACAGCCAGGCTCTCATCTCTGTAAAGATAATCTCTTTTTCCCTTCTTATCTCTCTGGGTACATTGACCTTCCCCTTACTAAATCTTAGTGGCTGGAATTCTGCTTGTTTTCAAAATTCTTCTAAGAATGCATCTTCTCCTAGAGCCTTCTAATTCCTATAAGTACACAGGAATGCTGCCCTTTAGACCAGCAGCCTGGACACCAGATAAACGCATCCTTTCCCCTGATTCATTCTTCATTTTACATCTGTCTGCCCTGAGAACACATTTGATGAGGAATTAAAACGCAGTAATGCCTGCTCCTGGCCCCCACTCACTGTGTGGACTTGGAGAGGTTTCTTAGCTCCTTTTATCCTCATCAAGGGTTTACTGGAGAGAGGGAAGAGTAAGGAAGAGGAGATAAGGGGAGAAGAAGGCAGAAAGACATGAATAAGGGACAGAGGACCTAATAGGAGGGTTGGAGGGTCACTCATTCTGGTGAGATGGCTGCTGACAGAATAAAGGAAGAAACCTGAGAAATTCAGTTGTAAAAGGGAAGACCCAGGCAAACTGAAGGATGAGAGAAGTCTTGGCAAAGCCTGGGATATGGTGCATGGTGTTCTGAAAAAAAGGTGAGGATTGAGGAATGTGGGAGTCTACTAGGTGTCTTACCAAGTAAGGGTGATGGTGGAGGGGCAGCAGAAAGGTGCATAGAGACCCACTGATAGAAAGGGTGGGAAGTGAGGGCCAACTCTAAAACAAGAAATGGCTCAGATGGGAAAGGAAGAGTTGGAGCTTTTAAGTCATGTTCTTATTTAAAAATATAGTAGGAAGGATAGTAGTCAATAAAATAGGCTAAAATAGGCAGATGGGGGCGATTTCGTTCCTATGAGAAAATTATTGTAATTTTCTGCCTGACATTCCTGAGCTGCTAGGGATTCTGCCTGTGCCTGTGCAGTGTGGATCTTTGTTCAGGAGTGTTTTATTAAAAATGAAAAAAAGAATAGGTATAAATGTGTGCTTACTTAGGAGCCTTGAGTTTCATTCTCATCAAACCAGAAAAAGGACATATGTAACACAACCTCTGAGGAATCACCTCAACTTTTTGGAAACAATAAAGAAAAAAATTTTAAGTAGTATTGATCAAGCATTAAAAATAGTCAAGTATTTTAATGAGCAAATGTTTTTATTTTATTATATTTTAAATTAAATGTATTGGGGTAACATTGGTTAATAACATTATATAAATTTCAGATGTACAACTTTTTTTTTTTAATTAATTAATTTATTTATTAGTTTCAGGTGTACAAAACAAGGTAATACTTAGACGTTCATCAGATGTACAACTTTAAAATACAACATCTGTATACTCCATTGTGTGCTCACCACGCATAATGTCTAGTCCCTTTCCATCACCATATATTTGATCCCATTTACCCTCTTTGTTCTCCTCTCACCCATTTCCCCCTCTAGTAACCATCATTCTAATGTCTGTATCTATGAGTGAGTTTGTTTTGTTTATTCATTTGTTGCTTTTTGTTTTATATCCCACATATGAGTGAAATCACATAGTTCTTGTTCTTTTCCACCTGACTTATTTCACTAGGCATGATACTCTCAAGAGTCCTTCATGTTGTCGCAAACAACAATATTTCATCTCTTTTATGGCTGAGCAATATTGCATTGTACATATGTACCATATCTTCTTTATCCAATCATCCACTGAACAACACTTCGGGTGTTTCCATGTGGAAATGATTATAAGCTGTTCAAATGGAACTATTAAAAATAAGTTGTAAATGATAACTCTCATTTTTTAAAATGACCACATTTAATACACCTCCTTTAGAAAATAATTGAGTATACAAATATGAGACATTTACACACCTTCCTCCAAGTGTGCTTTGAGTATTGAATACCTAATTCTTTGCTTTCTTTTCTTTCTCAATAGCAGGAGAAAGTACACTGGTAAGTTTCAAGACGGGTTTTTGGTGCTTTTTGATACCTAGCTGCTGTTTGATGTTCTGTTCTCTTGAATTGGGAAGACCAAAAGCTAAGCATAAGAATCACAATGAAATTAAAAATTTTCTGGATATCAAAATCTCTGGAAGGCTAAACTTTTTTGAGGGTTTCGCTCTTTACATTCTTCAGTAGGATACAAATGAAAGTTCTGTAATTTTCAATTTGGCCTAACTTGTCTCTCTTAGGTCCTATCATAAGAGTAGCAAATTTTCTCCTTATTACAAGTACACATTCAAAATTTTGTTTCTTGGGCATTGTAAGCAAGTAAAGATTTATAAGAAATTAACCTCCCTATCATCCGCACACCCCTTAAGAAGTACGCATGCACTCAGGAACATGCACATGCACACCACTCACCTTCTCTCGCTACTGTTTCCGCTAACAAGTACACATTTATTTAATTAAATAAATTGCTATTTTACACAAAGAAAATTAAGGGTATGAGGCAGTCACAGGTGTGAAGTGTATTCTCAGGTTTGTTTAAATTATTGTAGATTGGACAAAATCACTTCTTCTAGTTCTCAAGTAGGAACAGAATTTAATCTGAAGTACTGAGTGACTTGAGAGCAAATTGGTAAAAAAATCCTGTTGTATCTTTTTAAAGAGAAATAATTCTTCTCTAAAACAGTCTGATGAACCATAAAGTAACTTAATTTTTTTGTTTTGTTTTTCCTTTATTCATCAATTATTAAAACATCCAAAGTGTTTTTGTGAAGAAATAGGAAATGAAATAATCACATTTCTACCAGTGTATTTGTCATAGAGTAATTTTTCCTTTCCTAGAAGCCTTTCTTCTTTCTCTTGAATAATAGCTACTATTTACTGTCATGTACCCATGTCAGAATGAGATTTGAAAATAGGGTTATTTTAAGCAGCTGAGGCAGAAATTACCCAGAATATACTTGACTTCTGAGTGTGCTGAATTCCATATTGTGCCCATTGCGTAAGCAAAAGGAAGACAACTTGGGCAGCTCTGACACACCCCACCCTAAGTGCAACGTACCTTGGGAAGGAGGGAGTCAGACAAGGGTAAGGGACAGGGCCTCTATCATAACAGTAGGACTTTAACCTTGAGAGCACACTTTGATTCTTAGCACACAGCACCTGCTTTCCTTCCCATGTGGGAGCTTGAGCCAATAGTCTTGAACTTGGGAAGCACACTCATTAGTTCATAGTGCAGTCAGGGAAAAAGTTTTCTTTCAAACTCTTAGTTTAGAACAAAATTGAAACCTTGCATTTACAGCAAATATTTGCCAATGAAACTCAAGCATAAGGTGTTATGATTTTGCTTTCCCACATTTCATCTGTCAGCAGTTAGTTGTGTTCTCAGGTGAGAATGTACCAACTACTGGTGAACTGCCATAATGGAAGAAGGTTCTAGACTGCTTAATTCAGTCTCATGTTATAATGAAGCATTTGTGTTGATAGTAAAGGCTTGCTCTTTGGCAGTTTGACAGACTACTGATTCCAAAGTGTTTTATTAAATGGAACTTTTTCCCTTTCTTCCGTTTCACCAACTAAACAAGATTCCCCCTGTATCTGAAACTAATTAAATAAAAAAAGAAAGAAATGTCATATAGTTGGAATAATATAGCCTTTTTAGATTGTCTTCTTTCACTTAGTACTATGCATTTAAGTTTCCTCCATGTTTTTTCTTTATTTTTTATAACACTTTGTTTGGAAGCTTATACAAACATTTTGTATCATCCTTAATATGTTTATTTTATTTTTATTATAGTGATATAACAAAAAGAAAACAAATTTTTTCACATACCCCCAAAAAAAGGATTCCCCCTGGTTAGATATCCATGCCTGCAGTTAATTTTTTTAAAAGAAATATTCACCCCATTTTATTTTTTTTCCTTTCTGGCCACACCTTGTTTCCCTGGAGGAGGGGCACTCTGCACCAGACTTGGGTCCCAATACGCGGTAGGACACTAATCACCCCCTTTTAAAAAATTAAATGTTTTCATGATTCTTAAAACTATCAGTGTCTTCCTCACACCATGAACACTCCCATAGTTCTGGTTCCTTTGCCAATGACTGTTGGTTTGTACTGACATCATTCAAATAAAACGATCAGGGGTCATTTCTTGGATGCTTTATCCCAACCTACCTTTTTTTTCCTCCTAAAAATGGCTTTATTGATGTATGTTATATATCATAGTTTACCTAGAGTGTATAATTCTGTGTTTTTTTGTATATTCACAGACTTATGCAGACATCACCACTATCTTTTTTACCACACCCCTAACCCCCCAAAACATACTCATTAATAGCTAACTCCTCCCACTACTAACCACCCCCACCCCAGCCCTCCCATCCCCTGACAACTTTCTGGCTCTGTGTTTTCACCTATTCTGGACATTTCATATAAATGGAATCATGCAATCTTTTGCAACTGACTGGCTTCTTTCACTTAGTATAAGTGAAACAGTATAAGTGTTGAAAGCTCATCTAATTTGTAGTGTATATCAGTACTTCATTATATTGCCAAATAATATTCCGTTGTATAAATATACAACATTTTATTTAACCATTCACCAACTGATGAACATTTGAGTTTGTGGTAAACAGAATAATATTACCCAAAGATGTCCATGTCCTAATCCCCTGACCAAGGACTGTTACTATTCATGGCAAAAGGGACTTTGCAGATGTGGTTTGTTTTGAGATGAGGAGATTATCCTGGATTATCTGATGGGCCCAATCTAATCACACGAGTCCTTAAAAGTGGACTCATGTCTCTTATCAAAGGGAAGCGTAACTGTGAAAGAAAGATTAAAGAGATGCAACATTGCTGGCTTTCAAGAGGGAGGAGTCAAGGGATACGGGTGGATTCAGAAAGCTGGAAAATTCAAGGAAACAGATTCTCCCCATGTGCTTCCAGAAATGAATGAGATCTATAGTCTATAAAAGGTATATTTTTCGAGGTGTGATCAAAAAATATGGTGAATGTTTAAACTTAAAAAAAAATTATTACAGTAAAAGACACCTTGCCATTAATCCCCCTCCAAATACTCCCCTTTGCTTTGAACACATTTAGCCCAACATTCTCGTCACTCTCTGAAGCAGTTCTGGAAGTCCTTTTTCGTGAGTGTCTCTACTTCATCCTCCATCATGACAACACTGTGTGACACACATCGCTTCTGGTATGGCAATTTCTGTCAAATAAAAACATTACAGTGTGTCCTCATCCACTTTATTCACCTGATCTGGCACTGTGCGACTTCTGCCTCTTCCCCAAAGTCAAAATGACCATGAAAGGTAAATATTTTGAATCTATTCAGGACATCGAGGCAGTCACAACAGTGCAACTAAAGACACTCACAAAAGAGGACTTCCAGAACTGCTTCAGAAAGTGTCAAGAATTATGGGATAAGTGTGTTTGAAGTGAGGGACAGTACTTTGAGGGAGATTAATGGCAATGTGTCTTTTACTGTAATACATTCTTTTAAATTTAAAGATTCAATATATTTTTTTAATCACACTTCAGTACATTTTTGTTGTTTTAAGACATTAAGTTTGTGGTAATTTGTTACAACAGCAATAGAAAACTACTGTTTCCCCAAAAATGAGACCTAGCTGGACAATCAGCTCTAATACTTCTTTTGGAGCAAAAATTAATATAAGACCCGGTATTATATTACATTATATTATATTATATTATATTATATTATATTATATTATATTAAAGACTGGGTCTTATATTATAGTAAAATATGACTGGGTCTTACATTAATTTTTGCTCCAAAAAACACATTAGAGCTGATTGTCTGGTTAGGTCTTATTTTCGGGGAAACACAGTAATACAGGGTTGTTTCTACTTTTTGGCTTTTATGACTAATGCTTATATGAACATTTGTACAAGTATTCATGTGGACATATATCTTTATTTTTCTTCGGTATCTACCTACAAGTGGAATTACTGGGCCATGTGGTTATTGAATGTGTAACATTTCAAGTAACTGCCAGAGTTTACCAAAGTGACTGCACCATTTTTCATCCCCATCAGCAAATGTTTCAATCCTCCATATCTTTACTAACACTTGTTATGATCAGTCCTTTTGATTTTAGACATCTTGGTGGATGTCAAATGGTATCTCATGTGGGTTTGATTTGTATCTTCCTAATGACTAATGATGTTGAGCATCTTTTCATGCGTATATTGGCCATTTGTTTATTTTCATTGAAGAAATGTCTATTCAGACCTTTTCCATTTTTAGAATTGGGTTGTCTTTTTATTGTTGAATTATTCTTTATATATATAACAGGGGTGCCAAAAAATATATACAAGTGGACACTTTGGTCAACGTTGCTCAAGCAGTAGTTCGCCGTGATCAGAAGTGTCTGGACGCTGATGGTAACCACTATGAGCACCTCTTGTAATTGCAGAAGTCAAATGTGACTTGCATTCATCTTTTACTATCAGTATATATTGAGTATTACAATTTTAATAGTTTTTTCCTCTTTTAAAATGTGTATACAATTTTTGGCACCTCTAGTTAGCAAATACTTTCTCCTATTCTATGTATTGTCTTCTCACTTTATTGATGGTATCCTTTTCAACACAAAGATTTTTAATTTTTCTGAAATCTATTGCCTAATCCAAGGTCACAAAGATTATACCTAGATTTTTAAAGTTTTACCTCTTATATTTAAGTTTATAACCATTTCGAGTTTATGTTTTTATATAATAGGGGGTGGTTATTCAACATTTCTTTTGCACGTGGATATTCAGTTTTCCTAGGATTTAGATGCAATTAAATTTTAATTGAAAATGTTAATCTCTGTAGATTATTCTTGGGTATTTAAGATTCTGCTGGTGCTTGGAGAAGGCTTACTGTGCTGGTGACAGCTTTTTCTCACAGTCTTCTTCAACAAAGAATGTGTAATGAGCTCCTGTTCCCATATGGGTTGCCAATACCTTACAGAAAGTGTGAAAAATATAGGAAATCAAACATACTTTTTACCTCATCCTTTCACTTTTTCCTTTAGATTTTGTTTCATTCCTGACAGTATTGGATATTTTATTTTTATTTTTTTACAAAAGCAGTACATAAGTTGCCATGATCAAGAAAAATGTTGAAAAATAATGTTAGTTTTATCTTTGCCTACTACTTTAGAGTTGCTCAACTCCTTAATCCTCTGGAAATTATCAAGTTCACCAGGGGCCCAACTGCATTTCCTTCCTTCTCTAGTTTTCTTATGCTCTGCTTCCTATGCAGAAATGGATTTTTCCCAGCTACTCCTAAATCATAGACTGCTCTGTGCCATCTCTTATTTATCCACAATAGAATGACCCTGGGAAGTAAAGATGGCCTAGGAATGGTCATGTTTGTGACCAGGAGTTAACTACCCTAATTCCAAAGCTGGCGAGATCCTTACTTTTCGAAAGGACTAGTTTCCTAAAGCAGTGTTTCTCAAACTTGAATGTCTATGTATGTCTCCTGGGAATCTTTCTAAAATGCAGATTATAATTAATTACATCTGGGTGGAGCCTGAGAGTCTGCATTTTTAACAGTCTCCCAGGGGTGCTGATGCTGTTGGTCCATGGACCATATTTGAGAAGTAAGATCCCCAGGGGTCACAGATTCTAGGAGGAATTCAGGAGCTAGTAAACTTTGGAGGCAGTCTAATCTTGACCCTTAATCAAGATTAGTGAATTTTCTGGAAATCAAAAAAAAAAAATTAAATTAAATTAAAAAATTGTTTAATAAAAGGCAATATTCCCCCTACCCCTGAAAAACAAACAAACCTATTTCAGATAGACTTCAACAGCTGCAATTAGGTAGAGATTAAACTTCTCAAAAAAATGAAAATTTGCACTTAGAAAAATCTGCAGAAATTTTGCTGTGGTTAGTTATACAGTTGCGAAGCTTGGATTTATGTGCTCTAGGAGATGGCAGGGTAATGTCCACAGGCTTTTAGTGTATTATCCATGTCATTCCTCAGAAAGGTGTTATGTGATTTACGCTTTAAGAACAGTGTTCAGCCGGCAGTTTTAGTTATAGATTTAAGAATGATCAGTCTGACTTTTCTCTAAGCTCAGGTAAGCTCTCATAGCAATTTGAGCAGATATCACCTGATTGATTCCCTTATCATGAAACTCCTATCTACTCCAAATCCAGGGACCAAGAACCTCATAGATTATATTTCTTGGGAATGATTTTACCCTAAATTGTACAGTGAAAGGCTGGTCACTTCTGACCAGGGCATATATCTATTAGTCTTTCTGTTTTTCCTGGTAGTTAATTCAAAATTATACTTATCTATCATAGTATCAATGGTCATATGATCATTGCCATTTTCTTTCAGGTTCATATTTTTTGTTCTGTAAAACTTATCCCAAGGAGGGAAAGGGGGAGAGGTTGATTGATTGATTGATTGATTGATTGATTGATTGATTGATTCACTGATTCATTTATTCTACCTTCACACAATAAAGATTATTATTTATCTTGGAACTGGATTAGAGTGTGTATACTGATTGGAAAGGGGGAGAAAAAAGAGAGAAAGACTATTCTTATAAATGCAGCATGATGTCGTTAGTTTATGCTAATTTCTGTAACTTTCAAAGAAGTCTTTATAACAGATTCCTCACTAGAAGAAGGATGCAGCAAATTAAAAATCCATATTTCCCCTTAGTGGACTATTTTTTAAAGTCTAAGTGATTTACCTAATGTGTTGTTCTTGGTAAGTAAGGGCCAGTGCCTTATGGTGGCTGGCTTGGGATGAAATATGAGAGTAACAGTAATAGTAATCATAGTCATAGTAGTAATACCAATGTTAATAGTAATCATTGTTGCATTGTTTCAATAGTGAAAGAATGCAAGCCCCATGGCATGTGTGTAATTTCTGGGTAACTCAATTGGACCATCTGCTTGGCTGCTTGGCTCTTGAAAAGCTCACTTCTACCTCCAGCTAAAGGAATTGTATCAGAGTATGCTTCTGAATCACAGTTGAAATGAAAGAATTTGCAAGGCCATCTCCTTAGTGCTTTTATCTCAAGATAGTCATTTTTGTTTTATCTCTGTGCTCAAGTTGTTACAAGAATGCAGGGAGCTTCAAGTCTGACCTCTCTAGACAGTAATGACGTGAAATGCAATTGTGTACTTTTGTTAAGCTCTGAGAAACATGACAAATTGTTCTCATCCATGATTCCCTTCTCTCCTCCTTGAAAAAGACAGTGTTGACCCAAGCATTGTGATGAATAACTCCTGGTAATAACGGTGAAAGCTGAGGGAGATGAATGTGTTTCTTTGCAGCAGTCCTGCTGCCTGGTACATAATGTTTGAAAGAGTTGAGGATAATAATTTTCTGAAAATTAGCAAAAACTGTTATGCTAAGAGCTACATGCTTTGGAAATGTATGAGTGAAATACTAACATGCAAAAGCAAATACTGAAATTTGCAAAAGCAAGCTTATAAATCTTGATCCCTCTTTGCAAATCTTCATCAGAGAATTATTCACAGACAATCCTTCTAATGGACATTTTAAATGCAAAAGTTAAAAGGAAAGAGTCTTCATGACAAGTGATACAAGGTTATGAAAGAGAGAGACATCTGCAGAGCCAGCAAAATCCACACCAGGGCTGTGGGAGCCTGCAGCCCTGGCATGTAAAATAGTCTCATGTAGTCTTTCAAACAAGGAAAGAAAAGAATGGGTATCTTCTTGAGGAGGGAGGAGGACAATGCAGTCAGCCTTTCTTTCAAGATGTATCATTGTAGTAAATTCGTAGATTTTTCTTCCATCCACTTATTAAGGACACTACAAGAAATCATTGCATCAGCTAGTATTCTGAAATTCAGTTAAAGCAAAACAAAAAGCTAAGCATTTGACTATCCCGTTAAGATGCAAACGTCACACTTCGATCTTGTGATTGGGAGCATGTAAAATGGTGCCATACCCATTAATAATGAAGTGGCACTAAACTATTGTACTGAACAATAAGGGAAGCACAATTTTAAAATCTATCTCGTGACCCAAACTTGGAAGATAGTCCTGAAATGACAAATGATTAATTAGAAAAATATTGACCTCAGCCACCGGAAATTAAGGTGCGTGTATGATGAAATCCATGGGAAATTAATTTTAAATAACTTCAGTTTTTGCATCACAGCGGCATATTTTCCCATACCAGCTCTAGTGTCTGTTACCAAATGACAGTGAAAAATTATGCATCATTTGTTTAAGGCTCAGCCAGTCCCAGTAACCCTGAGCAGCTAAAGAATAACCCATTGACATCAAAAACAAGGCACAGCAGAGGACAGGGAAGGACTTCTTGACCCGCATCCTCAAACCGCATCCCTTGAGAAGAAATATTATTTTCCCATGTCCTGGCTACCTCTTTATCCCATTTCTAATTCCTTACCATGTGGTGCTTTCTTGAGATGCGTAAAATGTAAACCAAGAGAGTGCAGTTTTTTCAAAGACTGAAAATATTTCATCACTTATTGTTTTTAACTGACTCCGTTAAAACACAAGATTAAACGTGGAAATTATTAGACTACAGCAAAGCAATTCATTTTTCAAATTGTTTTTAGAAATTTCAATGAAGACTAATTACCTCATCCACTTTCCTTCCTCTCAGCGTACCCATGAACTGAGATTCTAAATGGGGTTATAGCCATTCTCATTTCAAAATCGCCCAGGACACACACAAAGATGACCTATTCTTTATTAAGTGGTCCTCAAGTCCTTTACCAGGATTGTGCCCTTCAGCAAGGAGGGACTATTTCGCCTTTGACCAGTGAAGGAGTGAATGAGCGTAATGGCTGAGCTACTTCTTTTGGTAGGAACCCCCTCAGTGGAAGTTCTCCTGTTCAGCATCTTTTAGATAACTTGAATTTTATCCCCTTTCGTGATTCTGTGAATTGCTCCCTAATTGCACCCATCTTCTGGCAGTGTAGGTGTTTGCAGCATTACAATTTGGCACATAACTCAGAATTGCAAAGAAGAACTTACATAAATAAGAAAAGAGCTCAAATTCTAATTAATCTAGTGTTGGCTTCTCAAAATAGCTGTGTGGTAAAGGACCATTTTTAAAATTTCCAGTCTGCTTGGACCAATATTTTCATAAAATATTAAATAACTTTTTAATATGAGTAAAATGAATAATAAGAGAAAAATGAAATGTAAAAAGACAAGTCCACATTTTTAAAAAAGATGTTAGATTCAACAGTCATCAAATTACACTGTTCAAGTTCTAAGAAATATTGAAATGCTCCATGTCAATTTCTGCTCTTAGCGAAGAATAGGACCAGACAGCACAGTTTGCAGTGTACACTTTGGGTACTAATCTAGTGCACTCACATTTACTCACCTGTAGCTGTTGCCATTCCAAATCTAATTTTTTTAAAAACAAATTATTGTTTAAACCTTTAGGTGAAGTATGCACTTAAGATAAGGCTGTGTGATTTTTAAATAGATGGAAGTGCATCCAAATTGCAAACTCCTAGACATTGTTAAATAGTCATAGAAGATTTTAACAATTATCTGGCAAATGCTAGTTGCTGCATTTTGCATTTCTTTGGCTTCCTTTCCTATCCCCCTACTAGAAATCTCACAGCCACTTCTCTCTATCACAATACCAAATGGTGCTACCAGGTGATTTTCAATAACATCCATCCAGGAGTCTTTCATATTTTAGCAGTTTTTAAAATCTTGAATTATTTCATTGAAAATACAAATCTAGGACCTTAGTTTTGTTTAAAATTGCTTTTAAGACTACCAGAAAATAATCATATTAAATTCTAATCTCACTCAGATCTTAAGCAGTTAAAGGTCCATGAGTTCATTGTTAAGATTGGGCACATATAAATATAGCATCATCTATCAGAATATCAACATCATGGATCTCCCATATCAGATGTTGCCTGCCTTTGGTGGTTAGGCAAGCTTCTCTCTTCTCATCACACAAGTTAAACAAGGTGGTAATGTTTAACATGGAAAGAACTCAAAAGGGTGCCCTTGCTGTCTTACCCCATTTAAAACACTGCCATGTGACTGAAGAGTACACAGACCAATGGGTAGAAATCAAAAGAGAGGCTGATTCCAATTAGATGAAGGATTTTCAGACATGGGCACACACACATTTGGCAGAGGACAATGGAGGAACTGAAGAACTCATCTGGTCTTTCTCAACTATGTGAGATCCTCTGCTTCAGATAAGGCTGCTGGGATGAGGATGATAATAGAATGAAAGTTTGGAATACTCTGAGGGATGGAAGAAAGCTTTGACAATGGAAGGAAGGGATCGCGAATCAGCACTGCCAGGCTGATTGACTGTTGGGCTGTTGGAGAAGGTTACTACTCATGCTTTGGATGCAGATTAGTTTGGATGACTGCTATGGTGTTTTCCATTTTTGAGAAGATGAGATTAGCAGGTTCTGCTATCTATAATGGAGACATCCTACTACTTGGTTTCTTTTCTTTTCCTTTTTTAAATTATGAAATAGACAACACCTATAGAAAAGTACATCCAGATTTACCATCTTGCCATTGTTGCTCCATAGCTATGTCTTTCTCTCTTTTTTTTTTTTTTTTTGGATGTTATGGATTTAACCAAAACTTTACCACCACTATTCCATTCTTTTCCCTTCTTTCCTTTCAATAAATAGCCACCAAATTGTTCAGAAATTCTTTTTTGTGAGATTTCTCTATTGTGAGGAACTTTACTTTCTGACTTTTTTGAAAGCCATGGCAGTTCTGGGTGGTGATTTTTTTTTTTTAAACATCTCTGGTATTAGCAATAGAAATTAGGAATAGAAATAAAAGGCTTGAGGGCTTTGTGGGATTTGTGTTGCTAAATGTAGGCTCTAGTAATTAATAATCCTATAGAAGTGTTTTCTAGGCCTGTGACCTAACTCATACAAAATTCTGAGTTGCAAATTTTACCCTGATTAAAGACACAGATTGTAATACCAAGAATGTTATATGTAACCTGTCTTGCAATAGATAGACCTGGAAGAGACTACATATTAGGATAATCATACATTTATTCATATGCATGCAATTGGTTTACTCAATTCTTTCATCCATTTAGTAGATGAGTGTTTAAAGGACATACTCTGTGCCAGCCACTGTCCTAGGCTTCAGGGATACCAGGCAGTGAACATAGACAGAAATCCTGCTTTCATGAAGCTGACAATCTAGTTGTGGAAAGACAAACAAATGAATCAATATGTCAGATGGAGAAGAAATATGTTCTATGGAGAACTCTGAAGCAAGGTGGGTGCAGATGGAGTGTGAGTTGGGGACAGGAGTCATCTGTTTCATTTGGGTAGTCAGCGAGGGCCTCTCTAATATGGGGACAAGTGAGCAGGACATGAGGGACAAGCTGTGCATATGAAAGGAAGTGCAGTTTAGGGATTAGCAAGTGGAGGATTATTCAAGTGAGCGTCTGCTTCCTGTGAGGACAGCAGTGAGGCCTTGTGGACTTGTGGTGTGAGCTGGGGATGGGCGATAGGAGATGTGGTCACAGGTCACCGTTTATCCTCAGAACAATCCTGAGGTAGAGCTAAGGCAGATGTTCTTATACCGTCTTTACACATAAGGAAACTAAGGCCCAAATAGGGTGACTTGCTCAAGGTCACACTTGCTAGTTGATGACAGGATTGGACTAGCATGTCTTCTACATTCCAGAAACTTATTCTTTCTGGGTACCATAACTTAGTTTTCTAATGTACTAAGACTTTATATCTGATTTTTTTGGTCAAATTGCATAAAATCCCTGACGTCAGTTTCTGCATCTGTGGAATATGGGAAATAAAATTCAGGGTTGTTGTGAGATCCAAGCAGGATAACGTATATTGGGCCCTGTGAACTGCAAAGCTGTGTACACATGATGTGCTGCTAGAGCTGGACGGCTCCTGTGCCTGGGTTTGTGGGCAAGCATCAAGTTTGTAAATTGACCTTTTTCAAGTCCAAGCCTATTTAACCAATCAATGTGTAGTCTTTGGATTATAAAGATGCCCCACATTCTGATTTTTCTAGATTCATAGGAGTAAAGATAAATGCAGATTCTAACAAAATTTAGAAATACTTCAGTGACTCTGCATCTCCTTTCCTGCTTGTCCCTAAAGATAACACAAAAATGTAAATATGGTTTGATGTATTTAGCTGGCACCAATTCTACTGTGTCTTTTACCTATTTCTATTTTAAGTGCATTTTCCTTTGTAATTTCTTGTTTCCTTTTATGTTCTGCCAAATCCCATTAACTTGTCCTTGAGCTGTGTAATCTAGAGTTTAGCTACTGTGGGTGATGGGGTTTGCCTGAAGTGAAACCTGACTACAAGGAATAACCAACTCCCTTCTGCAAATGCTGAGGCTTAGGGCAAACTCTGACTTCTCCAGAGCTATTGGATCTCCTGAAGGCAGCTGCTATGCTAGTCCTGGCACAACCTGAGCCTTAGGAGGAGAAAGAGAGTTTGCAAATTTCAGGTCTGTTTTGGTCTGAGTAATAGGGAAAGGACCATTTGTGAAGGCAGACCTGGCAGAAGGGACAAAAAGTTTGATGCAATTAAGGAACCAAAGAAAGGGCAGTGTGGCTGGAGACCAGTGGGAATGGAGAAGAAATGAGATTGAGGGGGGTACATGAGTCATTGTCAGCTATAATATGAAGCTTAGATTTTATCATACAGGTAGTGGGACACGGCGGACAGTTTTTAAGCAGACATGACATGACATGTCATGTTTCACATTCTTGCTACTAGGAACCAAATGGGATTGGAGTATACACCATTTAGGCAACTCATTCAGGGGTCCAGCTGAGACACGATTGGCTATCGCCAAGTGGAAGGCATACAAGTGGTAGGAAGTGTTCGATTCAGCATGTTGAGGTGACACTAACAAGTCTTAATAACAAATTGAGTTGGGTGAGATGATTAGGAAGAGAATGGAGTAAAGGATAATTCCTAGCTTTTTGATGTAAGCAACTGAGTAAATTAGTAAATTACTGTAAAGGTGAAAGACAAAGAAGTATGGATTAGGTAAGCCGCCAGCATTGTTCTTTTTTCTTAAGATTGCTTTGGTTATTCGGGGTTTTTTGTGGTTCCAAATAAATCGGATGATTTTTTTGTTCTATTTCTTTAAAAAATGCCATTGGGATTTTGATGGGGATTGCATTAAATCTGTATATTGCTTTGGGTAATATGGCCATTTTAACTACGTTGATTCTTCCAATCCATGAGCATGGAATGTCTTTCCATTTCTTTGTGTCTTCTTCAATTTCTTTCAAAAATATCTTATAGTTTTCAGCATATAGGTCCTTCACATCCTTGGTTAAGTTTATTCCTAGATATTGTATTCTTTTTGCTGAAACTGCAAAAGCAATTGTTTTTTTGTATTTCTTTTTCTGAGATTTCATTGTTAGTATATAGGAATGCAATGGACTTTTGTACGTTGATTTTGTAGCCAGCAACTTTACTGTATTCTTTGAGTGTTTCTAATAGCTTTTTGGTGGAGTCTTTAAGGTTTTCTATATATAGCATCATGTCATCTGCAAACAGTGATAATTTAACTTCTTCATCCCCAATTTGGATGCCTTTTATTTCTTTGTCTTGCCTGATTGCTCTCGCAAGGACTTCTAACACTATGTTGAAAAGCAGAGGTGAAAGGGGACAGCCCTGTCGTGTTCCTGAATGTAGAGCAAAGGACTTCAGTTTTTCACCATTAATTATGAGATTAGCTGAGGGCTTGTCATACATGGCCTTTACTATATTAAGGTATTTTCCTTCTATACATATTTTATTAATTGTTTTAATCATAAATGGATATTGTATCTTGTCAAATGCATTTTCTGCATCAATTAATATAATCATATGATTTTTGTCCTTTATTTTGTTTATGTGATGTATCACATTGATGGATTTGCGGACGTTAAACCATCCTTGTGCCCCAGGGATGAACCCCACTTGGTCATGATCAATAATCTTTTTAATGCATTGTTGCATTCGGTTTGCTAGAATTTTGTTTAGGATTTTTGCATATGTATTCATCAAAGATATTGGTCTGTAGTTTTCTTTTTTTGTGTGGTCCTTACCAGGTTTTGGTATCAGTGTAATGTTGGCCTCATAAAATGAGTTAGGGAGTACTGTCTCTTCTTCAACTTTTTGGAAGAGTTTGAGCAGGATTGGTATTAGATCCTCGTTGAAGGTTTTGTAGAATTCACTAGTGAAGCCACCTGGTCCCGGACTTTTGCTTCTGGGAAGATTTTGGATGACTGATTCAATTTCATTACTGGTGATCGGTCTGTTTAGATTGTCCAGTTCTTCATGGTTCAGCCTTGGAAGGCTATGTGTTTTTAAGAACTTGTCCATTTCTTCTAGGTTATTGAATTTGGTGGCATATAGTCCGTCACAGTATTCTTGGATAATCCTTTGTATTTCTGTGGCTTCCGTGATAACTTCCATTTTTCATTTATGATTTTGTTAATTAGTGTCATCTCTCTTTTTATCTTAGTGAGTCTAGACAAGGGTTTGTCAATTTTGTTAATCTTTTCAAAGAACCAGCTCTTTGTCACATTAATTTTTTCTAGTGTCTTTTTGTTCTCTATTTCATTTAGTTCTGCTCTGATTTTTATTTCCTTTCTTCTGCTGACCTTGGGTTTCACTTGTTCTTCTTTTTCTAGTTCTTGAAGGTGTAACATGAGGTTATTTATTTGGGATTTTTCTTTGTTCTTGAGATAGGCCTGTAATGATATAAATTTCCCTCTTAAAACTGCTTTCGCGGCATCCCAAAAATTTTGGTAGGATGTATTTTCATTGTCATTTGTTTCTCTGTATCTTTTCATCTCTCCTCTAATTTCTTTTTTGACCCAGTCGTTCTTTAAAAGTATGTTGTTTAATCTCCATGTATTTGTGTTTTTTCCTGCTTTTTTTTTTGCAGTTGATATCCAATTTCAAAGCCTTGTGATCAGAAAATACGCTTGGCATGATTTCAATCTTCTTAAATTTGCTGAGGCTGATTTTATGTCCCAATATATGGTCTATCCTTGAGAATATTCCATGTACACTCCAAAAGAATGTGTAGTCTGATGTTTTAGGATGAAGTGCTCTATATATGTCAATTATGTCCATTTCATCTAATGTGTCATTTAGGGATGCTATTTCAGTATTTATTTTCTGTTTGGATGATCTATCCATAGCTGTCAATGATGTATTTAAGTCCCCTCGTATAATTGTGTTTTGGTCAATTTCTCCCTTTAGTTCTGTTAGTAGTTGCTTGGTATATTTTGGTGCTCCCTGATTGGGGGCATAAATATTGATGACTGTTATGTCTTCTTGTTGTATAGTCCCCTTTACCATTATGAAATGTCCATCTTTGTCTCTTGTTATCTTTTTCACCCTGAAGTCTATTTCATCTGATATCATAATGGCTACACCTGATTTTCTCTGGGTACCATTTGCTTGGAGTGTCAATTTCCACCCTTTCACTTTGAGTCTATGCTAGTCCTTGTAGCTGAGATGTGTCTCTTGGAGACAGCATATGGTTTGGTTTAGTTTTTTGATCCAATCTGCTACTCTGTGCCTTTTTATTGGTGAGTTCAGTCCATTTACATTTAGGGTGATTATTGATACGTAAGGATTTCCTGTCATTCTATCTTTAGTTTTCTGGTAAGGCTGTGTCTCCATTGTTTCTTTGCCTTTTTGTTGTTGTCTATTATTTCTGTGTGGTGGTATTCTATGATGTTTCCCTCTGTTTCTTCTTTTATTACAGTATATATTTCAGTTCTGGATATTTTTTAAGTGGTTACCCTTAATTTATGTAAAAGAAAGTTTGATATTTAGAGGATTCCATTTTCTTCAGCACGCTTACTTTCTCCATTCCCATATTCCGGTTCAGGCCTTTACTCTCCCCCTTTTATGTTTTGGTTGCCACAAATTGTCCCTGTTGATGGTGGTTGAATAGCCTCCTTTAGTATTTCTTGTAGTGCAGGTCTTGTATTAGAAAATTCCCCTCAGCTTCTGTGTCTGGAAAGGTCTTTATTCCTCCTTCATATCTAAAGGATATCTTTGCTGGATATATTATTCTTGGCTCATAATTTCTCTCTTTCAATAGTTTGAATATTTGGTTCCACTCCCTCCTGGCTTGTAGAGTTTCTGCTGAAAAATCTGATGATAATTGAATGGGCTTTCCTTTGTAGGTTACCGTCTTCATTTCCCTGGCTGCCTTGAGGATTCTTTCTTTGTCATTGATTTTAGACAGCTTAATACAATGTGCCTTGGAGAAGGCCTGAGGTAATTAGGTGTTCTATTTGCTTTTTGGATTTGAGGATCCAGTTCTGTCCACAATTTTGGGAAGTTCTCATTTATAATTTGGTGGAATATATTCTCTGTTCCCTTCTCTCTTTCTTCTCCTTCTGGTATGCCCATTATTCTTATATTGCTCTTTCTGCTGGAGTCAGAAAGTTCTTGTAGAGTTCTTTCATTTCTTTCAAGTCTCAAGTCTCTTTCTTCTTCCATCTGTGTAATTTCCAGGTTTCTATCTTTGATGTCACTGATTCTTTCCTCCATCTGGTCAACTCTACTACCTAAACTGGTTATTTCATTCTTAATGTCTTCTATTGAGTTCTTAATCTCCAGAAATTCTATTTGGTTCTTTTTTAAAATTTCAATCTCTTTCATAAAATGCTCGTGTTGTTCTTTGATTGTGTTTCTGAGTTAATTAAACTGCCTTTCTGTGTTTTCTTACATCTTGTTGAGTTTTTTCAAAACTGCAATCTTGAATTCTCTGTCATTTAAGTAACATATTTCCATGTCTTTAAGTTGTTTTTCTGGAGACTTTTCACTTTCTTTCTGAGCTGTCTTGTTGCCTTGGTTATTCATAGCAATTACTGATTTATTATTTTTCTTCCTAGACATCTACTGGAGTGGCTTCTGCAACAGGTTGATAGGAAGAGGTCTTTCTTTTGTTTTCCAGTACTTGTTGGTAGAATGTTTTATTTTCTCTCTGACTGCAGCCGTTTTTTTCTCTCTCACACGTTAGTGCTACGTTTTCTCTGCACTCTTCCAGCTTCTCACACAATGGGGGGATTCCCTGGGAGACGGGCTTCTCCTCTGTTAGTAGTTTGCCTGGGTCACAGTGCACAGTGTCCTTGTGGGTATGCGGAGAGCTTTTGAAGTTCCAAAGCTCTTCCTGCACCAGATTCAGAGCCCGTGTGTTTCAGCAGTTCTGTTTACTCCTGCAGGGATCTGCCCAGATAGGTGGGGCCAGGGGCGGGGTGAGTTGTCAGTGGTGGCCCAGAGCAATGGCAGCGACCACCACCACAGCCAGTCCCGCTTCCACAGCTCCCTCCCTTTTGCTGGAACTAGTTGGGCTGCGAATCTGTGTCTGCGGTCCACAGTTCTCAGAACAGCAAATATTCTCTTCTTTTGATCTGACACTGCTACTTTATCGCTTCTAGCACCGGGACGTGGGGGCGGGGCGAACTCTGGGAGGATAGGGACGGGGCGGCTAGTCTCCGTGCCTAAGGCTTCCGTTCTCTGCTCAGCAGTGAGGGCTTAAACCACCATTTTCAGCCTTCTTCCCTCAGTCTTATCTCCGAGGTCTCTTCCGGGAGCGTTGGGTTCAGCCGTGTTATATTCTGCCCTCTCAGCCCTGTGGGCCACAAGCGGAGCCCTAGCAGTCCGAGTTCTTCCCTCTCCCACAGCTGCAGCAGTTCCGGGATGCAGCGAGCTAGGAGCACTGAGCTAGGTCTGCGTCCTGCGCCTGTGGCTGTGTCTCATCATTTCTCCCTTCCCTCCTCCCCTGCTAACGCCATTCTCCCACCTTTAGGTGAATTCAGTAGTGGCCCTCTTCGTCTTGCCTGTCTGCTGTGCAGGGAGTCTTTTGTGGAGTTATTGTTGTTCAATTAGTTGTAAATTCCAGGGGACCTTTACAGAGCTCTCCGCACACCGCCATTTTGATGGTCTCCATCCGTTTGCATGTATTTTTAAACTTCTTTTTTAAATGCTTCCAAATCTGCATCTTTGCTATTCTTGATCAGTCCTTGCTTTGCTTTTCCTCTTGCAGAACACAGCGAAGTAGATGTCATCTCCTTGACCTAATATTTCCCTGCTATATTAATTTGCTGCACAGAAAAAGTAAAATGCCCGTCAAACAGTCTGCTTAGAAATTTGACTTAGCAAGATTCTCTCTAGTGAAGGTGCCACTTAATATGGAAACCTTGCGATTCAGCACTTTCCCCCATTTTTCTATAGCCCTTAAATTATATTTCCTATAGTCCTGAATTCATGACAAATTTTAATTTAAGGGCTGTAGGAAAATGGAGGAAAGTGCTGAATCACAAGGTTTCCATATCAAGTGGCACCTTCACTAGAGGGAATCTTGTAAAGATTCACATGAAAAGATTTCATTACAAAACAGCCCTTTAAAATATCTTAATTCAGTAATTTTAAAAATAAGATGGCAGGGAAAAAAGGGGAAACATTGCTGAAATATACCGTATTCTGAATTTGGAATTCTCCTTGCATACAAAACTTAATATATCTTCTGCCCATACAAGTTCATCATCAATGCTAGTTGAGACAATGGCTGTTTTTGACCTGTTGATTAAATTGCTTGAATATATATATATATATATATATATATATATATATATATATATATATATATATATATCATTAAAATGGCCTCATAAAAAGACTAAGAAAACTGTACACCATACACCTACAAGATTTTGAAATTTTTTATACATTGTGGAATATCATTAATATGTCTTTGACCCTGCATATCTTTAGTCTAAAGGAACTATTTATATGCAAATTGAAAAATAGCATATTATTCATTTTATAGTAGTAAGGTTTGATTTGAAAAGAATGGAGATCATTGTCAGACCGTCTAAATAAAGGGGTAGAATTGTCATTTATAAGCATTCTAAAGAATATCTGATTATTTGGGACAATGGAAATACATCTTTAATCAAATTCCCTAGAATTTCCCTTCTAGGGCAATTCTGATTAAGAAATTATAATTAGAAATAGTTGATGAGTGACAAGGGCCATTGAAGAGGCACTGCTCAAGCACTTTGGCAGTTAGAGGAGAGCTTTTAGACAGGAGCTCAAATACCAAAGTGTGCCTGTGTTACTTTGATTCTCAGAGCAGGTTATCTAATCTATACTGAACAGTTTCAACAAGACAACAAAAGCAAAGAAGAACCAAATCAAATGCAGATACCAAAAGTGAGAGCTGTAACAGATCAAGAAATTTTACAGGAAGACCACAGGCACATGTGATAATTCAAAGAAATTCAATAAAGGAAACTTGGTTAGTAAAATATTTTTTTAAATCTCTGATAAAATGATTACAAGTTGCTTGTTCTGAGCCACTTTTTAATGTGGTTATTAGCCATCCTTCATAGATACATCAAAGTTCAAATGAAATGCAAAATCTTACTCAAAGATAAATGTATTGCAAAATATTTTGTATAACTTAGTCTGATCCTTGGCAAAATTCTAAGATGGATCACCTGGTTGAATTTAGACCCATTACAATCCTGGGTAGTTTTTCAAAGATCGCGTGGAATTACCTACAAACAGAAAAAGGTCTAGATGATGCTGTAATCCCCTGAAATTCTGCTTTACTTATCTCATCATCCTCCCTAGCCTTAGGAGATATTGTCAGTTCTTATTTCTTAATTCACTTTCTCATATTTTTCTCTCTTGTTTGGAATAAGGCCTAACTGAATTCAACCAACGTTTCCCCAAACTAGTGGGAGAGATAAAGTAGGTTTATGGCACTCAGTTCCTAACCAAACTTTGTTAGTGTATATTTGACAGTCAGTTGCCAGCCATCTGTCTACAGCACTGTGAAGTTACCAAGGGATAATGAAGTGGTCCTCACTCCTGGGACACTAGAATAATGGTAGTCAGAATAATGTCCCCCCACTAAAGGTGGAGAAGCTTTAGTCCCTAGAATCTCCAACTCTTACTTTACATGATAAAAGGGACTCAGCAGATGTGATTAAGGTTAAGGACCTTGAGATGAGGAGATTATTCAGAATCATCCAGGTGGGCCCAACCTGCTCACATTCCCTAAAAGTAAGGAACATTTTGCTGGCTTTGAAAATGGAGGAAAAGGCCCATAAGCAAAGGAATGTGAATTTCCTCTGGAAGCTGGAAAAGGCAAGGAAACCTCCTCCAGAAGGAATGCTGCCACTTTGATTTTGGCCCAGTAAGACTTATGTTGAACTTTTAACCGACAACTGTAAAATAATAAATTTTAGTTGTTTTCAGTTCATGGTAATTTATTACAGCAGCAATAGATAACTAATAAAGAATCTTTAAAAGTTAATTAGCCAAGTGATGGTACAGAATAGAGGTATTTCTGAAAGAGAAAATTTTCATCAGGTTAGTGTTACTTGGAAAGATATTCCAGGGCAGTGGAAGTTTCGCTGAGCCTCCCAAAGAGAGTAGTAACAATAGTAAAAGGGGTAAAGAGGTGGGAGCACTGGAACATTCCAGAATGAAGGGGAAATCAGGAATATAACGGCATCTTAGGGAACAGTAAGTAGGCCGGTCTGGCAAAAAAAAAAAAAAAAAAGATTTATGTAAGACAGTAGTCATAGGTAAGGGAAGAGAGTTGCCTTCAAATTATTTTTAGCATGTGGAACACTTAACACTTGAAGTTTGAAATTTGTCTCAGAGAATGCAGGTTTTCAAACTGTGTCCTTTGGGACTTGGAGATATGTCAGGTGTTGGCGAAACAGAATTCTAGATGCTCCAGCCATCCTTCCCGTCCTCCTACCAGAGCAAAACTCTTCTTACCTGTGATACATATAGGGGATCTGCTGAAGATTTTGTTTGAAAAAGGATTCTGCTACTTGAAAACAATGAGTGAAGAAAATACAATGGACAGTGAAGCTATCACAGTGGTGGCTCTTTCTCTAGCTAGTGTCCCTGCTACTTTCTTGCTTTCCCTAAGACTCTTTGTACTTAACTCTTTTACACTTTTTAAAATAGATAAAATACATATCTAATTTTACAAGTAAGTTACTTTTGCAATCACTCGTGCAAACTAGGCCATGATACTCTGATTTAAAAGGAAAACTCCTCAATTATGCCTACATCCCAATTTTTGTTGCCCTCATCTCTTCTTCAGATTTTGCTGGTCACCATTTATTTCTGATGTTGAGTCAGAGCCAGGCTATCGGGAGTCCTGATTCCTCTAGAGAAGACAGACACTGGACTAGCCTTGTAGGACAAGCTGATGTTTCAGTGCTAGATGGGGAGGTAATTCATGATTTTTATGGAAACATCATTGGGTCCTATCATTTTCACAGTCTGAGAGGGACCTCATTTCCTTTGCTTTCAATCCATGAAGACGTGTCCAGAAACCTCTAAATAGCTCACTGGAAAATTAGGCGTGACTAAGCCACAGTCACTCAGGGGAACAATTTTGCAAAACTTTCTCTTGTCAGAGCTCTCCCAACTTTGCTCTCACAACAGAGGTCTTATTCTCTTAATCTATATCAGATGGGAGCAGGAAGCCTGGTGTTTATTTTGGACTTCATGATACATTAGAAAATAAGCATACACAGAGTTTTCTTCGTGCTGTTGGCAAATGGTTATATTTTGTTTTGACTCTTCTGCTGCTCTCCTGTAGCTGAGAGAGCTCTGCTGGCGTCTGATGCTCTACAAGGCCTGGGAAAGCGCCTCGCCCAGGAGGTTGTTTGATAAGAAGACATTGCCGAGATAATGTTCTCCCACCTAGACTGAAATATAATTCTCTGATAGAACTGAGAGGGCAGAACTTGAGCTGTGCCAGCCTGAGAACTTCAGGGATATAAATTCTCCTTATAGTCTACAGATATCTGGCTTTCCCTTAATATAGGTCCTAAGAAGACAGAAAAAGACTAAGTGTTTATTAGGAACAAAATTGAGCAGGTGAGCTAAGATTGTTCACATTCATTTTAATCTTTCTTAATGTTTCTAAGTTACAATCTGTAAAACATACTACTGCTCTGTCTACCTAGTAGGTAATTTTCCGTGTGGCATTTAGCAAGTTACTTAATCGCTCTGTACTTCTCTTTCTTTATGGGAATTGATATTAATGATGTGTAAGGACTCTCTCACTTCAGAGGTCAATGAGCAGTTGCATAGCATGATGTCTAAGGGCACCACTCAGGAGCCAAGCAACTGGGGCTTGGACTCTTGATAGAGACATGACTTGAGCCAGTCACTCACCATCTTGGTGCCCTGTGTAAAAGGGGGATAATTATAGCACCCTCCTCACGGGATTGTTACCATGATTCAGTGAAGCGAAAGAACACTTCGAACTTTTCCTAACACAGAATAGTTCCTTCGAAGAGTTCAGTAAAACATTCCTGTAATATCTGTGCTAATTTGAACTTTCTTATCATTTCCTAAGTTTCTTTTGACATTCTTACTGGGATAAGGACGAAGATAAATTAGTAGTATTGCCTTTTTATTTATGTAACGCTTTAATTTTATTGAAATAAGCTTCCAAATCAAATTACATGCAGGATGTAAAGATATTTTGGAAAATATAAACCAGTATGAAGAAAAAGGGTAAGAAAATAATTGATATGCTCACCACCCAAGTATAATCAATTTATTTTATTTCTAATCAGGCTTTGATGTTTTTTCCCGATTCATAGATTGACTTCATTCATTTACCAAGTTATAATTATTTTGTATAAACCACTTTGATTCCTAATCTTTTCATTTCTATTCAGTCATGAGCATTTTCCTGTTATTCCCTAGGCTTAATCATCACCTCACTGGTTGCATAATATTATTTTAAATAGATACTTTTTATTTATTTCTTTTTTGCTAGATTGTTGAATATGGTGGTTGTTTATGATTATCAGCATTATAAATAATGGTACAATAAATATTCATGTTCAAATTTAAGTTTACAGAGTTCATCATTCCTGTAGGGTAGATTTCCAAAGGTAGAATTACTAGGTCAAGAGATATGAATATTTTGAAGAACTTGAATTTGCCAAGTAACTTTCCAAAATCGTTGCTATTAGTAGTATATCAGGATGTCTATTTCTTTTTTTAAATTAGTTTCAGGTGTACAAAACAATGTACTAGTAAGACATTTACACCCCTCACTAAGTGATAACCCCCCCTCCCTCAATCTATTACCCATCTGACATCATATATGGCTGTTAAAATTCCATTGACTCTGTTCCCTCTGCTGTACTCCACATCCCCTGACTATATGTATATTAAATTATAGTTAACATTCAATATTATTCAGCTTCAGCTTCAAGTGTACAATGCTGCGATTGCAAATCGGTGCAGCCACTATGGAAATCAGTATGGCAGTATCTCAAAAAACGGAAAATGGAACTACTTTATGACCCAGCAATTCCACTCTTAGATATCCATCTAGATAAATCCAAAACACTAATTCGAAAAGATTTATGCACCCCTATGTGTATTGCAGCGCTATTCACAATGGCCAAGACAGGATGTCTATTTCATCATATTCCACCAGCACTGATTAGTATCGCTTTTCTAATCTGTGCCAATTTGTAGGCAACAATGGTGCTGCTGTTTTTGTGTTTCACTGTGGGGTTCCTAAACATTTTGTCATGGATTTGCTTACTAAAGATACTCGTTCTTTTGTCAAATGTCTGTTCATGTCCTTAACCTGATTATTTAGGCATATTGGTATTTTTCTCCCTAATTTCTATGAGTTCTTTGTAGAGAAAAGAACAGCCTATGTGTGAAATATTTGCTAGCAATATTTCCCTTTGCATTTTAGCCTCTTATTTTGGTTATGATCTTTTAAAGTCATACAAAAATAAGTGAGAGTATATCGTTAAATCTATGGATTCTTTTCATTGTCATTTCTTCTATAGTTTCTAAGCTTAGAAGTTCTTCCCTTTTACAGGTTTGCTAAGTGTTCTGCTCTGTGTGTTCTAGGAGTTTGCATGTGTGTATACATGGATTCATATATAACAATGACTTTCCATAAACTTGAATGTCTTCACAAAAACAGAAAAAACATTTTTGATTATTCCCTTTGTTTTTCTTCCTATGACTCATCGATGCAGCCTGAACTCAAACCTAAATCCCTTGCCATTTCAATACCTGTTAGAAAAGCATGTGGTTCTAGGGAGCCCCCCTAATATTCCTCAGTGGTCCAATTATACTTGTGAGAATCCCTGTTGAGGAGTGTTCATTAAATGTTCCCTGTACAAGTCAACATCTAGTCACCATAGGTGGACCTCTTCTTCTATAGGAGATTGCAGTCAGAGATGGGGACTTGGGGCTGCACAGTAAATGTTAGCTGTACAATAAGCCTCTGGAGTGAGATATCTAACAAGTGACTTCCCTCCTCTGCCCTCAGTTTCCTCATCTGTGAAAAGAATGAGTTGAACTCACTCATTTCCAAGGAGCTCTGCAGCTCTGAAATGGCTGGATTTGGTGACAGAGACGCATGCCTACAAAGACAGCTGTGCAAAGATGAATCAGCTTTTGTCTAAACTGGTTCCCCATCTCTTTTCCAATCTGTAGCATCACAGGCTTTGCTGATTTACACTTGGTGAGCCAGGGAGGCAAGGCCTGATAATAATGAAGAGGAACTGTAAGAGCCAAAGCACTTAGATACTCCAAAGGCACTTTTCCTTTCAGACAAACTCCACAACAGTTAAGAGCTCCTAGAAAATTGGCTGCTAGAAAAGATGGTAGTGATTAGCCACACTTTTATACCACCTCTTAAAAGCTTTCCTCAGTCTCTGAAAGCATCAAGGCTACTGAACTTCTCCCATTGTTTGTTGAGGTCCATAACTCCTTATCAAAACCTTAGTCCCGGAGGTGTTTTGGAATTCAGAAGTTTTCTGAGTACAGAAATGTTATATAATACACAAACTTAATTTTTAATATAACGTCACCAAATGGGGTTTAGGGCAGCGCCCCTCATCAAGCACGTTAATATTTTTGCAACAGAATGCATGACGATTCACAGTAGCTGGATTAGCAATAACTGTAAGTAACCCCACTTCATTTCATGGCAAGTTTGGCCACCAAAGGAAATATAAGGGGGAAAAAAAAGTTTTAGAAAGTTTTAATTTCTATCGATTTTTGGGGTTTTGGAAAGTAGATGGGAGATTGTGGGCCTGAGTAACGTTTTCCAATTTACCATACCAGACTCACCTTCTCAAACCTCAGACCTGATTATGAACCTTCTGAGCAACCTTGCCCAGCAGTGCATGACAAAGAGACTCTAGAACCTAGATTCCAGCTGGCATTAAAGGCCTTTAATCCTGTATTCCATCAGCTGTATTGATTTGTCTCCTTTTCCTAAAGCAGCTACCCCTCCCCACAAGTCTCTCACTTGGGCCCCAGCCATATAAAACTGCTGAACATATTCCAGACTTTCCTGCTCCTGGGGCTTTTATTTATCTGGTTCCCTCTACCCATGACACTCTTGTGTCCGCTTGCGCCTGGTTCCTAGCCCAGCTTTTATTTTGCTCTCAATCCTAACTGCCTTCCAATTTCCTACTGCAGAGGGCTCTCCTAGATTTATCTGTTTGGATAGACTTTTTGTTCAACCCCTGTGCTCTATATCTTTATTATTGCACCTGTCAATGACTGCCTAGTATTAGAATAGTTTGTATGTGTTCATCCTCTAGTAAATTATGAACTCCTAGAGTCGTGGTTCTCAAACTTTAACATGTGTGAAATGCTGCTCGTTAAAATACAGATTCCTGGCTTCTGCCTGGGTTCTTGCAGAAGATTCTTTTTCAGTAGATTTGAGTGGGACCCAGGTAACTGCATATTAACAGGCCTCTAATTATTGAAACTCTTCTGTTTCATCTCCTTGACTACATGAGGAGCTTGATAACAGGGTCTGTTCTTACAATAAGAAAATACCCCAGGACTCCAGAATCAGAACATAAAATTCTGGTTTTAACGTCAATCCACAGACAACTGCTGCCTTTGTCTCTTGTGTTATTTCTTCTCCTTTGTGTGCCTCTACTAGAAATGAAATCCATGACAGATGATGCTGATATGGGATAGTCTCTCATAACAAGTATATACATAGGAAGTTTCTTGGTAGAGCAAAACTTGAGTTAGTTATGCCTTTGGTAGTATTTAAGAGTGGAAAATGGCCATGGTCAGTGCACAATTGGCGAAGTGCCAGAAAGCTGACAGGTTGATAAACATCCTGAGAATACTGGATTGTGGACTTTAAGGACTGAAGAATTTATCTGTGACATCCTCTGTCCAACTCATTCATTTTTGAAGTATTGCCGCCTAATCTGCATTTAGATTTCTGAAGTTGGAGAGAACCTAGCTGTAGCCCATATCTGAGCCCTACTAAAGATACCCCACACCCTTCTCTTTTGGTTTCTGATAAGAATAATGTTGCTGAACATCATAATTAATGTAGCTGAAGTTTAATGAGCTCTGTGTGCTGGAACCACGTTCATCACTTTACATAAATGATCTCATTCAATCCTCAAGACAGCCCTTAGAGGACTTGTAATTATTGCCTCACGTACTAGTGAGGACCCACATGCCCAGAGAGGTTAGGCAGCGTGTCCATGGTAACACAACTAATGAGGGGTGGGTCAGTAGTATCAGCCCAAGTGGCCTTGCTGCGAGCCCATGCTCTGTAACTGCTCCAGCTGCCACTTTTGTAGTTCTTGGGGTCCTGGCTTACTATTGTAATTGAAATCCTGTTTTATCCCTTGTGATTTTGAGAGAACTTATTTTATTCAATGTATCTGAGTATGTTGTGTGTGAATGAATGTAACCTCAATTCTATGTGTATCTGGACTCTCCTAAGCGTCATTTGGCTTCTGGGCAGCTTGCCCAACACAAGGACATATCACTGGGAGTGCTGCTGCAGCTCTTAAGAGAAAAGAAGTTAAGTGCAACTCCTAGAACCTCTTCCTTTCATTGGGCACCATGCCAGTAATCCTAGGCCTGTGGTTTAAGTTAGAGCGGAAGAATGGAAGCTCTAGACAAAACGCACGCACATTACACTTAAGCCACTTCAAATCATTCTTCTTTAATGGGACAAATAGAAAGAGATAAATATAATAGCATAACATGTGGGAATTCACTGTGATTTTTAGTTACTTTCATGGCTGTAGTTAGTTGAATGGTCATTTCAAAATGAAAGCGTCTGGACACTTCAATGTCCTACATCTTGCTCCTTTGCTGTTGACGTTGGAAAGTGCCACTATTTTGACCACCTACAAATTAGGCTGATTTCAGTGAGGAAAGCATTTCTTGGAAACATTTTGGTGCTTAACATGTTGGTGATTGAGATGAAAAAAGCTGTTGAGTTGGCATTATTTATTTAGAATCTTATTTTGGAGGTCAGAACTAACATATGAGAGGTAGAGAAAAATAGCCAGACAGGCTCAAGGCAAATATCGTAAAGCCACAGGGATATGACATAGAAGGAAATGGAGAAGTTTTCCTGACACAAAATGGAGGGATAAATAAAGAGAAGAGTTAAAATAAAAAACTTTAAAGTGTCAAGGAAGTTATGCAAGAAGGAAGCCAAATTCTCCATCAGCCTTTCATCTGCTTGGTTGCTACCACCTTCAAGTGCAATTCAGGAGTTAGTAGCTGAGGCTGGATAGAGAGGGGCATCTGTCTCTGCCCCACTGGCCTGTAGGGAAGAATTAGTCAAGCATGAGCAGCGTTGTGAGATGCAAGTAAGTTTCCCGTAAAGCATACATGTGTGAGCAAAGCCAACTTTCAGACTCTGAATGTAGTCGAAAGAAAATGCAGTATGTTCTGCATCTTGGGTGATATGGGATCTGTTTAGAGCTCTTAACTTTCCTGTTGCTGGGAGACGTGCCTGCCCTGGTTCTCCTTCAGTAAACTAGACTGTCACGGGTCCTCTGCCCACTCCTCTCTGCCTATCAGATATTTCCATCTAACCTGAATCTAGGCTCTACACAGCACCTCCTGGCCTCCCTCCTTCCCTTGAATGACGAACTACCTCACGCTCTACACTCTCCCCAAATTAGAAACTTCAGAATTGGACTTGATCTTCTAAGTTTTTCACCTTTTACATTTAAGTCAGTTACCAAATCCTGATCATTTTACATTGGTTTGTTTCAGACCTGCATCTTCTTTCTCTCTTATAAAATACTGAGTGAGATACTTTCCAAATTAATCTTTCTCTTTTCTGTCCTTTTCCATTTAGGAAATCCTTAATTCTTCCAAAGTGTTTTTATTTCTCGAACGCAAGCCTAATTACAATAGTCCTGCTTAATTTCGAAAACAAAGATCAAATTCTCTAAGATGACTTAATCTGGTCCTATGCTACTTTTACCATAGAATTCAGGTGTGATCAAAACACACGGTGATGCTGACGCCATGTGACATCCAACAGAAAGGTGATGTTAATTGTGTTTTTCACTGTGATGGAATTGTGCAAGCTAAGTTTGTACCCTGGAACTCTACAGTGAACTCTGAATATTATAAAGGCTTATTAGAGCATTCAAGAAACTAAATGCATAGAAAGTGGCCCGAGCAATGGGCAAACGGTTTCACCCTCTATCATGACAATGCTCCATGTCACACATCGCCTCTGGTACGGCAATTTCTGTCAAATAAAAACATTACAGTGTGTCCTCATCCACCTTATTTACCAGATCAGGTAAGTAGGGAGGGTATTCCAATACAGTTATTTGTTTACTGGCTAAAAACTCCCTTTCAGACAGTGCCGTGTGAGCTGGTGCATTGTCATGATGCAAGAGCCATGAATTGTTGGTGAAAAGTTCAGGTCGTCTAACTTTTTCATGCAGCCTTTTCAGCACTTCCAAATAATAAATGTTGTTAACTGTTTGTCCAGTTGGTACAAATTCATAATGAGTAATCCCTCTGATGTCAAAAAAGGTTAGAAATATTGTTGTGACAACTTCACAAACTTAATCGTCAGACCGCATATCTATATATAAATACACACACACACATACACACACACACACATATGTAGAGAGAGAGAGAGAGAGAGAGAGAGAGAGAGAGAGAGAGAGAGAAGAGAGAGATATTTCATTACCTGACACTCTAAGTGCTTGGGGGTTCCCACCCTAGCCAGGCAGCTGACATAACCTCTGAAGCCCAATGGCTGTTCTAATCTCAGTTCTGCCACCTACTAGCTATGTGACCTTGGGTACATTCCTTTACCTCAGTGTACCTTTGTTTCTCCATCTACAAAGTGGATTGTAGAATGGTAGTTTCTTGAAGTTTGTGGTGAAGATTAAATATTAATATATGCAGAACGCTTAGAGGAGGATCTGACACAGAGGAAGGTTTCTCAGTGTTAGCTGTTGTTTTGTAGTTGTTAGAGCTGTATTTAATCACATGAAAGGCCAGATTCCCTTTGTTCTCTGTTAATATTTCTATCATTGGGTAAAAATAAATAATTTGGGGACAGTCATCATCTCTGGTATCCGTGTGGGTAGGCTGCTCTGCACCAGAACCGGGAGGATTGAGAGTGTAACGCCCCCTCGCAACCTGGCTGTTGAGTGTGCCATTCCTGGGCTCTTCTCTTCACTGAATGTTTCCCTGAAGAGCTCTTCAGAGCAGCAGAATGTGGAAAACGAGGCTCATTCTGTTCCCTCTTCAGGGCTGTGGGAGTTCCATTTACAGTAATTGATAGTTGAGAATGTGCAGGGTCCACTCGGCTCTCTACCGGTTCTCTCCAAGCCCCTGCTTGGTGACATCTTGGCTGTGTGCCTCACATTTGATATTGTCCCTGGTGGCCTGCCACGGCTCAGCAGACTTGCAGTCTGTGGGCCAGATGGAGGCAGTGTGGGAGCAGCATGGCCAGAGGATCACAACTCAAGTGCTATAAATGTGACACCTGGCTACAATTACCAGGGTCAGACACCTGCTCAGGCAGTCTGCTCCAAAAGCTCACAGAAGACAACAAAACGGGTGGGGACCCTGCCCTTTGCATGACTCTTCTGGAAAGAGAGACTCTCAGTCCAAGGGTGTGGTTGGCCCAGAATCAAGATGGCCTTCTGCAGATGCAGCTCCATGTTTTCTTCCCTCTCCAATTATTTTCTTGTTAGAAGAGTATAGAAACATCTGGCTGATTTTCCAAGTCTTCTGACAACCTCTGAAATTTCTAAAATGAGATAGATAGATAGATGATAGATAGATAGATAGATAGATAGATAGATAGATAGATAGATAGATAGACAAACTTACATTAAAAAATAAATACTACTATCTAAACTCTAGTACATACGCTGAGATAGGTACCAAGAAACAAATGTGCTAAGAACCATGAGCATTCATAAAAGAAGCCTGCTCAGGTCTGGGAGTTGTGCGAAGGCTGTCCAGGGGATGCATCTTTTGAGCTGTACTTAGGAGGATTAATCAGAGTTAACAAACAAGTAAAGGAGGAGGAATGCCATTCCAGGAAGAGGAAAATTCATGCTCAAAGATCATGAGATGAAAGAAGCATTGCATGTTCAAGATATTAGAAGTTTTATGATGGAAATGTCAGAAGAGAAGAAACAATGTTCCATTTGATTTATCTTTTAATTTAGTATGGAGACTTTATATTTATATTGAACAAATCAAAGTTTTACCTAAATATTTTTCCAGGTAACTTTCTCTCAGTTATCAAGGAGATATGGGCACACTCAAGGCTGTGATAGGTGACAGGAATATCAGTTGTCATCTATTTTGTTAAATGAGATAGATTATAGTATTCAAAAGGATTCTAAGTAAACTTCCTAGAGGGTCTTCTGACATTTTCCTTTCTTTACAGTGGGGAGGAGGAATGAATTAACGGTGAGGTCTTAGTGTAAAATTAGGTCGTTATCTTTTACTAACCTCAGTAACATTTTCTCTCTTTTCTGACATCCAGGCTAGCATCACAGGATATAAACAGAATATTCAGGTGTAGTTAGCCCCCATTTATCCTTCAGAAACAACAGCACTCTGAAAAATGGACTCGATTTCCCAATTGGTTACCTTATCCTTTTTTTTAAATGGGCACATTTTTGCCTGAAAATGAAATGTCCATAGTCCATAAAAAGACTCCATGATTGGTGGAGGCAGTGTCTTCTCCTGACTTTTTTTAGGGCTTATTTGGATCCCCAATTAGCATACTGCCCAAAGGTATCTGTGCACAGAAGATATTATGAGCTCTTCCTTAGGAAATTCCTTGAAAGCAAGAGTATAAATGTGCAAGAATAAAACATGATGTACAACAAACAAGGATTCAATGCAGGAGAGAGGTTCCAGGATGAAGTCAAATAGAGCTGTGTGACAACAGTGCATTAGGCATGGAGAACTTGTTCATCTGCAAAACTAGTTCTACCCTGATGATTGATAAGTTGGCTGGGTACAAAATTCTATATTGGGATGGTTTACCTTTGAAATTTTGGAAGTGTAGCCCCATTGCATTCTAGATTACAGCACTGCTGTTGAGAAGTCCAAAAAGATTCTAATTCCTGATCTTTTTTTGTATGATGTTTGTCTTCTGCCCTCTGAAAGCTTGTAAGATCTTCTTTTAATCCCCCATGTTCTGAAATTTCACAGTTATTTATCTAGTTGTAGTCTCTTTTCATCAATTGCACTTGGATTAAATGGAACCTTTCAGTGTTAAAATTTATTTCTTTTAAATTGTCTTGAATTACTTCTTGCATGACACCACCCTCCACCCAACACCATGTTCTGACCCCTCTCTGAAACTTTGTTATTCATATGTTGAGAATCTTGTGATAGACACAGTGAATTATCTCATATCCTTTCCAATTTCCTTCTAGTTTATTTTTGGGTACTACAGAGTCTGAAAAGCTAAATACTGTATTTCCCAGACTCTTGTAACAAGTGTTCTTGATGTGGTTTAGATTCAGCTGTACTTCTTATTCTGTTGGCAAGCATAATCATGGAAGCTTTTTACCCTGCAAACTTAGCAGGCATTCCACTGTTTGGTCACTAACTCTGTGAGGTTCAAGAAGCAGGCTGCTTGCCATCCATTTTGCTCATATGGATTGTGGCAGGCACAGCCTGGCTTTACAGCCAACAGCAATAGCTGTGATTCTGGTCTTGGTGACAATAGAATGCTTCTGGGTTTGGCATCTATATGTGGCAGTTTGCCACTTTAGGAGGCAGTCTCCTGATATTAGAAATGATAGAAGCTCCCTTTATGGCTTGGTTTTCTGGTTTAGTTTGGGGGTTGTACTGAAAGTTCAACCCCAAATATGTTTCTTTATATCTTCCAGTGATTATGTCATTTAATGTATTATAAGAAATAATTTCTGCTAAAACTAAATAACATGGATTTTGTTCTCTGCAAAGGACCCTGATCAGTATGATACCTCTGAATTTGTTTCTCTAGTTTCATTTTACTTTTTTTCTGTCTTCCAATTCTTTTTTTTTTGGGGGGGGGGGGGAGAGATTTCCTTAACTTTAATTTCTAACTCTATTTGAGTTTTTTAAATTCATATATATATACAGATATAACATCTAAGAATATTTGTTTCTTCTCTGAATGCTTTTATCTTACAGTATCCTGTTCTTGTTTTATCAATAGGTGATCTTTTGTTATCTTTCTGAGGGTATTAATGATACACTTTTTAAAAACCTTCTTTTTTCATAGTCCCACAGTTTTCATCCAAGTTGCTTTTAACTGTCTGTCAGAGTCTCTAATTGCATACTGGAGACTTGGTTCAGTCATCCTTGGTTGTCTGCTCATATTTAAGAATAGGACCTTAAAAGCCAATTAGAACATGGGTACTGGACTTATCAGGGGGATCACTTCATAGATTATATAAATGTCTAACCACGGTGCTGTACACCTGAAACTAATATAAAATAATATTGAATGACAACTATAATTATATATCTGCACATATAGTCACAGGATATTAAGTACAGCATAGGGAATATAGTCAATAATATTGTAATAGCTAGGTACAATGTCAGATGGGTAGTTGAATAGATGAGGTTATCACTTTGTGAGGGGTGTAGATATCTAATCATTATGTTTTGTACACCTGTGACTAATTATATATATATACACATATATATACATATATATACATATATGTATATACATATATATATATGCATGTGTATATATATATACATACATATACATATATATTTAAGCCTAATTAGCCTGAGCATGTGGTTGGGTGATGTTACCTGTGGGCTTTCTTGTAAAGTGGTCTGGCTATGCTGTTTCATTGGGGGAACCCCTGAAGTCAGCATCTTCATGGCTTTCTTCTTGTCTGTGTTAGACTCCCCAGAGAAGAATTTTCCAATCTTGTGAAGTATCAGCTGGCTGCCAGGGTTCCGGGAGCCAAGTATGAAAAAAGGAATCGGGAGTCTAAACAAAAGTATGTAAATGTTCTCTCTGAAGAAAAAAGCAACAGCAACTGTTTTTAGTACATTGCCTCACCCTAAAAGGTGTCTGGTACAGAGAAGGTTGGAAAAGTCAGGTTCTCATCTATAAGAGTACAGAAGAAAGTGAGGCATGTAAATCCTTCTTGAATAGCCTTTCAACTCTTCCTTCTATTTTAGCACCATCTTCACCCCTATTTCAAAGGTAGCTGATGCCTTAAAACCCTTAGCTTTTGAGAGGTTCTCCACTGTACATGGGGTTGTTTTTTTAGGTTTTTGCCACTGTCACTTTAGGTTTCAGCTTTTTAGGGCCTGCCTTTGTCACCAACCACTTATCTATTTGTTCTCTAGCTTGCAAAGATTTTTTATGTATATTCTCACCCATTTTCTTTTTTTATGGATTTATACTTTTAAAACAAAGACCCTCTACTGTAATTTTAGTCAGGTTAAAGAGAGACTGCAAGTAAAGGTATGTGCACAGATTCACGGTCTTAACCTGGGAGTTGGTTAACTATTCCATGTCTCATGAGGAATAGAAGAGTATTGATTTTGCTTTCCAAATTTTCACTTGAGTAGTTATTAAACTTAATTGTGCAGTGTGTGTCATTAAATTGTGTGTTATTAAACTTGTGTGTGTGTGTGTGTGTGTGTGTGTGTAAGCTTAAAATAGAATGGAGAATAGCTAAAAGAAAGAAATGGTATATGTCCTAAAATACACTCTGATTTTTCTTTCCCTACTAATACCATTTTCCCGAAAATAAGACCTAGTCGGACAATCAGCTCTAATGCATTTTTTGGAGCAAAAATTAATATAAGACCCAGTCTTATATTCTATAAGACCCAGTCTTATAGTAATACATAGTAATTATAGTAATATAAGACCAGGTTTTATATTAATTTTTGCTCCAAAAAATGCATTAGAGATGATTGTCTGGCTAGGTCTTATATTCAGGGAAACACGGTAAGACTTGCTTCAAGCTGCACTAATACCAAAGATTTATTCTTCACAATGATTTGAATATACTTAATGGGAAGCATCTGTAGTCAACATCTCCACCTTAAACCCCTAGTATAAGTATAAGGGAGAGGGTTAGGGTTTTGGTTTTATTATGTTTTATGTGATGGGAATTTATATTTTCCATCCAGGCATCATGCTTTTTTGGCATTTACTGCTGGGGAGTTGTGGCAAATGAGAAATGATTTGCCTGAGTTCAGTGAAAACTTTCACATCATCACATTCTCACTGTTTTTTATTCCCAGTGCCTATAGCAAAGATTTAATAAGCCCTGTATGTAAAACAAAAAGAAAAAAAGGGTAATGGCTCAATGGAAAGTCCATTAATGCTTAGACCACTGACCATTGAATCCAAATATAGATATTAGGAGGGAGGGCTAATTCATATGAGGAGAATGATTTCCTCTAAAATAAACCTTTTCATTTTTGCTTGAAAAAATAGAATAAAATTGAACCGTGGACAGTAAAAATTAATAATAGTGTCCTAAGTATAATGTTTGTTTTTTGTGTGGAATTTCTTAGTTTCTAGTGATAATAAATTAACAGGTTCAGCATTTTGCTGATTTTTAAGAAAAACAATCAGGAAGGATATATGACTTACCTTTTAATAAAAGGTATGCTATATAAAAAAAGAAAATATAAGCTTATGATGAAACAAAGCACAAAAGGATAAAGAAAGGGTATATCTAGCATAATAGTTTAGAGGGCTTTTCATTGAGGCTTTGACTGTCATAAATTTGTGGGAGCAAAATACCATTTCTGCCAAAATGTGTTCTTATTCATGCTTTGAGCCCTGACATCACTTAGGTTGGGACAGAAACTGGATGAAATTCTACAGTTCCATGTTAGTTGTTTGGAAACACTGTTTAAGGGGTTTCATATTTTCACTGTGCATGTTTGGATATCCAGCCTCTTTTGGGAAGGTTCAGGGAGAGGATATATCTTCACCTGTTTGGATTCAAAAAATGGCAAGGAATTTTTGACTAGGTGTTGGAAAAATTGGATTTTAATCCAGATTTATTTACTAACTAATGGCATGATCTTCTCAATTGTTTTATTGGTAATATTTTTCTTTAAATTCTGAGTCAGCTAAGATGTATGTGGCACAAGAATAAAGAGGTACAGTTTTGTGGTGGTGTTACTCTGAAAACCAAATGTACATTCAGACTGCTTGAAGTGATGGACAAAGCAAAGCATACATATTTAAGTTTGTTAACATATATAAAGTTTGTTAACAAGTCATAAAGATCAATTGAATTGTTGGTGTTGACAGGACAATTACCCAATACCACCAAGATTCCAGAATAAAATAGCAAGAACATCTAACCTGGATTTTTGATGAGGTCTAGATAACAAAGATTTCCCAAAGATGATTACTATGATAAGCAAAATTTGTTGAGTGCTAAATATATGTCAGGCCCTATATTAAAGGTCATTAAAATGGATTGTCTTATTTCCAATCCTTATAACAACTTGGATTTATAGTTACTATTATCATTCCCATTTTGTAGATTAAGTATCTCAACCAAAGTCATACAGGTATGAAGTGGCAGATCAGGGACTTGGAGCTAGATCTGTTCGACTCCAAAGCAAAGTGTTTTTAATCACTACACTAAATTTCAAAAACTGGCCCCAGGTGAGGATTATATCAAAGAGTAAGCTATCAAAAACAGCGAATGCCTTTCTTCTCTTTTATGAACTCTAATCCATTGCAGCAAGTAGAAGATGTAGCAAATTATATATGAAAAGTGTATCAGACTGTCTTAGTCTAGTTGAGGAGGTCAGAGATCAGAGCAGCTGAGCAAGGAGACAAGGCAATGTGTGGTCATAGACGAAGCACGTCGGCATATGTACCCTGAATAAGAGCAAATTCGAGAGGACTATGTTCAAGTATCTAAGGACAGTAAAGGAAAGGCAAGCCAGATTTATTTTCTAGAGGCTTGAAAACCATGTTCATGGAATGAATGGACATCCGTTCACAAGAGTTAGTAAATTTCCTTTTATTAGGTAAGTTCAAGTGACATGAATGTCAGGGAGGGGATTCACATAGCCAGTGCTTTTTAGGATCCTTTTCAACCTAAAAATACTTAGAGGTCAAAGGTATTTAGAGAAGATCAGTTTGGATTAAAGTGATTGAATAGGGAAGATTTGGGGGAGAAGGCAAATCTTGAACTAATATCTGAGCGGAATGCCATTCATTTGTGTGTTAAGAGGTCAAACTACTAGCTCTTACCAGTAGAAAAACCAGGAGAACCAGAGCTGTACTTGAGTTCAGGATGCTAGGCAAGTGGTCTGACCTCTGGCCCTTGGGTCCAGCTCCCCTAGTTCCCACCCCTGTGAAGGCAGAGGACTGGGAGTGATGGTCTCTAAGGCCTATCCATTCCAGGCTTCAGGGTCTTGAGGTGCCTCTCCTGCGATGAGCCTGCCCAGCGTTAGCGATTTTCCTGTGGCCTCTGGATATGCCAAATCTTGAGAACAGAAGATAAGCTTTCTGCTCAGGACAATTATTTTGGAGGTAGAGAGCCTCACCAAAGTATGAAGACTGGCTTTTTTCAGCAGCATCTGGGAAAGGTAGCAAATCAGCTCAGAAAACCTCTTACTGCAAAGTTATCAGTTGTGCTTTTTGAAAAGGCATGGCTGTAGCATCATAGTTAAAAACAGAAATACCACAGAAACGTGTCCTCTAGATTTTCAGGGATACCATACTACATTTTATTTTACCCTGGGTAAGCAGGATTAAGACTTGAGACTATTTCCTTCCGAGTGGATATATGGGTCTTGCTTCATGATTTTTCCATGATGTGGCCGAAACAGAGCACTGACAGGGAAAGCAGTGAAGTCAGTCTTGGAAAATCTAGGTAGGCAGTTCCTTCCCTTGCATTTTCTGACAAAACTGTGGAAGGCACACTTCTTTAGGTCTTTTCCCTGCAGAACTTTAAAAATATTTGTTTCTCGTGTGACTTTAGACACAAAGGCAAAAACCACGTCAAGGCATAGTAAGGGGCTTTAAAATTCAATATTTCATTTTGAGTGTACCTCTCATGGGGCAAAAATATGAAAACAGAGGATTTAGGGTTACTGTTAAAAATAAATATTACAGATCTGCATATTTTACTGACGACCTGCCTATTTTTGGAAAGTTGGCATTGAAGATTGATATGCCAGGAGAACTCCTTTGATGCCAAGGCATTCTACGTGGGTGTTAGGGGAAAAGACAGAGAGATACAGTCTTTGAAATGCCACATCAGCAAGTGCTGCCCATCTCTTATTGACTCTTGGCTCAGGTAGGTAAAACTTGGTTTTTATTGCCTTTGGAAAGGAGAGCTATGTTAGTATCATTGTCCTTCGGGAAACAAGTCAAAATAGAATTCCTTCATTGTTTCACTAAAATTTTAAATGAATATTTGTTGATTCAGAAATGGGATTTGGTACCTTTGGTTCCTGAATTTCTATTATGAATGGAAGATGGAAATCAGGGGCTGTTACAAGCCATTCCTTCAGGTCATTTTAACAAAAAATTTTAAAAATTATGTTAGAAGATATAAATGTGTTTTGATGTGAGAAAATGAGGAAATTGTCCAGGTTTTTTCTAGTATACGTTTTAAGGAATAGCTTAGTCTGCAACCAGCCTTACTCCAGAAAATATAAGTGGCTGATGGATCCATTGTATCTCAATGGCTTACTGAAGCCTCCGCTTTCTTTTTCTTCTCTGTAAAATATGCCTGTTTTGTAAAGATTACTAGACAGTTACATGCTAAAAAGTGGCTATGACCATTGCTTAAAGAGGGGAAGGCAGCCTTTAATAAAATAAGACTTTTGGTTTTGTTTTTGTTGTTTCCCCCCTTTTTAACAGCCTATTGTTTTGGCCTTTTATTAGCCAATTTTTTCAGAGCTTGTATTGTGGGAAAGTTCCAATTCAAAATATTTTAAAAAGACATTCATCTTGAGGACGATAGGCTGACATTTCCATTAGCTTTTGTGGAAGCATCCCAGGGGTATTTAAACACTAAGGAAGAACAAATAACTGGTCAGTGAGGCAACTCTCTGAACGAAAACAGCGTGATGGAGACTTTGTTGACCAATTCCAGGCCAGCAATTGCAGTGGGTCGTTTTGCTGTAATAAACTGAATGTTCTGGAAGTTTTAAAAAATATCTAATAGCAGCCTTTAAAAGTACTCACCAGGGGAACTTTAGAGAGTAAGGCGTTTCAATGGTTGTAGGCATTTGAGGTGTCATCACCCATAAACACTATTCTCCATGGTCCATGACATAAACTTTTTTAGTATCCTTCATAGATTCTGGAAGAGAAAAGGATATAGGGTAACAACTAAGGAAATAGGAATAAAGTATTGGCTTAATGTATTGATATGGAGTCCTTCGTTTTGAAAAATCGGCCCCCCTCCTCCCATATAAGATGTTAGTACAGAAAACTGCATATTATGGGGTACAAAGGAACTCCCTGTATTATCTTTTCAATGTTCTGTAAATCTAAACTTATGCTAAAGTTAAAAGTTTATCAAAAAATAGTAGATGTTTGTAGAAAATTTGGGAAGTACAGAGAAGTTAAAAGAAATTTTTTGCCTTACAGTTCTAACACTCAGAGGAACACTGTATCTTTATGTACTTTCATATATAGTTAAATATGTATGATTTTTATAAATATGAGACATATGCATATGATTTCCTTTTCTAATGAATATTTTTCCGTGTCATTAAATAAGTTACAGCTTTGTAATGGTGTAATTTTTCATTATATAAAAATATGCCAGGATATATTTAACTAGTCCCTTCTTATTAGAAATTGATGTCATTATCCATGTTTCATTATTATAAACAATGCCATGACTTACCCAAGTAATTAAAACTTCATTCACATGCATTCACTACTATTTCTTTAGGAGCAATTTTTAGAACTAGTATTACACACTCAAAGAATACGCAAAGTTTCAAAATTGTTGGTAGCTTTTCGATACATAAATTTGAATTATATATCAAGTGGAGCTGATTTTGTCTGAGGGATTATATGAAAAATCAAATTTATAGTGGCGAGGTGGTGGGTTAGAACTAGTTAGGTAGGAAGTTGAGGCAGATCTGATGTAAGGGTTCTATTTATATTTGAAGTTTTACTGAGAACAACTACGGGTGGGGTAGGGAAGTGGAAGAGAATGATTAAATAAGTAAAGCCCCACTGGGGCATCTGAATGAGAGCAGAGTAGATAGAGGTTAATGCAGGCATGGCAAGGAGTAGAGCTCTAGAGACAGGTGGGCAGGTCTGCAGATAGGGGTATTCATTTCCTGCTGGTCTGAGGAGGAGGCAAAGGCATGAGGTTTAGGCATCTTAAGATTAGGTAGGTTGGGTCCAGGCCCACTTTGTATGAGAAGGCCCCCTTCTGCTCAATCATTCAGAAGAGGAAAGAAAGGTAGGCATTGATGGGCAGTGGCTGCTTTAAGTAAGAATCTGTCTTGAGGTAGGTTAAGATGTGGTAGACAGTGAGGGGAGGAGCCTGCCAAGTATGGAGAGGAGAGAACTGATGCCCTGATTTGTACCTTTGAATCTGTAGGCCACTAGCAGCTAATTTTGGCCAAATTGGAATGAACTTTCCCCATGAAGGGAGATACTCATATATCTGCACTCTGCGTCATCCCTCCAGCCAACCACTAGCCCCTATAGGCACAGTTCCTCCCTCTTTCCCATTCACTTAGTAGGTGCACTCCAAGATGGAGACCAGAACTATGTCTGCTTCTAACATTGTGGTTATCCTGCCCAAAGGTACCAGCCCAGATTCTCAGTGCTGGAAACAGCCCTCTAAGTGATTTTGTGGTCCTTCCCTCTGCCTTCAGGGAGCTTAGCTAAACTCTAGGAGAGCCCAGATGCTACCATGTTATGAGTGGCTATAAATGGACAGCAGTAGTAAGTTCTATTTCTGTATTCAGATATGCTAAATTTGTGACTGTCAGCTCTGTTGTTTTTCTTAGACTTGTCAGTCTTAATATTTTGTCTTGTTTCGAGCATTTTCCTGCTATAAAATTTAGACACCTTTTTGAGGTATTTTGAATAGAGGCTCAAATATTGACTTGAGCTCTTTTCTGAAGTCTGCTCCCTGGACAGGGATTTGCTTTGCCATGACGTGAGGAGTATTCCAATGTCAACTGCATCTGCTGGCTGGAGCTCTGGCCACCCACCACGGCCTTCAGAAAATGAGGAATTTCCAGAAGTCATCACACAGTTCCAGAGAAGGTGTAGAAAGTGCTGCCTCTGCGTTTCACCCTTGAATTAATGACCCACAAACACTGAAAACAGCCTGAGCCTTTCCCCCAGAATGCCTACTCTTTTGTTCTGTTCTGATCAGATTTGCAGGAAAATACAGAAGGAAAAGAAATCTCTGGATAGCTAGCTCTCTCTCTGGGTAACCTCACCTGCAAAGTCAGGTGTGTGGGGAAGCAAATAGGTTGTTGGCAGAGAAGGGAAAAGAGTGTGAGAACAATGTTCTCAAAACCATAGAATAGTATCTGAACAGTTTTCTTGGTTTTCAGGTTTTCAGAGTAATGAGGAAACACCATTTCAGTGGATAAATGAGGGAAAACTTATGAAATGTGATTCATCTAACCTTTTAGAAATTGGAACTGCCCACATTCTGCTCTGTTAAGTCCCCTTCCCTGCCCACTAGCGGTCCCTGCTGCCCTTTCTTTTTTTAGGACTGAGTGTACATAATTAGATTCATTATACTTGTTGGTTCATGACCCATTCTCATCATTGATCCATACATGACCCACTTTTATGTATTTGGTTATTTTTAATAACTGTTTCTTTATTAATGGGAGCTGAGCTCTTTCCAGATTTTGCTCTGAGTCTGCCTTTACTAATTTTCCCATACGGAGCCCATATTTCCAGTGCCAGATGGCAGGGAGCAATGGATCACACACCTAGGCTGCAGGTCCCACCATTAGGGACATAGTCCTATTACTTCCTGTACAGCTCCAGCTATACCCTCCAGACGTTCTGCCATCTTTCAGAGGTTCTTCTCCATGCACATGGAACATGGAAACTTTGATTAGACAAGACTCAGTGCTCACCTGTGGCAGAATAAATGTGTGGAAGTGAACTAAGCATGAGCGTATCCAAGGGGTTGGGAATAGGTTTTACATTCTCTGGGAAAGTTTTAAAATCTTTGATCATGTTCCTAGATACTGCATTTTTGGTTTTTTATTTCTGTCAGAAGCAAATTCCTAGTGGAGGCCTAGCTCAAAAGACTTTCCGCTAGTTTCCCTAGGGAATATTCTAAACAATATAATGAATTAGTAAGTCTTTTTTGAAGGGGAGGGCTGGAGGGTGGAGATGCCGGGGAGTAACTTTTTTTTGGAGTCTTTTCCCAGTACACTTTAGCACAAGACAACTTAGAACATGATGAGGAGAGAAAACAAATGTCAATTCAGTAATGTCATTTCTTAGTCTTTAGCTCACAAATGCAGCCAGACCCTTCTCAGAGTACATGGGTGTCTAGTGGTAGAAACAGTCACCATTTAATGGGCGATGGGAGAGAGTGCACCCCAACGGGGGAAAAAAAGGAACAAGAAACAAATCATGCAAATGTTGCCACCATTTTAGTAGCTGTCTGGGAGCAGTGTAGCCAGACACCCTCAGCAGGAGTTCACTGCCCTCCCATAACCCTTCATGAGCTGCCCTGCAATTATTTGGGAATCATTATCTCTGCTGGGCTTTTTATTGTTCACCGGGGGCAGCTCTTGCCAACCGAGATCCTGTTTCTGTTTTGTAAAAAGAGTGCCTGGAGCTCAGGGAAAGAAAGGCTATGTAGAGAGGCAAGAAACATTAAAAGGAGAAGAAGAAAATGGATTCTGTCAAGCTGTTTGTACAGTTCCCCTCCATTTTCCTCTTCTCTTCTTAAAATAATTGGTGTAGGACTATAAGAGAATTACCGTCAAACAAATCCTAAGCGTAGGTTATCTTGGATGGAGGCAAGTAAGTAAAAGTGTACCAAATGAGATGGTGGAGTGAAATGAAAAGAAATATTGATCCAGAGCCAAGAGCCAGCCTGGAACAGGGAAGAGGGCAGGAGTTTCTTTTGTTTTTTTTGTTTTTTGTTTTTGGGGGGGTTTTTTTGTATTGTTTTTTTGTTTTTTTGATCAATAATATCTTGATAGTAAGTATTTAGTCCCATATCAAAATGGATTACAGGAAAAGCATTAAGGTACAGAACTGTTTACTCTTACTCTGTTGGGTTTTTTTACTTCTTTTTTAAGAAGACTTCTATTCACATTGTATAAAAAGCTATAGACAAGATACAAATGGTTGTAACAAAACCAATCTTGCATATTATTTTCTGTGCAATCATTAATTACTAATTATTTCATAGGGATGATGAATTGAATAGATAGAAATTTCCTTCTTTTTCATTAAATAGAAACTATTTCCAGCCTACTTCAGTAGTAGGGCTCCTGTGCTGTAAATTTACTTGGCCATTAGTTTTTTACTGTTTGTTTTCTTTTTCTAGAGTTCACCTACTTTTATCCTTTTATAGACTCTCAATAGTCCTCATGTTTATCAATTCAAACATTGAGGTCTGTGATGGTTCTGGTCAAATACAGGATAATGAGAACTTTAGGTACTGTGTATTTTATACTCATTCTCTCTTGCTCACAATTTCATTTCAGTAAGAATGGGCAGAGGCATAACTCCCTAATTAGTTTATGTTGTTCACATAAATCTGTTCAAGCAGATATCAAATCGCCTCCTAAGGAGAAAGCAATTACTGAATGTGAGTCAGACCAGAGGGCAGGAGGAGGGAAGGAATGGAATACATGGACACAGATGGGAGTAAGATGTCTCAATATATTACATATTAAATATGTAAAATATAATTTAGAAAAGACTAAGGCGTCAACAGGCACTAGAAGTCATTATAAATGGCTTTGAGGTGTTGATTAAAGATCATTCTAAAAAAGGCCATTTCATTTAATTGACAGGCATCTAGCTGTCTGTCTTCTGGATGCCCCAGTGAGTGGGGCGGTTCAGATATACTCTTGGCTGTTTAACCACATCGTGTTCATAGAGCTCCGACTTCTTGGTGTTTCCTGTAGGTTTAAGTAATACCAATTGCATATTAGGTCAAATATATACCTGCTGAATTAAATTGAACCCTTTCACGGTGGAATTTTTTGAGGGGAAACCAAGCTTAAAAAGTTAAAATACTTTGATAACCCTGACATGTGAGAAAAGTTAAGAAAACCAGCCAAGCTCAACTCCTTCAGCTCAAAACACTGGTTAGCTGTGTACTGCAGTGCCAAAATTCATTCACTTTCCATTTGCATCTGATTCATCACGGCTCTCATTTTTAATGTTCTTAAACATTACCTGTTGAAGCTGTTAAAATCCAGTAAGTGCCTTCGCATACCCAATTTAATGCCCAATTACCAATTTTAGGCTCTTGACTTACATTTTCAAATGAGATGAACCTCGCCCTGCAGCTGAATTGTGGGCGGATGACAGACCTCGAGGGAAGTAAGATTTTAAGTGTTCTCACTCAGCAATGGTGTTCCCTCAGTTTCAACACATCACTGCTGCTTGTGCATCAAACCCTGTGCGCTGTCCCCAACTAGCGTTGGGTTGTAATTGTGGGTGTCCTTTCAAGAAGAGGAAGAAAATTGAGGGCAAACAGGAGAGCTTGGAGCCTGGGCAGGGGCACTGGAATAATTTCCTTTTCAAGAAAATAATAGTGCCTTTGTGTTGAGGCCAGGAAACAAGACCAGGAAGCTTGGAGTTCTGCTTTTGAATATAAATATGTATTTAACAAGATTACTTCCTAAACACTGAGTTTGAGCATAGAGGCCTATCCAGGATTCTTGGCCAGGAAATGGGTTGTCTTAAGATTCATCCCAGGTCAAGGTAATCTAAAAGAAATCAGCTGCTCTCTGGGTGGTCTTATTTCTATTCTTGCAAAGTGGCCCTTCCTAGTCAGTAGGGTCCATTTTTTTAGTTATGGAAGCACAAGGATGGTTTGAGGGGTAACTCAGATCTGCTTTACTTCTCTTTTCTTGATCCTTCTAAGCCCTACCCATCCTTCTGGCTACAGTTCAGATGACACTTCTTTGATAACGAAGCTATACTGCCTCCACCCCAAACCTATCCCTCCTCTCACTCCCCCTCTGCATTCAGTATGTGTCCTTTCCCTCCTTCAGACACCTAATTATACACTTGCTGGTAGTGATGTGTATATATATATATATGCATATATATATATATATATATATGATGTGTATATGTATATATACATATATACATACATATATACGTGTATATATATACACACACACACATCATGGTATTTATCATGCCCTGCCTTGTATTTTAGCACTTAGAGAAGATGCAAACTTCTCGAGGAGTAGGGCGGTACTTAAATCACCTTGTCCTTATTTCCACCTCTTACCTCATCTCCCTTTCCTCCCCCCTCACCCCTGTGCACCACTTTCCTTCAGTATACACGCCATAAGTGTTCATTGAATGAACATTATTTGTGCCTTCAGGTTTTTTCAGAAGAATGGAAGAGCCACACTGCTTCATGATCCAAGTGTTGGCAGTTGAAATTCTTCTTAAGTGAAAGAGAAAATTGACATAAGCATCTCAGATTCAGCTATGATTTCCTCTGGGAAATTTTAGGAAAGTTATGAGCATAACATTTTGCCACTCCCAACAGAATAGTTTGATCATACCATGAAGCTCCCTTCCTGCCAAGAGACCTCCCCTCGTCACCCCTCCCCCCAACAGTTCATCAGCCCTGCAGAGGGAAACAGCCAGCTGACAATCTCTTTGTTAAGAATCTCAGATGAGTCTAGAACAATGACTGGGTAGAAGCAATTGAAGATATCCTTTGTGTGGGACATTTTTAAATGAATAGATATTTTACGTTTTCTGTTTTTATTTGGAAAGATCATCCTTACTATTTTTATCTATATAACTGTTTTCTGTGTTAGTCTCTCACTATATTAGTGAGATGACTAGACTTGAGAGATGGGCATCATAATACACAGCATACATAAAGCCATAAAATGTTAAAACTAGAAGGGCTTATAACATCCTTCTAGTCTAGCTTCATCCCAGGAATGATGAAATTGAGACCTAAATAGTAAAAGACATGTGTCTAAAATGCCCACAGACACATAAGCAGAGTGGGCGCAAGAACCAGAGCTCTCTGACTCCCAGTCAGATGCCCTCTCTCTCTCTCTCTCTCTCTCTCTCTCTCTCTCTCTCTCTCTCCCTCTCTCTCCCTCTCTGCCTCTCTCTCTCTCTCTCTCTCTCTCTCTCTCTCTCTCTCTATCTCTGTCTTCCCCCACCCACTTCTCTCTTGCCTTCTCTCTCAGGCTTCCTCCCCTTAGAGTCCTGGCTGTGATTCAGTGAGCAGCAGTCCATTGCTAATGGACACAAGGTTCATTCCCCATGTAGAGCAGCTTCCTTCACAGAGGGGATCACTTAGTTTCTAGGTCAAATCCTGAGTCTGTAATGCTGTTTTGGTCCATGATGGAGCAGGTGAGAAACTACAGGGTGACTTCATACCAGAAACCTTGACCTGCACTAGAGAGTCATTTTAATGAGCATTTCCTTCTGACAAGCTGTCAGGAAGTATTGCCTCCCATACAGGCGATTCCAGGCTGAGCTGCGGTTCTTTTAAAGGACCTTTCTAAGGCTCCCGACAGGAAACATGCTATGTATTCTCACATAAATTTTCATTTACTTTGTTGTCTCAGCCAGCAACTCTTTTCTCATATATGAAAAATAGCTACTTAATTAGCTTACTCTTTCAATTAAGATGAACTTCCACTTATAACGATGCGTGAAGTATACTAGCTTTCTGCTTGGCTTATATTGTAATCCGACCTTGTTTGCATTGGGACCTAATTTAGGTTCTGACTGTGTTTCTGCCAAGCTTTCAAGCACAGTGGCCAAGAGAACGTGAATGGGATGGAGCCTGCAGCACAGTGTCGTGTGTACCTGTGGCTGCAACTGCAGCAAGAGGCTTTGGACAGTCACCTTTTGAACAGCCCTGAACAACTCTCTATGGAGAACCAGAAATGAAGGCTAGTAGTATCACGAATTCCATTATAACACAAAGACGATATCAGGACATAAGCTCTGGTCATGGGAATTGGAGTAACTATCCCTCTCGTCAACTCCGGCTTTCATATACAGCCTGGAGCCTGCCTGCCTCCGTTCACACCACAGCCAATAAATCTTCCTTGCACCCTGAAAAGGAAAGAGGGAGCAAGCATTTTACCCAAGTGGAAGCAAGTTCTCTCTCTCTTTCTCTCTTTCTTAAAAATTGTCATTACTTAAGATTTGAAGTTCCCTTTTGGAGTACTCGGTAATCGCTCATTTTAGTTTAGGATCCTACGAACGCTTCCTTATTTAGAGGGTAGCAGATTTGACAGTGGAGATCTTCAGCACCTGCACATCTGCAAGACTAGGCCCCCTGGCTCTTCCAGGTCGGTGTGGTGGTCTGTGGATTGCAGTGGTCTATAAACACGCTGTCTTAGGAACAGAGTGCACACAGGAGTTCAGGCCAATGCAGCTGGGTCTGTTATGTTTGGACACTGTCCCTATGAGTTCTTCCCCCATACCCTCATTGTTCCCATCCATCAAGGAAGAATGAAATGGACTTTCGTCTGCAGAATGAGCCTCTTTCCAAAGGAGCCCTCAGGAGAGGGGAGAAAGTTAATGATTGTGGTCCCTCACAGGGGAGGATAAACAAACGTGGCAGGCAGAATGTCGTCACCTTTAATGTAGTTCCTTCTACAGGGACATGACAACGGCTGGAGTCCAGACATGGAAGTCATCTTCTCATTTGTCCATTTTATCAGAAACCTGACCCAGTCACTTTGGGGCCATTTGCACTTTTACTCTCTTCCCTCTGGGAATGTGGCTCTTTCACATTCATTCTGCACTTGAAAGAGTGACTCTCAGTGTTTCCCTTCCTCTCTGGGGGAGTCTGTTTCTTCTTTTTCTTTGAGTCTCCCTTTAGAACTTGCCTCTGCTGGCACTTCTGGCCTGTTGAACCCTCCATTGGCGCTAAAATATAATTACCATTTCTTGCTTGACTTTTTTTCATCTAAGTGTAACCTGAAAACCCTTGAGAAGCAGAAACTCTATCGTATTTTGCCTAGAGTGCCAAAAAACTAATTAATAAGCAACAACAAGATCCTACTGCAATATTATCAGGGAATACATTTTCATTTGAGGGAGCCTCATGTGTCCTAAATTGAAAGTGTTTGATAATTCCTCACAAATTTGGCTGAAGCTTCCCTTTGCACTATCTACGGGGGAAAACTATTAGCTGAGCAAATGAATAGAATGATACAACATGTACAAAAAAGATTTAATCTCTTAAAATTTTTAAAAATGGGCAGTTTACGGGGAGGCCAGATGGCTCAGTTGGTTAGAGCACGAACTCTCAACAACAAGGATGCCAGTTCAATTCCTACATGGGATGATGGACTGTGGCCTCTGCAACTAAGATTGAAAATGGCAACTGGACTTGGAGCTGAGCTGCGCCCTCCACAACCATATTGAAGGACAACTACTTGAAGCTGATGGGCCCTGGCAAAACACACTGTCCCCCAATATTCCCCAATAAAAAAAAATTTTTTTAAAGGGCAGTTTAGGACTAATCATTTGCTTACAAACAGCCTATTTCCTTTGTGTTCTTCAAATAAGATTCAGTACAGCAAAGTCCTAAAATAAGTGTTACAGGGAAATATCACAGACCCTTTGGGAAGGGAGGGAGTGTGGGCTGGACTGCCAAGGAAGGTCTTGTGGCAGAGGGAGTATCTGATGTTGGCCTGCGAAGGATCAGCACGATTTAGATTTGCAGGAGGTGGCCGTAAAGGCATCCCAGGCTGAGAAGTCACTGGGAGGAGAGACGTGCGGACAGGGTGTCCTAGGATGTATGCAAGGCCCTGGGAGGAACCTGGTTCTTTGGCGGTATAGAGGCAGTTTGTTCTGCAGGTGTGGATTAGAAAGCGAGGCTGGATAGATGGGGCCCAGCCGAGCATTCAGTACTCAGGGACACTTACGATCCATAGCATTGTATTACTTAAAGACTCAACCATTTGTTTTTCTAAAAATAAGTTCTGTAATTTAGACTTGAATTATCAGGACTCCTAAGTGGTTTTGCCCATCAGGATAGCATCTTCTGCATGTGAGGAGATGATTGACAGCAATGGGAAGGACTTGTACCCAGAGCCATTTGCACGGACTTCTTTCTAAATGTGAGAATCTAGAGATGAAGGTCTGGCATCAAAAAGGCAGCCTCAGCAATAAATCTGGGGTGGGCATTGGCTTACCCCATAGAACTCTCAATGACATTGATGTCCTTAGCAGAGGAAGCACATAGCAGAGAAGCGCTAACTCTATCCCTGTAACAACCACCTAAAGTGGTCTTTATGACTTGTGTTAGTCATTTCCTCAAAGTCTACTTAGGATTGGCACAGTTTTGCTGGTGCTTATGGTTTTGTGGTAGCTGTGTAATCTATGCTATACAGGGTCACAAGTGCCTTCCAAAGTCCGAAATGTACATGCTGAGCATCATATATGATCAGTGACTACAGGTAAGAAATCACAACAGCCGAGAAAAGATTCAATAAAGAGATTCTTGGATAACCATGGCCTGTTACTTTCCTTGTAATTCTTGACTTGCCAAAATAGATTTGCATTGCCAGGCACAAATTCATTTGTCTTTTACATTGCTTTATATTTTCCTTTTCATTTTACTCATGAATGAGTATCCTCTGAGGCCCAGTTGGACTTCTCATTCATACTAGAGATAGTCTAGGAGTCTGTGGATTTGTTGACAGACTAAAATTTGAGATTGAGGAAGTGAATTTTTGTGGGAATGTTGGCCTAGTTTAGTTTCTCTGTTTATTTGTTTAATACTGATAGCTCCTGGAGAGTTTTCCATCTTCACAGGAGTGCCAGCACCCCTCGGTGCTGAGTGATGCTGAAGGCTCAGCAAAGGTTAGTTAAGGAATGGCTCTGTTGGCCACGGACATCTCAGCCTGTGGAGTTGGATGGAGAAAAGTTGGCACAAATTTGTATGCGGTCCATAAGGATGTTTGAAGAGATAATTAGGAAGTTGATCCTTTTAGCTGTGAATAGAAAGAACAAAAAAGAGGCACCAGATTTATAGGTAATGACCTTCGGGTAGATGAAATGCCTGGTATCTCACTTGTCTCAGAGAGTCAAACAAAGTTCAGCCTCTAATGAGTAAGGTGAGTATTTTGAGTCCATGGTCCTAGGCAATGATATTTGAATGTACTGGAACTTAGGTTAGGGGAAGACATCAGAGTTTCTGAGTTAGTGATGCTAACATTAGGAAAATGTGATCCACTCTCATCATAAGCCCTCCAGGTACCATCCAGTGGTGAGCAGCATGGTACAATGGCCCACCTGCTGGAGATGAGCTCTTTTATCATTTGCTTTTGTGGGTAGTAATTCAGCTGGTTGCTGCATTATGTGAGATCTGGTGACCTTTGGACCCCTCACATCGTTGTCTGGCACATTCCTGGTGTACAGTTTCACAGAACAAGACCTACAGCACAAACTCATCCTCTCCATGGCAGTTGTTCAAACCATGGCAAACTACCAATTACACCTACACAGATAGATTTCATGCAAAGCCTTTCATTTTGTATCTTTATTTCCAATGACTCCCTCGCACTTTCAACAACCCCATCTCCTGATATTCATAACCCTCATTCAACAGGTACTCCGTATTAGTGTTTACTATATGCACAGAACTCTGCTAGACATCACTGTACTTTTATTGCAAGTGGGAGCTTGAGAAGGATAGAAGCAGAAAACGTGCCTGTATGGTATTAAATTATTTAGTGACAGGAAATAGCCTCTCTCTCTCAGGGAGCTCAAACTAGGCTGATACCCACCATACAAAAATAGTGGCAAAAAGGACATAATAGGATACAAAATATTGGTGTGGCTTGAAGAGAAAACAAAAGTTTAAAATATCAATTAAAATTTTTCTCTGATCTCTTTGAGAATGTGGCCAAACAATAGATCTATAAATGCCCATGGTAGATAATAAGACGACCTTAAGCTTGCAGCAGCGCGGTTTTAAAAATTACTAGCATATCCAAATGGAATCCAACTCAGTCCAATGCTGAATATAAACTTGTTCACTATGTTGGCTGTTTTTATACTGTGCTGCTTAGATCTGGCTCCATTCCTAGTAGGAAACATGGAGAACTCAGCTAACGTCCATGTAGACCCGTAGGACAGGAGCTGGAGACTGAAAAAGGAGACTTATCTGGAAAGGCTCAAGGAACTGGAAAGGTTTTAACAAGGAGAAGACTGGAGACCCCTTAAATGATAACTTTTAAGGATGTGAAATGCAAATGGATTTAATTATAAACTAAGAAGAGAATGTCTCATCGTGAAACTTTGTAACTATTAGGGTGAGTTGTAAATTATTATTATAGAGGTAAAAGAAATTAGAAAAAGAATTTGTATAAAGTAGCTGAGAAGGTAACATTCCAAAAAGCAGGGCATAGATAGAAAATACACCTCTTGACATATCTTCTGTATTACCTTGATTATATAGACAAATGTGCAAACTATACATGTAAAATGAGTTACGTGAGCTTTAGTTACATCAAATTGGTGTAACAGACTGAACAGAACCTTAGCTTGGACATTAAAAGAATGTAAAACATTGCTTTTAAGGAGCCAACAGGGGTTTTAATTTTTAGTATTTTGCTGATCTAAGGAACTCACATATTTGGCCCCGGATTGTAAGTGCTAAGTTTAGTTTTAAAACTAGTATCGATTACCTTGCAATGCAAAATTGGTGATTTCTGCCCCAAATTTCAGTCAACGTAGACTAAAGTTTGAGTATCAAATTAATTTCATGCAAAGGGATTGAGAGAATTCAGTTAGTGGGCCCACTTACTGGCATGCATGCTCCTTCAATAAATGTATTCTCTGCCTCACACAAACCATCTCTCTCCATGGTGCTATTTGTTTGTTTGTTGGTTGGTTGGTTTTAATATAATGGCTTTATTTTCATAGTAGAAGATGCACAGTGACACCCAATAAAAATGAGGACTTGCACTCCATCATGTCTACTCCCAAGGGCAGGGGAAGCCCTCAGCTCTATCCCTGAGCCCCATGAGAACATAGTTTAGTGACAACAGTCAGCATTAACTGACAGCAGCAACTTCTCTCTTTGGCATAATGGCCCAGTACGCTGATTCAGTCTGCTGTCTGATTCAGACTGGCCTTAGCAAAGTAGCCTCTGGTCTAAACTGTAAGTCTGAGGGAGAGGACAGATACCATGAGACAAGCCAGTAGATGCCTGCAGACATCGTGGCCAGCTGAGTTCTGAGAAGAGCTAATGTACCAATAGTTGTGCCTCCTCTCCTTAAGACAGCTCGTCCTCCAATTAGGGTCTGATTAATGTGGAAAATGTCGGTGAGGAATTGGATAGGGAAAGCTGAGCATATCGCCTCTCATTCAGCACCAGAGGATCAGGTGTTACACTCTTTTTGTTCTGAATCTTCATCAAGGCTGTGCTATTGAAAGAACCCCAGGGATTTCTCTTAGGAAGGAATCATTTAATGCAAGTGGCATCATTTATTTCGGAAATGATTCCTGGGCTGTTACATAAATACAAATGAAGTGCATAACAATGTGTTTCACCCTGGAGTTTGCAGCAGAGGTGCTGGCTTTCAGTGCTAGAGAAGCAGCTGTTTTCCACATGTTAGATTTTATAGTCAGGTGTGCCTGGTTATTCTCTCTTTTTTTTATGCTTCCCCCACTTTGCCTTAAATGACCCCAGATAGAAAAGCAGACGCTGCCAAAAAGGGAGTAACATGGGTGAGATATTATCAACCACAGTCATCAGTACATACATCAAATTCTTAATTGTTTCTCGTAGGAATGGAGCTGTTTCTTGTGATGCATATTTGAATTAGGACTCTGAGTAGGGCACGGTACCAGGTGCTCTGAAATATGCAAAGACATAATCTTTTATTATCCAGATATTTATAACCTGGTAGATGAGCTAGCACATACGGATAAATAAAAATACAAATCAGAGAGTGCTTTTATGCTGACATGTACAAAGTGTGATGTTTAATAAACAAGGGCCTATGGTACACTGGGCATTGGAGTATAGAGATAACTGGACTTGGTAACTGACCTTGAGGATTTCTTCGGGGGGTGGGTATCAATAGTTATGGAGAGGGGGACAGACTATCCCCGGTTCTATCTCCACTTCTGCCATCAGGTCTAAGCCATCGTCACCTCTCCTGGACTACTGCAGTAGCAGTTCCTAAGTGGTTTGCCTGCTTTCATGCACACTCCCGCCATGACTTGTTTGTCCTACAGCCATTGGCCGATACTGTTTAGAATGTGAATCAGATCTTATTACACTCATGTTTCATGCTTACAAAGTCTGTACACCAGGGCCTTCATGATCTGGCACTTGCTTGCATTCATGACCTCATTCATCCTTTCCTTTCCTCAATATTTTGCTACCCTGCTCTTCTTTCTCTTTCTCGAACATGTCAAGCTCTTTTCTGCCTTTGAGTTTTGGCATTAACTGTTGTGCCCAAAAGCCTTGTACCCAAAGAATGCCTGAAGGGGTATGTCTAGATTATAGAGAGTGGTGAAATGAAACAGGGAAGATGAGGACAAATTTTTAAAAGCCATTGGAGGCATTTTTATAATTTGGAGACATTTGCATGGGGCAGTTTCTGGAGAGTGGTAAGGCGGCAGGGAGGTGATATGTTAAGCAGTGAGTGGGTAGAAAAGCAAGTAAGGGACTCAGCACACATAACTCTTTTCTCTCACCACCACATTTCTCAAAAGAACTCATAGGGTTTGAGGACTGACTTTGTCAATAGCAGATTCTTATAGGAAAACAAAACAAAACACTAAGGATGCTCCTAGGCAAAGTGGAAAGAAGTCTGAAAAGAGGGAGCAATGGAAGCTTCTAAGAGGAAGGGTAATTAGAGAAAAGTCCAGAAGACATTGGCAGAAAGACGACCATGAACCCAACTGGAAAATATTGCAAATAGGATATATTTGTACTTCCAAGTCCCACAGGTAGATTTTTTTATCAAAGAATGTGTTAGAATTGCACTGAATAAATTCCCTTCTGTTATGGACTAAATGTTTCTGTTCACCCAAAATCCCTATGTTGAAACCCTAAACCCAGTGTGATGGTATAGGAGGTGGGGCCTTTGGGAGGTGATGAGATCATGAGTGTGAAGCCCTCATGAATAAGATTAGTGCTCTTATACAAAAAAGAGACCCCAGAGAGCTCCCTCTCCCACTTCTGCCATTTGAGGACACAATGGAGAAGACAACCATGAACCAGGAAGTGGGATCTTACCAAACACTATATCTGTTGGTGCCTTGATTTTGGACTTGCCAGCCTCTCCAGAACTGTGGGAAATAAATTTCAGTTGTTTAAGCCTCCTACTCTGATACTTTGTTATAGCAGCCCAAATGGCCTGAGACAACTTGCAAGTTTACACATCGTTTCTCTGGTTGTGGGATGTGTGATTTAATCACTCATAATAGCCTTGGAATGCACTAGTGGGATAAATGCTGAGATACACCTATCAGGGTTGTGAATTTCAAATTGGTAGCGAATCTCAAACCCTGCCATAATTGTCATCATCATTATTATTGGTTTAGTTTTTATTAAGGTATAATTACATATTGTAAGATTTACAGCTATTAAGTGTAATGAGATTTTTACATGAGTATAAGCCCATATAAGCACCACCAATATCAACATATAGAACTTTGCCAGCACCCTGGAAGTCTTTCTTCTACTTCCATCAAAGGTAATCTCTATTTTGACTACAATTGTGATAGATTAGTTTTGTGAGTTTTTTAATGGCTTTATCGAGATATAATTGACATGCAGGAAACTTCACATATCCAAATGGTACAATTTGGTAAGTTTTTACATGTATACACCCATGAAATCATTACCACAGTCAAAATAATGAACCTATGCATTACCCCCAAAAGTTTCCTCATACCCCTTTGTAATCCCTTCCTGGCGCCCAGCATTCCCAAGTCCCAGCGATATCTGCAGGCAACCACTAATTTGCTTTCTATCCCATACATGAGTTTGAATTTCCTAAAACTTTATATCAGTGGAAGCATATAGTATGTGTTCTTTTTTGGTTTTCCTTTCACTCAGCATAATTCTTTTAAGATGGATGTTCGGGTTGTTTCCAGTTTGGGGCTATTATACATAAAGCTGCTCTGAATACCAAACTAACACTTGGTATGGTCAGTCTTTCGAATTTTAGCCATCCTAATAGGTGTGTAATGTTACCTCATAGTGGTTTCAGTTTCCATTTCCCTAACAACTAATGATACCGAGCATCATTTTTCACATCCACATTTTCTTTAGTAAAATGTTTGTTCAAATCTTTTGCTCATTTTTAAGAAACTGGGTTATTTTCTTTTTATTGAGTTTCAAGACTTTTTGCAAACATACTCTGGATATAAGTTCCTTATCAGACAGCAATTTGCAAATATTTTCTCCCAGTTTGTGGCTTGCCTTTTCATTCTCTTGAAGAGCAGTTTTGAATTTTGATCCTACTTAATTTATTCTTTCATGAATTGTGCTTGTAGTGTCATATCTGAAAAGCCTTGCATAGTCCAAGCTCACAAAGATTTATTTCTGTCTTCTCCTAAAAGTTTTATAGTTTTAGGCTCTTACATTTAGGTCTCTGATCCATTTTTAGTTAATTTTTGTATGTGATACAAAGTATTAGCTGAAGTTCTTTTTTTGCATTTGGATATACAGTTGTTCCAGTATCATTTGTTGAAAGAAAGAAAGGAAGGAAGGAAGGAAGGAAGGAAGGAAGGAGGGAGGGAGGGAGGGAGGGAGGGAGGGAGGGAGGGAGGGAGGGAGGGAAGGAAGGAAGCAAGGAAGGAAGGAAGGAAGGAAGGAAAAAAGGAAGGAAGGAAGGAAGGGAGAGAGGGAAGGAAAGAAGGAGGGAGTGAGGGAGGGAAGGAAGGAAGGAAGGAAGGAAGGAAGGAAGGAAGGAAGGAAGGAAGGAAGGAAGGAAGGAAGGGAAAGAGGGAAGGAAGGGAAAGAGGGAAGGAAGGGAGGGAGTGAGGGAGGGAAGGAAGGAAGGAGGGAGGGAGGGAGGGAGGGACGGAAGGAAGGAAGGAAGCAAGGAAGGAAGGAAGCAAGGAAGGAAGGAAGGAAGGAAGAAGGAAAGGAAGAATCCTTTCTTCACTGCACTACCTTTGCACTTTTGTTGAAAAACCTATTTTCCATATATACACAGGTCTTTTTCTGGGTATTTAGACCTATTCCACTGATCTGGGTCTGTCTTGATTAGTTTAATCTTATAAAAGTATTTTAATCAGATAGTGTAAGTCTTCCAACTTTGTTGTTTTTCTCCCTTCAGAGTTATTTTTGCTCTTTTAGATCATTTGCATTTCCATATGAATTTTTATAATCAATTTGTCATATTATACTAAAAATCTATTGGAATTTTTATTGAAGTAGTGTTAAATCTGTAGATTATACTGGGGAAAATTCATATCTTAATAATATTGAGTCTTGTAACCTATGACTACAATACAAAGTCGGACAATGATGTTTACGAACTCATCCTAGTAAAAGTGTTCCATACCTCACTGCTGAATATCACTACGGTCACCTTCCAAGTCCTCCCCTTGGGAAGCTATGCACCGATACCAGTGCCTAGTCCACCCTTCAAAGCAATTTTGGAACTTTTCTGGAATGACATTCAGAGCTATCGCCATATTACCCTTGATGTCCTGAATGTCACCAAAATGTCTTCCTTTCAATATTTTCTTTATCTTCGGGTAAAGAACGAAGTCATTGGAAACCAGATCAGGTGAGTAGGGAGGGTGTTCCAATATAGTTATTTGTTTACTGGCTAAAAACTCCCTCACAGACAGTGCCGTGTGAGCTGGTGTGTTGTTATGATACAAGAGCCATGAATTGTTGGAGAAAAGTTCAGGTCATCTAATTTTTTCACGCAGCCTTTTCAGCACTTCCAAACAGTAAACTTCGTTAACTGTTTGTTCAGTTGGTACAATTTCATAATGAATAATCCCTCTGATGTCAAAAAAGGTTAGCAACATCTTTGCAACAAATTCTCAAACTTAATTGTCAGACCTCGTACGTCTCTCCATTTGAATCTGTAGATCAATTTCGAGAGTATTGCCATTCCTAACAATGTTAGTCTTCCAATCTTTGAGCACTAGATGTTTTTACATTTAAGTTTTCAATTTCTTTCAACAATGTCTTCTAGTTTTCAGTATACAAGTCGTGTACTTCTTTGGTTAAGTATTTCCTAAGTTTTTTATTCTTTTTGATGACATTGTAAATGGAATTTTCTTTGTTAGCCAATTAGCTACGGTACCATGTTTCCCCGAAAATAAGACCTAGCCAGAAAATCAGCTCTAAGGCATCTTTTGGAGCAAAAATTAATATAAGACTCAGTATTATATTATATTATATTATATTATATTATATTATATTATATTATACCAGGTCTTATATTATAGTAAAAGAAGACTGGGTCTTATATTAAGTTTTGGTCCAAAAGACGCATTAGAGCTGATTGTCCGGCTAGGTCTTATTTTCGGGGAAACGGTATACGAGTACTAGTCAGGATTCTCCAGAGAAACAGAACCAATAGAATGTGTGTATAGAGAGGGGGAAAAGGAATGAAAACAAATAAAAATTAAAAAATACATATTTTATATATATATAAAATATATATAAATATGTTATATGTAATTCCATATATATACGGAATTCACTCATGAGTTATGGAGGCTGTCAAGTCCAAAAATCTGCAGGGTGGACTGATAGGCTGGAGACCCAGGAAAGAACCGATGCTATGGTTCAAGTCTGAAGATAATCTGCTGGCATAATTTCTTTCTTGCTCTGGGGAAGTCAGTCTGTTGTTTTATTCTAGCCTTCAGTTGATTAAATGGAGCCCACTCACATTATAGAGTGCAATCCACCAATTTAAATGTTAATCTTAACCAAAACACCCTCACAGAAATATCCAAAGTCATGTTTGGGCCAATACCTGGCTACCATGGCCTTACCAAGTTGTCACATAAAATTAACCATCACAGCTAAGACTCTCTCTTTTGTTATTTTCGTGATTTGCTTTAGGATTTATGGCATACGTCTTTAATGTAACATGCTTTACCTTCAAATGATGTAATACTACATGATATATAGTATGGGAACCTTCCAATAATTCACTTCCTTTTCTCCCATCCTGACATTTATGTTATTGTTGTCATACAGTTTACCTTCTCATGTGTTACAAATTCCATACTATGTTATCATTTGGAAGAAAAACTAGAGCATTGTTCAGTCTACGGCTAATTATTTCTTACCAATGGAGCAAGATCCTGCTGAGTATTCTACCCACTGCCCCCTGAACCTTGGGTTTTCCAGTCTGGCTTGTGGGAACAGAACTATTCCCAGCCCTATGTGAGCATGGAGTACTGTTTCCTCTGTTCATTTTGGATGGTTCTTTAGCCTCAGGGTCTTTAGCGTCACACAGGAGGTGAGAAGTACTCAGCTAAATACTCAAGGGCAAATTTCTGCAGATCTCTAAGAGTTCTCTCTTCTTTATTACTTTGTCCTGAGAATTTTAATCACCTTGGTTTCCCTGGGTTCTCAACTTTGTCTCTTCAACTTAGGCAGTCTGCCAGTCTCTGCCTGGGTTCCTCCTCTTTGCACCACAGCCTGGAAAACTCTCCCAAAACAGTAAATTGGTGCAGTCATAGGGCTCACCTCATTTGTTTCCCATCTCACGGGCTCACTATCTTTCATTGTTTCATATATTTTGTCCATTTCTGGGCATAACACTCATTTCTGTTATGTAGACACAAGATTAGAATTGCTGGGTCATAGAATATATGCATGTTTAGCTTTCGTGGATACTGCCTCGAGTTTATCAAAATAAATTCAGCTAATTTTAATTGTAGATAATTTTCACTAATGTAACTGACATTTTTTTTTTAGCCTGACCATGTTGCTAGATTTTATTCTACAATTTAACACAGTAAAGAGTGAAGATGACAAGTTCTTAGTGACATCATTCACTTTTTTTAAAACTTTGGTGATGTACATCCTCATTTAAAATGCATTAGTAAAAATATTGAGTAAGAGGTGGTCGTGGTGAAGAGGGAGTAAAGCAGAAAGAGCACATACATGTGTCTTTGCTTGACTGACAGTTGTAATTATATTTAACAGCATATGTTTGCTAAGTAATAACAGCTTTGATTTGGTCATCTTCTATGTCTAGTACCTGGTCCATTAGAAAATTCTCCATTGCTCTGCCTCCTTCAAGTTTTAGTCTCTATTCTTTTCACATTGAAGGAGGTCCACATCCATATAACATCCTCCCGTGGTTCTTGTAGACAGAATATTTCTATTAGAAGATGATGCTCAGCAGTGGGATCCATCGTGTCAGGGAGCATAGCACCATGCCCTGTTCTCCCACGGTGGCGAGTGAGTGTCCCACTCCATAGCTGCAGAGGGACAAGGAAGTAGAGACTGCAGAAATTATTCCATCTTTTCTCACTGTCAGGGTACGCGAGCTCTAAGGATGCTTTTTAGCAGCTCTCCCAGGTAAAATATGTATTGACTTTCTACCAAGTATGACATTTCCCTGAGGAGAATTGCAGGTTGGCCCCTACCTTTCAGTGTATAATGGATAGTGTTCAAGGAAAGCATAACATTAAAGGAATCTCTTTTTCAAGTTTTTATTCCCAGCCTTTGAGCTCCTTGTGGAGTAATTTAATTCATCCTTGAGTCAGGTAGCTGCCTCTTTGATGCCTTTGTCTTTAGATTCTCTGTTTGTAAATCTCTCCTAAGAATAGATCAAAATGATGTTCACATCTGTTCCCAGAATTGAGGAAGTAAGAGCAGAACAAGACTTTGTGACTGTAGTTAACCCCTTCGTTTTCCGCATCGTATATCATAGTATTTGGCACTGGATTTCATCTCTTTCAGAAGCCAGCACAGTTCTCACAATTTTTGGTGTTTACTGTCTTGGCTGGGGCATATTTGTTGGTTGGTTGGTTGTCATATTGGCATGTGACATAAAAGCTGTGCATTTTAAAAATAATGCTGTCTCTTTAAACAATTATATGCATAAATCAGACATGTTATACTCTTTCCAAATAAAGTATGAAGTCACAATAACTAATATTAGCCAGGTTTTATAATTCACTGTATGCTTCCCCTTTACCCAGAATGCATGTAAATTGATTTTCTCCTTAGGTCTATAGGAAAAAGTCTACAGAAATTTAAAAAATCAAACACAATGGGAAGCCTTGGCTTGCTGAATCTCAAGCCTGAAATCGTGTTTTAGGGAGGCTGAAACAAACACAATTGCTTAAGAGAGATGCTGCTAGAATAAGGATTGCAGGAAAGGAGATTTTTAAAGAGATTTTTAACCCCCAAATTTCTCTGTCTAGTCTCCTGATATTTCTGTAATTTCTTGGTTTTTACCATTTTCTCTACTCTCCATAGTTTTCAGGATGCCACTCTTTTCCAGCAAGATAGTAGTTCAAATCCCTTAAAACTGTGGCTCTTGAAACAGGACAATTGTGGATCTTGAAACAGGACAATTGAACCTGCAGTAAGTTTTTGGTTTATTCATGATTTCTGGTGGAAACTGTTCTTCCTTTTGTTGAGGAACCATTCATTTATTCACTCATTCATTCATGAATCGGTACTTTGCGCATCAATTTATGATATAGAGGATATGGTGGTACTAGGCTGGAGAGGGCAGTACTAGTCTTGCAGTGGGGAACTCAAGCCTTCTGGGGATTCAGCTTCCTGATTCCAGGCTAATGATTTAACAGCCCAAGACTCCCTGTGGTGTACCTGAGCCTGTTGACTTAAAAAGTAGAATATTCTTTTGAAATAAAAACCTACATATTTTTACAGTTTAAAAGAAAAAGTAAAATTATGAACAAAGTAAAGAAGATTAAAATTGGAGGGTCTAGGTTTTAGAAGTACCTACTAGATCTCATATTGGCATGTGACATAAAAGTGCATTTTAAAATAATGTTGTCTCCTTGTTGGTAATTTGGAAATATTTAAACCAGAGAGTAGTTCCTACAAAGTTGGTATAGGGAGATTGCTTGCTCTATTAATATGTAGTTGTTAACCATGCTCTATATGGTGCTGCACCTTCATAGTAAAATCATCCTTCCTAAAGAATGCATGCTGCAAGATGTTTCTTATTCTTCTCCTTCTAATAAAGGACCTCTCCAGACTTCTGTACAAGAAAGCAGTTTCCCATAGAAATGGTTTCTTTCTCAGTAGCCCTTTGGAGAAATTTCTTAGATTTTCAATCTCCTTCTTCTCCTCATCTTCCTCCTCCAATTTGGAGATGAAAATGTGATACAGGTACAGGCCTAGGATCTAGTGATACTAAAAAAGGACATTTTTATGTGGAAAACTTTCTTTGTGATTATCCCCTCTGTAGACTAAGAAAGTCTGTTTTTAACAAATAAACCTCAATGCTCTATGCACTTATTCTCTATTTCCCTCCCCTCCCCAGGGAGTATTGAAGAGCAGCCTACATTCTTCCCCACTGGGTTGGTGTTCATGCCAGAAATGCCACCATTTTTGTTGTTGGGTCTGTTGTTTATTTAGATTAAAATTTTCTTCCTAAAACATGTAGATTTAAGAATACACTTTGAGGCTCATTTGAGTCCTGTCAGGAATCTGGCCAGTACCTTAGATAGGGAGGAGAGGGATAGGGCCCCAGAGACAAACTTGGCCATATCATGACTTGGTCTGGTTGGAGCCTGTGGAGTCTAAACTTTTACCATGTCTTCAATGATAACACACTTAGAGAAATACTGTGAGAAGCAAATGATCAATCCTGTGTGGAGAGCACCATGCTCTCTTTTCTACTAACTCTAGCAATGATGGCGTTTCACTATTATGAATGTATTTGAGGTAACAATCTAGGTATTTTTGCTTTGAAGTTTTATAAGCATTCATCCATCTCACCAGGTGAAATTGTTGATGCAGCCTCCGACCTGGTATTTATTTCTCTCCATAGATTCTATGACATCCATGTAGAAGTACCATACATTAGAGTTTTGGAAGAGTGTTCAAGAAACCAGTTTCAAATAATAATTTCTCACCTTGGCCTGTAGCCCTCTTCTTCACCACATCAGCACCCAGAAAGCATGCTCAATCTTGCTTTTATTTCCTGAACCACATTTCAGAGGGTTTTTTTGTTTTGTTTTGTTTTGTGTTTTAATCCTTCATGTCAGTCACCTCTGACACAGCCAAAGAGCTGCCCTGATAAGATTCTATCTGGACATCACTTCTTTTCCTGTCTCCAAATTGTTTATTTCTCATCAACAGTCTCATCAGACATTTTAAGGGTCTAGGAAGAACAAAATGTCTCATCAGACATTTTGAAATCAAAATGTCTGGCTATTAGATTCCAGCAGAGCAGAGAGCTAAGGTTTACCACAAAACCCTGACCTTCCCTTAGCTATAAGATAATGCTAGGAGTAAACATGATGAAATTTTAAGGTAAGTATGTAGGTGTGGTAAATTCTGCATTTTAGCTGCCTAGCCTCAATATCAAACTATATAGATACAATTTGTTCTTCATCATCATTTTTTTCTTTGAGATAGTAATGACCACATAAACTTATATGATGGTTCAATCTGAGTTTAATGTGTATAGAAAATGTTTGTACAAATGTTAGTAAGTATACAAAAACACCTATGAAAAATGAGATAGAGGATATAGAAGTGATGAGTAATCATTTAGTTTGTATGCTGATTATTTGTTTCCTTTATAATAATATTTTAAGACTGAGATTAGATATTTTGTATCTTAAGCAAAATTTATTTTCTTGTTTGGAATAATTCAGAAATGATGCTGTGAATAATGAGGTTGTAGGGGAGATTATGGCTTTTTTTTAAAAAACAAGTGATCTCTCAGACATTGAATCTAGAAATGGAAGATCAGTCTCTTAATCATTGACAGTGACTCTTCTACTGCTTTGCATAACATGCAAGAAACTTTCATTTCTGTCTTTCCTTTTCTCATCAGTCTTTGCCCCTCCTTCACCAACTCCTGACTCACTGCAAGACCAGATTTGATCTAAGATGGTGCTTTGGTATTGTCCGGCATATTGGTTTTTAATTAAATAGTTTTCTGATGGGGCAAAAACAAAGCTGATGGTCTTCACTTCTTGACTGTCTTATTTTTGTACAATGTTTCCTGGAGGGACCACTTTTTAGAAGACCTTGTAAAGCCATTTGTTCATGAGATAGAGATGTTATACCACTTCAGTAATGATATTTCAAATATAATAGTTTCTATCACAACTTCTTAACTACAGCTGAGATGTGGAACAAGTCTACATGAAAGCTGAAGAGGAGGCGTGCAGCCATGGAAACCATATTCTTTTTATCAGATCTGGTAGCAGAAGGACCTGGATTTGGTTGGCTCAGATGCTTCTGCCTTCCTCTGATAACATCAGAGAAAGCAGTGGGTGGCAGGGATGGGAATGATGAAGAAAACAAAACAAAACAAAAATCAGGTTTAGAGAACCCCAAAACTTGACTTACTGAGCTCCAATGCTTATGAAGCAATAGCCTTAGAGAAGCCATTTTGGTTAAGCGTTGTGATTATATCTATGAGAATATCTATGCTGTAATAGTTTTTAAACACCTATCTACACTTGCTTATTGTCATTTTACCATAGGGAAGATATCAGAAGCCAAGACTTCCACTGACAATTCTCTAATTTGAAATTGATAGCATTCATGTTTTCATTATTTTTTTTTTATTTTTCAGTTATATTTTTTACATTATTTTCTATTTAATGTAGGCAGAGCTGTATCTATTTATGGCCTTAACATATGTTTTTTTTCATGAATTTATTTAAGTAAAAAAGCAAGTTTATTTAAAGGGAAATATTAAGGAAATAGCAGTTCAGGATATTGTCAAAATCACAACAGTAATATCATTATTAGAACAAAATGATTCAGTTAATTCTTATTTAATGAGCATCTCACACCCAGTAAAATCTGGCATTTGACAATGCAGTGAAAAGCTATAATGGAAAGTTCAATAGGCGCTTAAGTTCACTGTTTAAGTTGCAGTTTTTCCATTTATTAACAGTATTACTTTGGTAAGTCAGAGCTTTCTGTGCCGGAAGCTATGTAAAAGAGATTTTTTAAAAGTTTCAAATGCTGTGGAAAATGTAATTTGTTCTTGTGTCAATTTATAGGCTCCTACATCCCAAGCTGGCACGTGTAGCTTAGAAGACCTGTGTGGGGATTTATCCACATTTTACAGGTTTTGACTAAATGAACATGATAACAATGTGGTTTTTGTTCTGCACAAATATGTCAGAAAAGCAAATGTTGAATATTTTATATAGTCTTGAAATAAATCTGTTTTGAAAAGAACGGAGTTCAGTGAAAGAACTAACATGGTAGGAGAACCTACTCGGCTAAAATGATCACAGAAGTTTTTTTCTATGGAGTTGACATGTAAACCGAAATCTGAATAGTGTACAAGAGACAGCCATACGGTGGGAGTAGAGAACAGCGGACTGGGCTGATTCTTGGTGGTCTATAGTGTTACCTGGGAGTATCATGCCCATCCCACCCCATTTAAATGCCTATATATTTGCCTTTTCCTCATGAATGTTGAAGGCATGACAGAATTGCCCTGGTAAACTGGACTTTAAAGTTATTCAAAATAATGAATATGGAGTCTATTGTCGGGGGTAGTTGGACATGCAGCACTATGATATTACTGATCCAGGTCTTTAGGTTACATTTTCAAGGTATGTTATAAATTAGCTTTCCTTTGGAAGAAGATAAATTACTATTTTTTACTAGACATCTGGAATTTGAGTGACTTATTTTTTTGTCAGCTATAGACCCTGAAAACCTCAAAACAACGAAAGGGTTAAAACATGACTTCAAGCACAGAACTCAGAAAGCCTGGCAGTGGTATGTTTGGGCAAGAGTTTTGATTTCAGGAGGGGAAAGTCTTTACTTAACTCCGTAGAATGTGTGTATAATAATATAATTTTAAGGCACCTGCTTCAAAATAGAAACTGGGATGGTGGAGATAATAACAATAAACAAAAATTAAACCAAACCGGGCTCAGTGCCCAGGAAAACTACCCAGATTCCAAGAATTGGGCAAGGAGTAAACCAACAGTGGGGGAAGAGGCGGGGATGGATGGAGTTGTAACTGCCTCCATTAAAAATGACCGCTCAGCAGTGTGATCACCGTTGAGCAATTCTGTGGGGCATTTGTCCTGTGGGTGGGGTTCCTGCCTTTCTTATTTCAGTGACAAGCTTCTAATGGAACTAGCCTTCTTAAAATGTCAGTCCTACACATGCCAATGATTACAGCGATCATGCATTGTGTTTGAGCTTCTATAATTCTGTAAACTACTTGGAAATAAATGGGCCAGAAGAAAAATAGGAGCTCCTAACAACTTTAACTGAAGTTACAAGGAAAATGTTCAGGCTTCCTAGGCTGCTTAAATGTCATGTGATTTACATAAACAAAGGAGGAAATCCTCTTGGTGTGTTTAGGAATGTGTGTCTAATACAGGAACCCATGTTTTCCTGTTATTGAAATGCATCCTTTAATCTTTTAAGCACATTTTAGGACCTGCATGTATTCCAGGTGTGTTGTTTCCTTTAGTATTAAAACACAAGAGCAGGGCATGACCATCAGAAAAACCTATCAGTTCTTCCTCTGTGTCATAAGAGACAGAAAAACAATGAATTAAATTAAATGGATGGACAGAGCCCGGGGCAGACTGGTAATATTGCCTGAATTTAGTTAGTGGAATGGTTATTCCTAATGGGACTTAACTGGCTTATATGTGGAGCTGTAGGCCAGAGAGGCCATTTGTGAATAGAAGACTATAAAATTTCTTCTGATTGCCGGAGTTAAGGGGATGATGTCTTTTTAACCATGAAAGTAAATGTAATTGGTGTGAAATGTTCAGAAGCTTTTAGCCAAATATAACTGAAATAACAGGCAATAAACCTAAGCATTATTTGAAATTAAAAGATATATATTTTGCTAAGTTCTCGTTGAGAGCAAAGAGATAAGATTGTACTAAAGTCATATAAACAGTCTTCAGTCCTGGAACCATAGGGATTCTCATCAGACCTAAAACCGGGGTGCCCATGTTTCATTCTCCTCTTGGTCCCTGCTTTCTAGACCCCAGACACATTAATGCAGTAAACTCTGGCATGCGTGAAGGAGTGTCTTCTTACCATCAACCATGACTGGAGTAGGTACTTTCTGCCCTTCATCTTTCAAGGATTCCTTTTGCCATCTGTTGAGCATCTGCATAGTTATTTGAAAATGTGGAATCTGTGGGGTTATTTGAAACAAAGAAAGAATGTGCCGCTGATTCACAGTTTCATTAGGTTGCACTCAGTATGACAAGTAGTGCTTTCCACTTTTCCGAGTTCCTTTAATTGCATCATTTCTATTAAATTTTACAATTTCTCCTTATAACTACCTCTCCACCCTTGAGGCTCTAAATCATGAAGTAAACAGATGTAGAAATATCCCAGGTGACTTTCTTCTGGTGGCTGGTGCTTGACCTCTGTCTGAGAAGGGACGCTGTCCATCCGCAGCATGACTAAGGCTAGGAGGAGGATCTGTCCTGCTCCTACAGGTGTGGTGACCTCAGGAATTCATGGGGGGAAGGGTGCACCCAGAATGCCCGATACAGTCAGAATCAGATGCAAACTCGATACAATCTGGACTATATTTTAAAGCCAAATGGTTCTTTTTTTTTTAATGAGGTATTATTCCTCATCACCGAAGCCTGAGATATTTACACTGGATGATAAAATTAGAAATATGCATTGCAGTTCCCTACTCGAACCAGAACCACCCCTTCCTTTAAAATTCAGCCTTTCCCAGTGTCTCCGGCCTGGTACTTGTCAGCCCTGTATGCTTCTTTCCTGAAGTTGGTCATTGTATACTTGTAGCCTCCATTAAAGGTGCTTGACATTGTTCGGTTCCGTTGTGTTCAGTTTGAACAGATGAAAACATAAATGAAGCAGCCCTTACACTTATAATTGTATTGTAATTGCTTGAGAGTGGAAATTATAACTTCTATTTCTTTTGCGTTCACCTCTCACCAAAGGCACACGTATTTCTCCTCTCAATGGATAGATGTCTATATTTCTATGTATGTATTTATAGATATGTTTTTTTCTCTCTCTCATTTTACATATGCATGTAGGTGTGAGATAGAAACCCCACTGACTGAGGAAACAAACCAACCTGCACACCCACTAATCCGAGTGGTCTTTTCTTGGCAGTGACAAATAAGAAACCCACACAGGCGTCCATCACAAAGGTCAAACAGTTTGAAGGCTCCACGTCGTTTGTGCGACGATCACAGTGGATGCTTGAGCAGCTTCGTCAGGTGAATGGCATCGATCCTAATCGGGTGAGTGGCCTGTCTAGGGTTGAGCAAAGGCATTCTCTTCACACAACGACTCTTCCATTGACCTTGGTGTGGAGGTGATTGTCTGAGTCATTTTTAAAAAAACAATTTCTCTATTTCAGTTACATGACTCAGACTTTCTGATTTCTGTGCCCTTTTATGGGGAATTATAAATCTTTTCATCATGTTTGATGCAGGACCCTCAGGGTATACATAGTGAAGAAATGCTACCTCCTGTAATATGTTTGTCAGTGAAGTGCAAAGAGCCGAGTTCAGATATCATGCCCATGGTTATAGATATGAAAAACCATGTGTATTCAAGCTTCATTTATCTCCTAATGCCACCAATGATGAAGTTTATTTGTCCCTCAAAAAAAAATAAATAAATGGCACCTTAAAAGTTATGTATTAGGAGTCTATTGGATTTAACATGAGAAACATTTTGTGGTAGAGTTATTTTTATTCAAAGTACATTCCCTTTTGCTCACACACATTCACCATACAAGACATCAACAATGAGGAAAAGTAAAATGTAAATTCTAAGTATATGCTGAAATAATGAGGGGGAGTTTTTTCCTACCAAAGGCTAGGGGCAAGATTAATATGGTTCAGTGCTGAGAAGTTGAAGGAATTATGTTCCGAGTAATTGGAAAGGCCATATGTCACCTGAATTCTGACACAAGTCAGTGTGTTGTAGCCTATCGGCACTCCTGTGATCTTAGCTTTGCAGGGACATCTTTAAATACTGCAAGATTTGAGGTTTGCTTGATAAACAGAAAAAGGTGGACTCTCCATGCACTTGGGTGCTAATAACGATGAGCTTCAGGATGAGGACCCAAGTTCTGAAAGGTGTTTTAGCCTTTATGAGTCTTTTGTTGGGCGTAAGCCAGAAACAGCAGTTTTTGTACATTGAGATCAGTAGTTATTTCACTGTCTTTTCCAGGATTCCGCAGAGTTTGATTTGTTGTTTGAAAATACTTTTGACCAGTGGGTAGCCAGCACAGCCTCAGAAAAATGCACCTTCTTCCAGATCTTGCATCACACCTGCCAGAGGTACCTCACGGACAGGAAGCCGGAGTTCATTAACTGCCAATCCAAAATCATGGGAGGTGAGTGGGCATTTGTGTGACTTCAGTCGTCCCATTTCCTTAGACTCACTTTTACATATAAGTCAGCTGTTCTGCAGCATAAAGACAAAAAGACAAAAAAAGAATCAAGATGCTCAGAGCTAGACAGCATGAGAACCATCCTGGGGAGATCTTGGTTAAATCTAGACACAGGGTGTGTTTTCACTCTTATCCAAAAGCTGGTCTTTTTAGAAGAATTAGTCACTTAGCTAATATTATTTGTACTATGACAACAAACCTGTTCATTTATTAGAAAAAACGTTTCCGTTGTGTTTCCTTACTACCATTTCTATCATTTCATCGCAGAACCCTGGTTTCTGGCTTGCTTTTTTCTCAAGATATTTTATCAGTATTAATATAAAAATTCTTACAGATATAGTCCCTTTCTTTCAAGTAGCAATTAGTCTCACATTGATTTCTTGAATGGCATACAGAGCCGAGTTCGGAGGAGTGCTATAAGTCAGCTTTAAGAGCTGAGCACCAGTGTTGGCAAGTTAACGAGAAACATTTAAGAGGGTGATGAACGCATTTCTTTCAGGTGGCATTTCTTTTTAGGGAATTGAAACTGTGCTAAAAATATCAAAGCCTTGCCAATCACTCTGTGAGTTGAAGAAGAGAGTTTGCATCATTGGGTCTTTTTACTCACCTGATCTCCTGGCTTTGAAAGAATTTTTTTCAAGTACACCAACTTTAATCTTAATCAAATGTCAAATGTAGCTCCCATCAGAGGCATTGCATATTCTCTTGGAGCTGTATATATCTTTCATATGAACACGGGGCAGAACTCCATTATTCTGTCCTAGAAACTGACGTACTCACTGTCATTTTGTCATTAGTCTCCCAGACGTTGTATGGAGCAGACACTGTCCAATGCTTATTATTCACTGACGTGTTAATGTTCCTCTTAAACAGGAAGTTGCTTGTGTCATAAGAACCTTGAAAGGTCTTTCTTAGGCAATGATGTGGAATCATTATGTATTTCCTCTATTTATTCCTAGAAAAATATAGAAGAGGTGATGAATAGTGCATCTTTTCTCCAAAGTGGCCACGTCCTATGGTACAAAAGTGAGAAGCATTAGACATAGATGTTAAAAGGAAAGGGAATAGCAAACACTAACCCTTTACTATTTAGAAAATACAATGAGATATAGCTTTCTGTCATGTCTGTGCCATCAATGCTCTTCAAATGAATCCTGCTTTCAAAGTCCAGCCCCCTAACAGACTTGGCAAAAGGTCAAAGCGTACCAAGCTTAGGACCGCGGAAGGCGACATGAATATGGAAAGTACCTGCTATGAACTATTTTCCCCATCTGTGTCAGTATGTTCAGTAGCTTACTTGGCTAGCACTTAAGCACAGAGTCTCCTCTAAAAATAATGTCACATGGATTTGAAATTTCTGTTGCCCTTACTGATAGACTCCCTTGAGTCTTTCACTTCTCCACGTTCCATCCTGAGTACCTGGGGACCAGAAACAAAAGCAGTGCCAGAGGAACTACGACTTTTCCTCAGGTTGGAAATGTGAGGTGGAAGCAAGGGGGCCACAGACTCACTCCACTGTCCTTGCAAAAGAAATGAACCACCTACTTCCAGCTAAGGTTAGGGCAGCTTGGGTGACCTTTCTCTTCCTCGTCCCCTAAGGGTTGGCACTAGGCAGTCCTTCTTCTCTGTTGCCTCTGAAGCTCTCATTTCTTCTCTCAGAACAGGTCCTTTCATTCTTTTAGTCACTCTTGGTTCATCATCCAATCGTACAACAAATAAGTGCTAAGTACCAAGTATGAGCTGGTCACTTTGGTACATCCTGGATATGGAGAGTAGTTCCATATTGGATCTCTTAATTGACCCTCGTTGCCATGACCCAAATCCCAAATCCCCGACTGGCAGATCCCTAACAGACTTTGTGGATGCTCTTCATTTACTTTTGTGAATATCTTCAGACCTTCCACACAGTCCCACCCAGCTGCTCCTGTCAGTCACTGGCCCAGGCCTTCTGATGTTTCCAGTCCCCTACAAACCCCAAATTATGCAGAGTTGAGACGGGAATCCATATATCCAATAGTAAATGGTTGCTATGTATGTAGGAAAAGATCGATTTCCTGGACTAAGAAAAAGAATAAGTTAAGTGCCAGAATTGACTCTGTCTTGTCATGGTGGGTGTGTCTCTCATCTTCTTTAGATCTCGATTTTCCCAAGTGTAATATGTGGAGATTAGACTAGATGATATCTGAATTCCCTTTCCGTTCTGTCATTTTCAGAATCTGTAATTCCTAAGGCATAGCTTTATTGCATAGGTTAATCACTTTCTTAATTTAAGAATCAAACAAAAGTAATAGTGCAGTTAAACGTTGACTGGTCCTGGATTCCTAAAGAAGGCAAAAAAACCTTCGAATGAACACGCTGTAATTTGTTGGCAGCACACATGTCCTTAGTGAGTGCAGCCTGTCTTATTTAAACAGTTGCTTATCCTTGATAACAGTTGTACCAACACACCCTAATTAATTAGCGTGCTGATTCGTCTTCCTTTCTGCCAGCTATCACAATTCTGAGACTTAAAAACTGTAGTCACTACATTCTGACCCTTTTAATTTGGGGGGAGGGTACCACCTACCCCATCTTCTAATCTGCATTTTCTCATCTTCAGGTGAAATCTGTTCCCAATTTCAAAGTATCTTTTGGTCTCTTCTTATAGTATGGGCCACAAGTCCTAGACACAATTGTTTACTGTGAAATGTGACAGCTTTTGTAATTTTAGAAAACTAATAGGGTGTTGGTGTTGGTTTGCTGCCCTACATCAGGCTCTTAATATGTTATCTCATTTAGCTTTTACAGCAGCCTTTGGAAATACAATTTATTATCTCCATTTTACAGAGAAGGAAATAGGACCAGAGAGATTATTAAATAGCTGGCCAAGGGTCATCTAGCTGGTAAGTGGCAGACATGAAATTCAAACACAGGCTCACTCTGCTCTAAAAGTACTTTCCTGGGGCCACTGAGTGCCACACTCTAGGGAACACTGTTGACGTCTTTGCTGTGAATGGTGTCCCCTGGAACTGTGCAGGAAGTTTTGGAAATACTTTAGCCAATACATTCTTAGGTGTTCAAAAAGGGAGGTAAGACAAGAGAGAGAGATCATGAGTAATTTTAACTTTCTTCCTAGTTTTATTACAGACATATAATTAAAAAAATAACTCTCAGGGAAACGGTTTTGTCCTAAGAATGATGGTGTCACCAGGGACCTTTCAAATCCACTCGCTTTTTGTATTTTTGTTTGTTTTTGTTTATCAGAACTTCATTACCTTAAGGAAATGAAAGTGAGGCCATTTTAGTGAGTAGGGAAGGTGGTGGAACCCAGGCGACTCACCAGGCCTCTCGGGTACTCTGCATCCAGTCCGGCCCGGTCACTGGGAAAACTGAGGCCCAGCGATTTTGAATGACTTTACCAAGATCAGAAGACTGGGAGCCAGTCTGCCTGACTCCCACGGAAGCACACTTTCTTTAATACTAGTTCAAATAGGGTTATCATTTAAGCATCAGCAGTTCCATGCAGTTCTTCTCTTGTATGTATTGACTGTGTATACCATATGACAGGTTTTTCTTTTCCCCTTGGGGAGAGTCAGTTACACAGAAGTGAATTCTTTGGTATATTTGAAATTCTCTCCTCGAAACATTGTTCCTCATCCCAGAGGACCGACTAGGAAGCTTTGATCTTGTGATGCTGGTTATAGGACCCAGGAGACACGTGTAAGGTCTACAGGGCTAAATGAAAGCCCTCATAAACTAGAAGAAGGCACGATGCTCTCAGCAAGTGTGAGGGGGAAGCAGTGGTTTCTTCTCATGCCTCTGTCAGCATCTTCTGTTCTCCGGATGGTCGGAGGACTGATAAGCTAGGACAAAGTCCTCAAGCCTTGGTCATTCCTAACCTCCTAACTCTATCTCTCTTTTAGTTCATTAAAGATTGGTCACCTTCAAAACTGCAGAGCCATTCCTTTAGTTGCCCGGTCTCTAAGTTACTAAGAAACCTACAGAGACTGCAGGTAGAGGTGTGGAGCCAGACTGACTGCTGACGTGTGACATGGCATCATGAATGACAGGAGTCTAAAAGTGAAGACTTAGGTTTATATAGGTCGCATTTACTTCTGAGATGGTAACTTTGTTCTCTCTGTTTATTGTAAACAGAGATGATTTTATACGGTTACATATGTGATAACATATTTGTACTTCCAAGATAACTCGAAGGAGTGAATCACACGTGTAGAACTTTAGACTCCAAAAGTGACACTTGCTTTCAACTACTTCATTTCAAAGAAACACGGTCTGCCCCAAATAGTAGCATCAGTTTAGATACTGGGTATGTTACCTTAAGTCCAGGTCCCAACAGGGACTTTGCTGTTTTGCTTTCTTCATTCTTCTTACTTAAATGGTAGCAAATCCCACATGACACCCCTTGCTGCGTTATTTACACTGAACTTTTGTAGTGATTACTGTTGGTCTATTATTTTTTTTTGCCTAATACTGTGAACTGTGGAAATCTTTAGTGGTATTGCCTTCTCTCTTAGAGCCACAAAGTAGATACTTTAGGAACCTGTTATCTTTTTCAATAAATATGGTACAGTAAGTTTTATGCCCCCGAAAATGATTTATTCTTCGAGGTGAGGTTCTGTACAAACTAAAGCACATCCTAGCATTTTTATTGAATTCTAAGCCTAAACACCCTTGGCTGACTCATTCAATAAACCTCTTATTCTTTCACCTGTTTTAGACAGGTCGTCCTTCAATGAGTCCCACCTGTATTGTTTAAGGTCCACTTGTGCACATTTCCTCATTGATTCCACAAGCATTTACTCAGCACAACTGCCTATGAATATCCAACAACAAAAGAGGCACCTTCACTGACTTGACTTACCTTTCGGAGGGGACATCAGATGTAAATATACATAAAACAATGCCATAATGCCGAGGTGATCACTGAGCTGCGTTTTAAAGGATGATTAGTAGCTTCCAGATAGACAAGGGAAGAATGAAATGAGCTCTCTCTTATTGCAACAATTTTAGGTAATGTTAGCTATGTTCGGAATTTGGAATGGGGCAGACTGTTTTTCCATGAAACAGGCTATTTTGAAGTGCCATATATTTTTATCATCATCGAAGATATTTTTTAAGTATTGCCCTTCTATGTACAGCCCTTCAGATGGTAGGAAAAGCCCAGACTTCTGAGGTCTATTAAAATTCCAGGGACACAGATGTCTCTGATGTCTCCTTCATGGCAGTCTGGCCCTCTGATTGGTATGCTAAATGAAAACCGAATGGTTTTACTCTGGATTCCCCTGGGATGGGATAGAATCTCTGCACTCAAAGTGTGACTTTGTATTGTAGTTTCCTTCCAAACAATGCAGGGTCATCTCTGGGTGACGTGTGCAAATATTTCACTTTGTGAGTGCTCTGGGCACGGGTACGTGTAAGGTGAGGTAACAAATTCTAAAGAAGAATGCACGTGTGCATCATAACAGGGTTCTTAGGAAAAGAAAGGTGATGATATGGTCATTCTTACTCCCATTATATTAATATAGTATACTCATGTGCTGCATGATGACATTTCAGTCAATGACATGTATGATGGTGGTCCCATCAGATTATGATGGAGCTGAAAACCTCTTATTGCCTAGTGACATCATAGCTGTCCTAATGTCATAGCGTAAGGCATTACTCTCGTGTTTGCAGAAATGCTAGTGTAAACACATCTACTACACTGCCAGTCCTATAAAAGTATAGCAATGCAGTTATGCACAGTACATAATACTTGATAATGATAATAAAGGACTATGTTATTGGTTTATGTATTTACTCTACTATACTTTTTATTGTTATTTTAGAGTATGCTCTTTCTACTTATAAAAAACGTTTCCTATAAAACGGTCTTCCACGTTATGCCAGTAGCCTCATATGTTTCATGTTTCCCACGTGTCTTGGTTGCATCATTTTCTCTTGTGCTTGATTTGATCTTGTGTTGTTTTGTAAGTGTAGTGGAGCCTAAGTGTACAGTGTTTATAAAGTCTACAGAGTACAGGAATGCCCTTGGCCTTCACATTCACTCTCCACTCACTCACTGACTCACACAGAGCAAATTTCAGTCTTGGCAGCTCCATTCATGGTAAGTGCCCCACACAGGTGGGCCATTTTGTATCGTATTTTTTACTATGTTTAGATACACAAATACTAATCACTGTGTTATGACTGCCTACAGTATTTAGTACAGTAACATGCTATACAGGTTTGTAGCCTAGAAGCCTATTGCTCCTGTAGTAATTGTCTGTACCATCTAGGTTTGTGACAGTGCACTCTATGATGTTCGCACAATGGTGAAATCACCGACCATTGCATTTCTCAGAACATATCCCCATTGCTAACTGAGGTATGACTGTGCTTTAGAGGAATCCATAACATTTGCTATCATTTTTATATTTTTTCTTTCTGTTTTAGTGTTTTCTGTCAATTAATAATGGCTTTGTGGAATGTGAACCTCACACTCCTACCCATGCTCCAACCATGAGCATATTACAATGAACTGCGTATTTCTCAAGAATAAATTCATGTGTAATTTTGCCCTACTACTCAAGCTTTCAAGCTTTCATATACTTTATGATGTACTTGGGGAAGTGCGCATGCACACACACACACATTAGAGATTATAATTCACACACAGAGTCAAGTTGTACTAAAACTACCATATTTCTGCTTCTTGACACCGATGGGTAAGGAGGAAGCCAGGCTGTTTAGCTGATTCACTGCTGGGAGAGAGCCATGAAGTGTTTCTTGTAGTTTTTTTTTTTTTTTTTTTTTTTAATTTTTTATTGGGGAAGGAGTACAGGACTTTATTGAGGAACAGTGTGTACTTCCAGGACTTTTTTTTCCCAAGTCAAGTTGTTGTCCTTTCAGTCTTAGTTGTGGAGGGCGCAGCTCAGCTCCAGATCCAGTTGCCGTTGTTAGTTGCAGGGGGCACAGCCCACCATCCCTTGCGGGAGTCAAACCGGCAACCTTGTAGTTGAGAGGACACGCTCCAACCAACTGAGCCATCTGGGAGCTCAGCGGCAGCTCAGCTCAAGGTGCCGTGTTCAATCTTAGTTGCAGGGGGCGGAGCCCACCATCCCTTGCAGGACTCGAGGAATTGAACTGGCAACCTTGTGGTTGAGAGCCCACTGGCCCATATGGGAATCGAACCGGCAGCCTTCGGAGTTTGGAGCATGGAGCTCTAACCACCTGAGCCACCGGGCCGGCCCTCTTGTAGTTCTTTAAAACAAGAGATGTCCATGTCATAGTTCTTCTAGTGACTATTTTTGCTATCCGTGAAGAAATAACAACGTAACAAACTTCAATTGTCTTCCACCATAGTACAAACAAGGGAAATGATTCATGAGGAACTTGCTTAAGATCCCACAGCTAATAAGGGATAGAGCTAGTGCTTCAGTCAAGGTTTGTCCCTTATTCCCCATCCACTCAAGGGAGACCACGACTTCCAAGTTTCCTCAATAAGCACAAATCTTTTCCTGATACTAATTCAACTAAGTCAAAAAGGAGATAGCACCAACCCGATTGAATAAGATATTTATGAGGATTAAATTTAAAAATCTATCTGAAAGTCCTCTGTAAAAGATTGTTAATTCATCATGTACACACACAGGTTTGTCATCCACTCTTCCGTTACTCCATCCTCTGCATTGCAGCCAGCACTATCTTTTCCCTGACAGCACGATATTCCATTCAAGACTTGCTTTATAGAAACTTTTGGAGAGAATAAGAGATTAAGAATAGAAACAAAAAATGCAGCAATACAAACAGCTACAAATATTTAAATTATGCGATTGGAAAGCCCAGTTTGAAGAGTTTTTTGGGTTTGATATTGGGGACCCCACTAGTATGACTACTGCATCAAACAAGTTTGATGTTGATGGTGCTACACAAACTATTGACATAACCATCTGACATTGACCAAACACTATTAGGAACAGGACATTCTAACAGAAGTTACAAGATGTTTCTGGATCTGAATCTTCTGTATTTTTTTTGTTTAAATTTAGGACGACATTACCAGTCATTATGTTAGGTTGTTTGTGTGCTTTCTCATATTTTCTGAGTCATCCATTCAACCTCATATAGGTCCCACAATGTGAATCAAAACCAGAATGCTTTTACTTTAAGTGAGAAAATTGAAGTAACCACAGATAACTTCCTTAGGTTCCATCCAATTCTGTGTATGATATAAATGACTAGTAACGAAAGAAAAATCAGGTCACAGATGTGATTTTTCTCTTTTTCATTGCTCATTGGCTCTAAGCTACACTGAAATGCATGCTGTGAAACAGCTGGTGGGTTATGGTTAGTCATCGCAAGCTCTGCAGAAGTGACTTTGAACATTCAATGCTTTTGAATCATATCTCTCCATCAAAATCTTGAACCAAACCAAGCCTGCATAAGGGTGTTTCCAAGGTTTCATTTATTGGATGGACAAGGATCATGAACACATTTTATCTACCCACATAGTTAAATAATCTACACTAGATGAGAGCCATTCCTAGTTTCAGAATTAGCTAGAAGATGTAACTGTGCAACTCGATATAGTGAAAAGAGCACATCCTGGATTCACTTGGCCCAGCCTTTGGTAGCATCACTTCATTAGTTCTGTAACTCTCTGAGCTGCTTAATTTACACTCAGTTTCTCTATGCTTTTCTGAATTGTGGATAGTAATGTATACATTGAAGGGATGTTTGGGGATTAAAGTGAATTTTAAAACGTTCAATTAGATGGGATTTTTGCAAAGTGCCAGTACCGGTCTGAATATTCTATATATAAAAAAAAAAACTTGCAAGTTGTAATAAGTGTATTTACATTACGTGATTTCTTCCAAGATGTTTATCAAAAGACCTTTCTTATGAAAGAAGCAAGAAAATATTCTTTTTTTTTTTTCTTGAGCCTTCCTAGTCCTTGTTGGCCATAAGAATTGCAAAGAAATAGTTCTTTGTTCCAAGTGGGAATGAGCTGAGTTATATTATAGACATTTCCAACGTCAGAAATGCTGAGTTGTTTGCTATGGTTTATAGAATGCTGAATGTGTTGCATTTTATCTTTGACATTTAGAGAGTGCATATGTTACTGCTGACTTACCAAAACAACAATGTTTAAATTTTATCAAGTAACACTGTGCCTGGGATCAGGCAAATAATTCAGATCTTCTCGTAGGAAAGAAAAAACCTAAAACATGTTTTCTGAACTTTATAATAAAAATATTATTTTTCCACCAACATATCTTAAGCCAAGAATATTTCTTTGAGTCCAATTCGCTTTCCACAGCCAAAATGGAGATACAGGGATCAGAGGTAAAATTGTTTAATATTGTTAGACATGAAGTGGTATTTCTGAAACAGACATAAAAGCCTTGCCACATGGTGTCCATACTTTTAGATTTACAGATAAGTACAATTTTTTAAAGAATTTGGGAGACAATAAGTTTGCCAACCAATTTTCTATGTAAGGACATTTAAAATAAAAAACTTCACAACCAGTATTACCATAATCTCAAAAGAGAAACTTTTACACTAAAGATAAAAAGGACTTAATCTCTGAGAATAAAGGGCTATTCCTTAAATTGAAAACACCTTTATTAAAAAAAATAATGTATTACATTGTCATTATTTTTCTTAGTCACATAGACCAATAAAAATCATCAGCCAGCATTTAAAAATTGTTGCTCTGCTATAACATCAAGAAACATCGAGAACTAAAAATTACATGGGTTTCTAGTGAAGAGGAGCTTAAATTCTTAAGAACATAACTATTTCTCAAAAACTGTCATTTAGTGCTTTGTCAAATTCATCCCCACTACTGAGGAAACCACTAACAGCACACACCTTTTGAACAGCAGAGCAGAATATAATTTGCAGACCAGAGGCCATACAGTCCTATTCCTTACCGGGAGTAGAGGTAAGGAACTTGTGCATAGTACCTGAGAAACTATATAGGAATATGAGGTTTCTAAAACCTTTGGTGAAAAGCTAAATAAAATGGCTTATTATTTTTTCCCATTATATCCTAAACTTCTAAAAATTTCAGCCTTGTTTCTAATCATTAGGGTAAAGCTAAATAATTAAGATTAGGATCAGTAGTTATTTGAAATTTGGACATTGATGAAATCTGAAGTCTCCAACTGAAGACCATACGTTCCTCATTCTTCTACTTGCAATATACCTACCCAGGATTGGGTTCATTAGGTATCCTACGAGAAGCAAGGACATCGGGGTTGACAGACTAAGGAAACAAAACTAGAAGACGCTTGGTAACATTTTATTTTCAGATAAAGTATAAGTATGCCCCATGTCCCAGTTGCATATACTAAAATACTATCCATTGTTTATCCAAAATGCAAATTTTACTATGCATATTTTTTCTGGCAATCTTCCAAGGCACCTACTCTCCCAGTTTCTATCCACCATGACAAATATGGAAAACAAAATAAGTTTATTTTTGTGTAGGAGAATAAACTTTATGATAGCCAAACAATTATTAGGACTTTAAGATAATTTGCGATGGAGCTCTCAAAGGCATAATGTTAGGTTAACGGATCAAAGATACAAACAGAAAAATATGACACAGACTGCTAAAAAGGGCAATTAGAAGATCTTAAAGGACTAGAGTCCTATGGTGGTTATTCTACACAGAATGATGCTGTAAAGGTGCAAATTATGATTTAAGTATAAGAAATCCATTACAGCACTGTTGTAACTAAATGTGAGATTCCTTGTTAATTTTGCATATGGATGAAAGCTCTTCCTGAGCCTGAATGTCTTTGGCTTGGTTTTGAGGAGTTGGTTTACAGTCAAGAACAAGGAAAGGAGCCTACCATTCAGTGGGGGACACTGAGCAGAACAGAGGCTCCCATTTAGAGAGGAAGAGTGAAAAGCTCTAGGGTCTCAAGACCCAGAAGAAGAATAAAGAAGTCTAACAGGAAGCTGCCACTTTAAAAATCTGGCCTCCTCCCTGACCGACCTAATGGTTTTCCTAGTAATGGAAGTGACAGGTCTATCAAGGATCCCTTGACAAATTTTGTGGCTTATCTACAAGCTCTGACTCACCTTTATCCATTGAATTGCCCATCTGTGACACTCTCTCATTGTCAAGTAAATGAACATAAAAAGTAACCCCAGTTTAGCATTTGGTTGGTGGTTGGTTGGTTTGAATTGGTTTAGCTTTGGTTCTAGCTCTGTATGGGTATAGAATCCAAATGTGATGTTGCCATAGGTTCCATGAACCATTCAATGAGTCACACCCATGTAAGGAAAAGCACATCTGTTTCAGCATTTTCTAATTGTGAGAGCACATTAAGCATAAACATTTCAATTTCAATCCATGAGTGGCAGGAGAGCAAGAAAATATGTATATCATTATATCTGGGTAAAAGTGCATGTTTTAGGGGGAAAAAAATGAGGACAAGTCTTCATTGGCTTAAAGACTTAGTATGTCCAACTTCTGAGTGGTTAAATTGTGAGATGGCAAGTTGGGTGTGTGAGTGTGTGTGCAGTGTATGCACACACGCTTTTTAAACTCAGTGGATACAATTTGTGGAAAAGCAAATATTTGCTTTTCTTTTATTTAAATCAACAGTCAATGCCAAAAAGACGATACCTGATTGAACCTGATTGAGAATATTCTGGTCAGGATCAGCTTTAGGCCCCCTATAGCAAGGAGAATTAAAAAGGATACAATATGGTGGGCAAAAGTCAGGGAAATTCTCTGATTCACATATAAATATTGCACAAGATCTAATCTCCTTGTGATTATTTATATTATTATATGTCATTCCCTGTATCACTGTTTCATTCTATCCTATGGGCCTTATTTTCACAGTTGGTTGATTTTATTGATCTTTTTCCCAGTTCCCATTATAAGAGGTTGAGACTTATGAAAAAAACAAAACAAAATGTTTTTCACAAGGTCAGAGTAGATTCACACAGCTCTGATAAAAGCCAAAATCTTGTCCAGATGGTTGGTTTCCAGGAATATTAGGTTTTTGTTTTTTTTTTTTTTTTTTGAGAGCCCACTGGCCCATGTGGGAATCGAACCGGCAGCCTTCGGAGTTAGGAGCACGGAGCTCTAACTGCCTGAGCCACCGGGCCGGCCAGTATTAGGGTTTTTTAGACACCAGGTAAAGGAGGGAGAAACACTTTTACAATTATAAGAAAGTTTTTATGGTGTCAATATATTATCTATAAGCTTTTGACTTTTAAACTTGAATAAGATAAAATATATCATAATTTTTAAAGGCTTACATAATTTATTATCTTAGAGTTAACGTGTTAATCTTTCTAGCCATAGTTGAGTTTACCATCTTGGCCACGTCCATTAGTTTCCTACTGATGCTATAGCAAATTACCACAGACTTACTGGCTAAAACAATACAAATTTATTATCTTGTAGTTCTGGAGGCTCTAGGGAAGAATCTGTTTCCTTGTCTTTTCCGCTTTCTAGAGGCTGCTCATATTCCATGGTTTGTGGCCTTTTCCTCCGCCTTCTAAGTCCCCAGGATAGCATCTTCAAATCTCTTTCTCTGGCTCTTACACTCCCACCTCCCTCTTATAAGGACCTCATTGGTTATATTGGGCCCACCAGGTAATCTAGGATAATCCTCCCATCTGAAGATCCTTAATCATATCTGCAAAGTCCTTTTACCACATAAGGTAACATATTCACAGGTTCCAGGAATTAGAACATGGACATCTTTGAGAAACCATTATTCTGACTACTACATCATTTTTCTAAACAATTCTAAAAGCCGCAACACACATTACTGTATAAAATTGTCCAACATTTATTTTTTGTTTTTTCTTAAGATATACCTTTAAAATACTTCCTGTAGACTATATTATCTATAATAGACTAATCTATTATAATTTAAGACATTTAGAAACATGCAAACTTTTTATAAAGACCTAATACATAAGTGGCTGAAAAGGCTTGCCATGTGCAATGTTATAAAGAATTTCCTCACTTTACCAGCTGGGATATTTGTACCTTAGTGCTTTCTCTTTACTTCAGGGATTTGTTTCTACTTAATAATCGAACAGGTTCTTTACAAGTTTGTAGAAAGTCCTACAGTACTTAATATTTAAAGCTTTTGATAATGAAAGTATTGTAGGACATTTTATTTTGTTAAAAATCATCATTTTCCTTGATATTTTCTTCCTACTGCCTCAGAAAATGATCATAGTGCCCTACTTATAAATAACTTGCTGGTATTCCTCTTGAGAGACTGACAATTCCCTTTTCAGCTTTGATGTAAAGTGTCAAGGTTAAGTTTATTTAACACATACTCATCACAGACAAGTTCCCATTAACTGGTTGGATTTATCTTTTTAACTCAACATATATATGCAGTTACCAAGTTAATTCATCAATACATTTTTTAGTATGTGTACTTCCTTCCCTGTGATGTATTTCCTTCTTTCTTTTTCTTTTATCTCTCTCTTTTTCTTTTTCTTTTTTCTTTTTTTGTTTTTTGTTTTTTGTTTTTTGTTTTTTGGCAATTTCCCAAAAGTACAGTCAGTTCCTATTAGAGGGTTTTTTTGTTTTTTTGTTTTCAATTACAGTTGACATTTAATATTATGTTAGTTTCAGATGTACAACATAGTTGTTAGATATTTATATAACTTATGAAGTGATTCCCTCAGTGAGCCTAGTACCCACTTGACATCATACATAGTTATTACAATATTATTGACTATATTCCCTATGCTGTACTTTACATCCCCTTGACTATTTTGTAACTGCCAATTTGTGCTTCTTAATTCTTCCACCTTTTTTGCCTAGTCCCCCAAGTCCTCTCCCATCTGACAACCATTAGTTTGTTCTCTGTAGCTATGTTCAAGCTATATTTCTTAGACCTTGTATTCGTGGTATGGGAAAAACAAAAATGCTTTGAATGTACAGATCTGGGTTTGAAGTTCGTCTGTCACTTAATATCTGTGGGTGAGTTACTTAAACTATAAGCTTGACTTCCTCTTCTTAGAGGAAATAATAATGGTTACCCCATAAGGTTGTTGTAAGGATTGCATAAGACCTGTATGAAACGTTTAGCATGCTGCATAGAGAGTACCATGAAATACAGTGGTAGCTATTTTAATTAATAATTATTTTAATATAATTAGTGTTTCCTTTTTGTCTTGTCTTCCTGTTGTTGTTCTGCCTTCCCTCTTGTTGAGGGAAATCAATATGGGATCTGAATTTCAATCAGACACACAGGAGGGACTGGAAATATAGAAACATGGCTTTCCAAGCATCCCTTACATCAGATGTAGTAGAAGTGCAGTCATATGTATTTGTATTTGCATTTTTCTATTCTTCCAGGAAGAAAAGCCAGCTAATGATGATAACACTGATAGTTACCATATTGAGTTCCTACTATATGCCAGGCAATTTCTTTTTAATCACATTACCCTTAAAAAATAATTATTGTTATCCCTGATTTACAGGTGGAAAAACTAGGTCTCAGAGAGGTTACTTAACTTGCCCAAAGTCACATAGGTAACAAAGGAAAGTCAAGATTTGAACCTTGGTCTATCTCTAAAATCTGTTTTTTCCACCTCCCTCATTAGAGAGAGCAACGTAGAAAAAGTCTTCAGAGCAGCTATCATTGATGTATGTTTTTGTCTAAAAGTTCCAAGTGATCCTTCAACAAAATTAGATTCTATTCTCATTTCATCAGCCATTAGTATAATTCTTGACATTGGGAGATGTTGTATTTTTAGTACAACATTTGAATTATGGCATTGATTGCTTTATGACTGTTGAGTTATGTCTCAGTTAAGTGTTTGATGATTAGGTTCACTCTTCTAATGCTGTCCTTTCTCACACTGTTTCAGATCATATTTTCTTTTCCTCTAGGAACATATCTTTGAAATTATATTATACTTCAAAAGGAAAATGCAATTTGATTTCTTGAAATTTAAGATATTCATACATTTTTAGGAATGCATATGTTATGTAGAGTGTAGTTCATTTATATTCAACTCTTGTGCATAATAAACACTTACAGGCCAGCAACACACATGGGTAACTAAGATGGAGTCTTGGGTAAGGCAGCCTTCAAAAATAGAATATGTATAAATCTTCTTTTGAGAAATAAAAGACTTGGAAGAATGTGGTAAAGCTTTCTTCAATGAGGGTTAAGAAAATAATTCCAAAGTTATGACTCCCCTCTTTTGGATTTATTATAGTTCTCAGAGTCATCTCTTAAAAGCTGAGTAAATGTATGCACAAATAGCTGGATTTCTTTCTGATGGAGATTAGGTTAAAAAAACTGCAGGAGTTTTAAGTTCTAATGCAGATGATAGTAGGCAGGACCACTGAATTGCAGCTGCTTTTCAACCTCTTTTTTCTCCTGTTGTGAAAAAGTAAATTGAAATTTTTCATTTGGAGCCATTTACTTTCAATTACCCAAGCTTAGGGTAAGAGAATCTGACAGTAAGACATAATCAACTTTTTCTCTGCTCGTGAAAACATAGGGGAAAATAAGTATTATTACTACTGAACATTGTAGATGTTTTAGATTGTTATATTGATTAAAATGAAGGTTTTGAAAATTGAATATTGTAGCAATTTGACATTGTAAATTTACATTTTGAGACACTTTCAGCATTACTACATACAAAATAGAGGAAATTTAAAAAAAAATAACCACTTTCAGAAAAAATATAACTATATGCATACACCAGAAACATAACAGAATCACAAAGCAGTTAGTAGAAATGAAGGTGCCTACCTGCTGGGCTACAGGTCTGGAAGGACGTAGTTTAAATTTTGTATTGTAACAGTGACTAAAAGTTCCCCATTCAAAGCAGGTGACCAAAGCCATATTCAGTGTCTTTATCCAAAGCATCTCTGCTCAAGCAAGGAGTCGGCAAACAAGCTGTGACCAACTGCTCCCTGGGGCAGTGGCTTATAAGAATCTGCATTCCTGGGGAAGCAAGAAAAAACAGATATAGTCTCCCACCTAATACCTGGGCCCAGCTGCCCAAAAACTTAGGACTGGCTCTGAAGTATCCAGAATGGCACTCAGGACAGGAGCCTCAGATCATCACTTTAAGTCCTGGTTGCCTCAGGGACCAGTACAAGAAACAATAAAACTGTACAGAGGAAGAAAGGGCCAAGGTGGTGAGGAGAAGGGAGAAAAAAATTAAAATTTCCCACTCAAAAAGAATATACACAACAAAATTCTGCAGTATTTAACAAGGAAAAACAGTTGGGCGTTGAATTCATTCCAAGTGAAATGAAAGTAACAGAGCAAATTGAAAATGACTTTAAAATAAGTGTATTTATGGTACTCAAAAGATGAAGGAAGGAATTAAAGAAAAGATGTTATAGAACAAAAAACCAGTGGAAAGACAAAATAGTGGGAAATAAAAGAATCTGGGAACAAAAAAAATATATAGTCTTTGAAATACACTCAATTGATTGAATAAACATTAGATGGGCATAGTCAAAGAGAGAATTAATGAATAGGAAAATGTGAGAAATTCACCTACAACATATCAAAGAGACATAAAAAATATAAAGGAGCAGTTGTACATGGAAAATAGAATGAGAGGTTCGACCATGTATTTCAGAGGAGTTTCGAAGAAGAGGGTATGAGAATGGTGGGAAAACAATATTCCAAAAGATAATGGCTAAAAATTTATCCAGAACTGAGAATTCAGATTGAGAATACCACCGAGTACCACACCTGAAAATGAAACAAAGCTATACCTATATAAAAACATAATAGAGCAGCAAAATATCAAGAACAAAGAGAAAATCTTAAGAGATACTAAAACCAAAGAAAGTTTCCCACAGTGGAAGGACAAACTAATGGCTTATCATCAGCAACAAGAAATGCCAGAAGTCAATAAATTAATTTTTAGAAATAACTGTCAATCTAGAATTTCAGATCCAGCTAGACCATAATAGAGAAGTAAGAGAAAAACAGATGTTTTCAGGCAAGCAAAGATTATTTGCTACCTTCCACCCTCCCTGAAAGAACTACTAAATGATGATGAAGCAAAGTGAACCCAAAGGAAAGAGACAAGAGTGATCACAAATATGGTAAAAATACATTGCCAAACTTAGTTGCCAAATGAATATTGTAAAATTATATTGAATGTTTCCTTAAAAAAAAAACTGGAACTAAAGTTCTACACATAATTAACAACGAATATATGTGTGTTCAGTGGATAGTTAATCCAAGCTGAAGTCTGTTCTGAAAATGATAGAATTATTAAATTAGTTTGACTTTGATAGGAAAAAAATCATAGTTGCATCTATTAAACTTCTTGTTTTAGAATGATAGAATAAAAAAAGGATTTTCCTCTTTTCTCTTAAACATTATCCAAAATCAAATAGGAAAGTGTAGAAATGCAAATTATCTGATGAGACAAATAGCTATCTTAATTACAATCCCCTATATGTGGGGAAGGGCTGATAAACACAAAAAAGGGTCAAGGTATATCTCAAGAGAGAGTTCTCATAACTGTAATCTCAGATGAGTCAGCAGAATTCAGTCATCCAAAGTGTATACCAATAATCCCTTCTTTGGAGCAATGAGCGGATGCCAGGAAAACTCTGAGAATTTGATGGACTCAGTTTGGCGTGATGCCTAGACAATCAAGGAAAGAAGAGCTGAACAAAGAATCACACAGTCAAAACTATATTTGAAAGAATAAATCTATCGATGGGGAAGGAAAGAGACTGAATTCTGTGCAATCATGTGATACAGACATCATTTGAGGGAAATAAAATGTTCAAGAGGCTTCTGTCACATACATAGCCCTGCACCATAAAGATAATGCCTGCTGCCTGCTAACCTGGAACATGGTCCTGTTTTCTCTTCAGTAATGTGAACGTCCTGCAAATATGTTCAGAAAGGGATCGCTTTGTTTACAAAATGGTAGTCCCAACAGAATCAGCATAGGTTGGTTCCATCATTTACTAGGTATGTGTCCTTGCACAATTCATAACCTTCCTATGCCACAGGTTTTGGTTTTATAAAATAGGGTAATAGTTCTTCCCACATAGTACTGTGTGTAGGATTAATTAACATAAGTAAATAAAAACACGAGGCATGCTATCGAACACATGGTAAAGAGCCTAGCGTACTAAGCATATTTCTGTGAGGTGGAATTCCCAGAGCTGAGCATTGACTTGCCCTCCTTTTCCTCTTCCTCTCTGAAAGGTAGTGATTAAGATCATGGATTCAGGAGCAAGAATGCCTGTGCTTGAATCCTGCCTTTTTCATCTACTAGTCTTATGATCTCTAATGAATTGTTTACTGGCCCTCAGTTTTCCCATCTGTAAAGTGGGAATAATAATAGTATCTACCTCACAAGTAGTATTCCTGTTGTTGTGAAGATTAAGTTACTTAATTCTTGTATACCATTTTGACTAGTGTCTGGCACAGAGTAAGTATTCAGCATGTATTAACTATTAGCACTTTTGTTACTGTAGGCAGAAAGAAGAGGGCCATGGAGAGAGAAGGGGAGTAAGGGAAGGAAGAAGTAAGGAGAGACAAAGGAAGGAGGAGATGAGATCATTCTTAAGAAAAGGTGCAGCTACCAGACCCGCCAGAACTAAATTTTGGTGACTCAGGATGCCATCTTGCCCCTCAAAGTGAACTTTAGCTAATTGTAATGGGTTATAATACTATTAGCATTGCAGGCAGGGAAAATCTCCACCCGCTGTGTCACCATGACAGTTTAGACAAGGGCCAGATAAAAACAAGGGAATCTCACCTCCCTATGGGAAGGAGTAGTCAGCGAGGACCCCCCTGATGACACCTATAATGCCACCCCTAAATCTTGAATATTGCACATTCTCATTCTAATAAAATCCTTAGACTCTTTGTTCTTCTGGGCAGTTGCTGTTCTCTTGTCCTGCCCACTCTCACACTATTTTGGGAGTGTACTCTTTTCCTTTCTTTTAATAAATCCTCTGCTTGCTTGGCTTGGCTTGCTTGGCTTATTTGGTGCATCCTTGAATTCTTTTCTGCCACATTCACCAAGAACCTATTTTTCAGTAATTGCAAGTCACACCACAGATTTTTAAAGAATTGCAAGTCACACCACAGATACGGTCACTATATTTCCTAAGTTTTTAAGAATAGTCACCTTCTCAGGAAATGTGATTCGTTAACCATAGAAGAAAACATTGACTGATTTTTTTTTTCTTTGCAGGATATAATACCCTATTGCTAGATCATGTATTCCAAATTTTGGTTTATTTAGATCATGAACAAAATTCTTTTTTTGCCCATGGTTAATTATTTTTTAAGGTAGATCAACACCGTGTGTTGAATAAATTGGTCATGTGCTGGCACTAGCCAGATATGATAACTTATTCAATATGATCCTAAAGCAGAGGTCTACAAACAGCAGGCCTCGGGCCAAACCCAGTTTGTTTATATAAATAAAGTTTCATTGAAACACAACCCTCCCCATTCATTTACATATTGCCTATGGCTGCTTTCATGCTGCAACAGCAAAGTTGAGTAGTTGGGCCAGAGACATTATGCCTTGAAAAGCCTAAAATATTTACTATTTGCCCCATTACAGAAAAAGCTTGCTGACTTCTGCCTAGAGTAATAGTTTTTAGTAAGTCTTTAGCTAGTCAGAAGCAGCATTTTAAAATCATTTAATAATAGTGTACTTTAAAAATATAAAATGTGATATCATTAGAAAGAAATAGTGATATGGTTCCAGTCTCTCATGATTTTTTTTGTGATTAAATAAAAGCTATTAACCTGTAAGAAGATAGTAGGGAATCTCACCTTTTCTCTCTTAGTGTGGGAAATCTCAAATTTAGGACTTGAGCACTTGCTCTGCTGATCCTTTTGTGAAGGGATGCTGTCAAGCCAATATGTCTAAAATTAGAGAACAGAAGAGAAGGAGGGCAGACAGGGGCAGACAATGCAACTTTTTTACTCAGAATCACAGAATTCAAGTCCCTGGGGGGTTGGTTGGCCAGGTTTCCAGTTGAGAAACCTGCGGTTCTTACAGAATAAGAATCCTTACAGGGGTGCTTCAGGGCAGTTGCTGTTCTCTTGGCCTGCCCACTCTCACACTATTTGAGGAGTGTACTCTCTGCCTTCCTTTTCATTAATCCTATGCTTGCTTGGCTTGGCTGGGTTGACGTATTAGGTGTGTCCTTGAATTCTTTCCTGTGACATTCACCAAGAACCCATTTTTTCAGCAACACTTGTGACATTTCCAGCCTTTATTGTCAAGGCCTGTTGTGTTTGGATGATCTGGGCTATCTTTTTGTTTTCTGTTTTAATGGTTTTTAGGTTTTTTGTTGTATTTTCTTTAGACTGATTGACTTTTTAATCTCAGCCTATAGGAAACATTATTGAAATCGGTTGAGAATTTGGAAATGGGAAGGAAGTAGTGGGAATTAAATAAGGGAGAGCATTGGAGCTGTTCATGTGTATAGGTGATTATGCTCAGACTTGCTTTGTCCCCCTCAGTACACTTCTGAAAGAAATCAGACACTAGGGATAATTAATAATGAGATGTGGAAGGGCCCTCGTGTATACTAGCCTTTTTTATTTTTATTTTTTGAGTTTTTAATAACTTAATTTTCTAAACATTCATCCTACAAATGTTTTTTCTACGTCTTCACTCTTTAAAAATGAATAGAAACAAAGACAAAAGCTTATCTTGGTACAGGTTTAGTCAGGTTCTGAAGAGTTAAGGTCAACAAAGAAAAGTTCTATACTTGGCCACTGCCAAGAACTGGCCCTCCAGCTTCCTGGTGATCTTCTCAAGTCTTCTCACAGGGATCAGTGACCACACCTGCTGAGAGAGACAAAGACTCTCGGCCACTCCAGAGTAGAGCCCATATTGATGCTCCTGAGTAAGGCACCTGTGGGTGGTCATTTGCCAGAGAATGGTGGCAAAAGAAGAGGTCAGCTTCAGGCTTTATGGTCTCTCCTTTCAGGAGCTGTAGGGTCGAAGGTTGTATGTGCTGCTTCGGTGGTAAGAAGGAGTTTGGAAGCACAGCAGAAGTTCCAGCTTCTCGGTGCAGCCAAAGTCACTAATTTTGCAGACATCCTGCTCAGTTCAGCAACTACAGACCACAACAAATATGCTTGATGTTCATTTAAAGCCAGTGAAGCTCTCAGTTGGGAAACTGAATCCAGATCTTTCATGAGAATGTAACAAGAAGGAAAAGATTCGTTTTGGTTGCCAAACCCCAAGAGATCATTTCAGCTGTTGCTGTTCCTTTCTAGTTCCTATTTCCAGCCACCCTCAGCTCACCAGTGCATCTCTAACACTTGTACTCCATGGAGATGACCCAGTCTTTCTGGCAGACCCCACTTAGGATGGGAAAGTCCAACGTGAAGACGCTCATTGCAGCAAGTCATGTTAGAGCAGTGGCCGAGACCTCTTTGATTAATAGCAGTATTAAGTGCCCTACTCATGTGTTGCCTTTTTATTTCATTTTACATATGTTCTGTCCTAGCCCTCACTAAAATGACCACAAGTCCCCGCATACGAGTAGCAGGACTCTGGGTAATTGTGCTGGTAGGTGTTCTATTTGGACTCAGCCCCAAAGTCCTAGAGACGGACACTTTCAACCTGCTCACACATTTCCCCCTGCCCACCACCCCTGAAAGCCACAGAAGAACATTTTGCTGGCTTTTTTTTTTTTTCTTGCTTTTGACTGAAGTACATGTATATGTGTAGAAGAACTGAACCTTTCATTATGCCACTTGAGAATATAGTTAGGTGGCAATAAAATACCAGATTTCAAATGATGGATATGCTTCTATTCCTGAACTTAAATCGTGAAAGTCTGCTTTCTTACAAAAGTATAAATATAAATATTTCCATGGAAATAACTAGCTGGTGGCCACTCAGATTTGCAAAGTTCTCGGACCACTTTTCATCTTGAAGAATACTAAGTTTTCCTATCCTCTACAGAGCTTCAGAATTTGTCCTATTTTCTTCCATCTCCCCTGCTGCTTCAGGTCCTTATTTTACATCATTTATGTCGAGTTACATTTATTCAAAATAAGCATTCAATTACTTTAAAAAGGGAACGGAAAAAATTGCAGCGCTATATATTCCCTATAACCTCTAATAATTATGTCTATGTCAGCTAACATATTAGGTAAAATATGCATGTTCTTTATGTCTTCTAGTCCACAAAAGGAAATGATTACTACATTTTGTCAAACTAATGCCAATATGATGATATGTTAAAACATTCAGCTTGCAGCTGCAAGTTAGTAAGCCATATAAGGTAAAGATTTAATTATAGCTTCACCCTGCAATAAAAGTGCTTAATTAGACTCCTGTAAGATTTTACTTGAAGCTAGATTTTTTTTCTCCGAAAATTTGAAGAATGAACAAGTTTCTTAATTCATTTACCATTCATCCTCTTTTGTCACTTTTGGACTTCTAGCCATACTTCCACCCTACTTTTTCCCTATTACAAGAAGCAACATAAGGAAATTTTAGTCTGTTGATTGACAGATACCCTTTTGACTGGTTATTGATTTTCACTTTTGAGTTGTGAGTTTTCAAATGCCGTTTATCCTTAGTCTTTTGACCAGTGTTGAGTGCAAAGTAAATATTTTACACTTACGAAGTCTCTTTCTCTGCTACATCAAGTAGTACCAGTTTGTAATACCAGTTGTTAATACTTTTATTAAAAGCCATTGAAGTACCAAAGGTTGAGTATGATTTCATACATATATTCAGGAATGTTGCTCACTTAAACATGAGCAAGGGTATTTCTTCTGGCTTTCTCAGGCATCAGTGAAAAGAGTACAGTGATGGCTAGCACCCCACTTCTCTCTGCTACTATCTTTAGTCCCCCAAAATAATAGTCACGGTGACTGCAACATATTGTCTCACTTGCACAGTACAAGATTTTCTACCTTACTGCCATTTTCTTCTTTTAGTTTATCCATGGACACATTTTTAATAAGAAGGGAAGTGGAAGATGCGTGTCTGTATCCACACTGCACAAGAGAGAAATGACACTATGGATATTGTTATTAAGAGTAGCATCTGCTGCAAGTTTAAAACAGAAAATGGGATATTTAATAACCGTACTTATATTAGTATACAAAGTTGATGTTTTTTATTTTAAACCATAGAATTTGGCTTGTTAACTCGTATTTTTCAATAGTACCTATTTTTTTGTTCTTATAGTATAAAAGTGAGGAAAAAAACCTTTCTAAACAATAAAATTTAGTGTTTTTTATTAGATAATGTTATGGACTGCATGTTTGTGTTCCTCTCATAATTCATAGTTGAAAGACTAACCTCCAATGGGATAATATTAGGAGATAGGACCTTTGAGAGGTGATTAAGTCAGGAGAATAGAGCCTTCATGACAGGATAAGTGGCCTTATCAGAAGAGACTGGAAAGGGCGGGCCCTGTGGCTCAGGCGGTTAGAGCTCCATGCTTCTAACTCCGAAGGCTGCTGGTTTGATTCCCACATGGGCCAGTGGGCTCTCAACCACAAGGTTGCCAGTTCAATTCCTCGAATCCCGCAAGGGATGGTGGGCTGCGCCCCCTGCAACTAAGATTGAACACAGCACCTTGAGCTGAGCTGCCGCTGAGCTGGATGGCTCAGTTGGTTGGAGCACGACCTCTCAACCACAAACTTACCAGTTCAACTCCCGCAAGGGATGGTGGGTGCGCCCCCTGCAACTAGTAACGGCAACTCAAACAGATGGCCATCTGCAACCCAAGGAGAGAACTCTCACCAGAACCTAACCATGCTGGCACTTTGAACTCGAACTTCCCCACCTCCAGAACAATGAGAGATAAATTTATGTTGTTTCAGCCACCCAGTTCATGCCATTTTTGTTATAGCAGACTGAGCTAAGACAGATAATCTACATTTTTTCATCTAAAACCATATTTTAAAAATCTTTAAGTGGCTAATTTCATTCATTACATGCTTATAAAATGCATTTATGAAGTCCACTCCATACACAAAAATACACAAAAATACACCCTCATACACAAAAATAATATTGACTCGATATTTTTTAGTTACATAAAACGGTTTCAAGGAGGTCTTCTAAATCTAGGTATTCTCAGAATGTGTTGAAAATGTGAACGTCATCCCTTGTATTGATTAGAACACTTGGTTATGCTGCAATAACAAACTACCTCAGCGGCTTAACAAATAAGATATTATTTCTCGCTCCAACAAGGTCTGTGACTTCACTGCCTCTCTAGGCATTGTCTAAGTAGAGACTCAAGGATCCACTTTGCTTGTACCTTTTTGATCCACCATCTCTCTCAGCAGGCGCCTTCCAGACTCAAATTCCACAGGAGAAAAGAGAGCTGAAAGGCCACCCAAGGGTTCTCATTATCCCAGCCCAGAAGTGACACGCAGTGCTTCTGCTTACAGACCACTGACCATATTACCAATTTAACTTCAAGGAAGACTGGAAAATCGCTACTTTGTATGTCTCCAGGAGGGAGAAAATGAAACCCAGTCTTATGAACACCTACCATGATTTCTGCCAAACCCTTTGTGTGCCATGGAGGAAAACTGTTGAGAAGCATTTGTTAAGATTCATAATTTCAAATCAGACAATGTAAACTTGATCTTGTAGTAACTTATCAACCCCAAAACTCTGCTTTTTTCCTTTAGAAATTCCTGATGCATTGTCTGCAAATAAGTCACCTTCAACAAGCCCTTCTCTCTTACCCTCCTGAGTGTTCCCTCAGTGTCGCCTAAAACTGGCTTTTCATTCCCATCGTTACTATTATAGCTCTGGCCCTTGTCATCTTTTCCTGAAATATTTGCAGTGTTCTAATCACTGGCCACTTTACTTTCTTTCGTTCATCCCTCTCCAATTAGGTCATCATTATTTCTTCAGCACTCAACCTTGTAAAGTCCAAGGATCGTTAGCATCTATATTACTCATGTCTTACGAAAGAGTCGCATACCTTAAAAGTGTGAGGATTATTCTTTCCTCAATATACAAGGATCCTCCCACAACAAGGATTGTGAATGACTTATAATGACACTTGGAAAACTCAATGAGTGAAATACAAAATATTTTTTAATTGATGGAAATCTTTATCTTTTAGATGTGAGTCTGTTAACATTTTAACCTGTAGGTTGGCTAGGGATGAAATATACTAAAAGTTCATTATCCTAAATTGAGTTTTCAGTGCTTAATCATTTTTAAAAGTGTGGTATTTAAACAGAAGTGGTGTGAACAACATCTTTTCCCTCATGTTCTAAATAGAGTAAACACAGGAAGAAGCAAAATCTGTTTGGGTTTTCACTCACAGTTGTATGTCTTTTTTTTTTTCCTACCAGAACCAAAACAACAATTTTGGAAATAGTGCGGTTTCAATTGAAAGTAACTGTTTCCATATTAATCAAATATCCTGAATTTGTATTTTGTACATGGTTATATCTTTCACAGAATGAAAAATCCATAACAATTTAGAAACATGCTGTATAACTGGAATTTTACTGCAGTACATCCAGAAGTTGATCCTTTCCATGTGTCACCTAAAATAGCACAATGCAAGATGAATGCCAATGAAAATAAAGATTTAGGCATTAATAGCAACATCCCCAATTCCTTATAAACCAAAACACCTTCCATTCTTTATCAATTTGCTATTCGTTCAGCAAGCATCTATTGAGCACCTACTGAATGACACACATCATACCTGGAGATGCTGAAAAATAAAGGGGCTACTACCCCCGTGATCAAGAAGCTCCTCGTTTAATGAGGTGTACATGTAAGTAAATCAACTGTGTGGGTACATTATAACAAATGCTACGTGAAAGAAATTCGAAGGATCTATGGAAAGCATAAACAGAATCCATCACTCAACCTCAGGGAATCAGAGCAGGATTCTTGGAGGATTGTGGCTTAGCCGAGCTGTTGAAAAAGAGAGGAGCTATCAAGGAGAGGGAAACAGCATGTGAAAGTCACGCTCCCATCCTGGGCATTAAGTGTAACATCATAAGGACGAGATAAATGAAAATCTTCTCTTGGTACTTGAAGATTTCACCTCATAAGATGTACCCTTAAGAAATTTTGGAAACTCTCACAATACAAAAAATAATAGTGATATTAGAGTCAATCAGGCTTGAATTTGAATCAAGATTCTGTCACTAACTAGCAGTATAAATCTTAGATGAGTTTCTGAGTTTCATTAGTTTTAAGAGGGGAATAATAGTATTTGTCTTAAGCAGTAGGCATTAACATTTATAGACTAATAGATATAAAGCATTTAGCACAGTTTCTGGCACATACCAGGCACTTAGCAAATCATACTCTCTAATAATAATAATACAAATGGAAATGGATGCAATTGTAACCTTCATGATACAGATCTTCAGTTGACTGAGCATTCTTTCCTTCAGTTTGTATCTTGTTAATATGAATCGAAAATGTTTGTGTTTAAAATGATGCAGTGTGGATTAATTACTCTGTAATTGATAGTAATTTTATTTGATTGATGATAACTGTTATAGATTTTAATGACCAATTGGCAGGAGTTTTCAGAGCATCCTTCTTAGGAAGTAAAATATATCACAGGAACTTGTTAGTAATCAAACAAAATACATTAAGACCTAGAATAACTAATGAGTGGTCATGAAACCCTATGGGATTTCATGTCAATTTCAAAATTATTAAGTGCCACACCAGAGAGACGGTAAAAATTCATCACCATATCTGTCACCATATTCCCAATCTGTGTATGAGGGGAGATTTTCAGTTTTGCATTCACCAAATTAAAACAAGAAATTCAGTGACTCTCAACTTCATGTGGGTGCCAGCATGGGACAGTCAGAAAAAGAAGCTATAGTTCAATGAACTGTATACTGAATTTTGTTGCCCTTGATGACAATGTCTGAAGTATTATTGACCCAAACTGCAATTTTCGAATGCCAGTATCATGAAAGGAAATAGGTCAAGGCTGCAGACTGACTTGATTCTCTTTATTATCTCCAAAATAATAAGATTTAACTACAGCAATAATGACTAGTAGATTATAGTAAAGTCGCCTTGGTGACTATAATAGAAAATGTTTTGTTATACTCAGCATATTTTGCCTTAAATTTAGCAGATTATCTTTGTCTGTGGAAGTTCATCTGCCTCATTTCTTCTGCTCAAGATAAGAGGTTTCCCGTGTATCCTTCCATGCTGGTCACATTGCCAGTTCACGGGCTGAACATTGTCAGAAGAGCATTCAGTAATTGAAAGCTTTCTTCACAGTTCACAGTCCTTTGGACACATAAATTGGTGATGTAAGATATCCTGTGCGGGTGTGTACACGCTTTTCCTTGAGGTGCATGATTTTTTTCCCTTGGATTTTATGATTATGATATCAAAGCCAACTATTGTATATTGAAATCACCGACTGGTGTATGCGTACCTGAAGTTCTCCAAAAGGTCAGGGTAACATTTTCCAAAAGGGACATGAGCGTGAATTGTTTTAAGGAAATCAGTTGCCAGATTTTCAGCTTCCCTTCTCAGCTCCCATGTGTGTTTGTCTTAAATCCTGAAGACCATAGGCGAGCAGAAAACCTCACTGGGCTTCAGGTCAGTGGCACGGCTTCCACGGCCAGCTCAGCTATTACCTGGGATGTGACCTCGAGCAAAGCTTTTCACTTACCCTTCCAACCACAGTGTTCTCTTCCAGGAACTAGATGTCCCCTAAGTTGCTTTCCAGTGTAAAACAACAGGGTGTTTGCTGATTTTACATGAGGAAGTCATGCTACCTTCCCAAAGAGCCTGGTTACTTAATGACAGTAAGTTTGACACACAATTTGAATTAGTTTGAAATAAAACATCTCTAAGAACCAATTTGGGCTGGACACATACTAAGCGTGGCATACATATTTTCTTAAGTCAAAGAGCACAGTAATTTGGTTTTGTTTATTGTAAAGAATATTCAACATCAGACCTGTCCTTCATTCCTAGAGCCCCAAACCACTTAACCTTTTATTGTCTTAATCTAAGACCATTTAATTTCCCATCTCATGTTAATAAATTAGTCTTAGTGAGCTTTCTCCTTGGTGACCTTCCTCTATATTTTCCACCCTTTATATTTTTATTGCCTATTTGTATTTTAAAATGTGTTTATTTTCATATAGTACCAGCCACATAATGCATATGATGTATGGGTCTAGTACTCTCCTGGCACCAAGTACACAAATAGAGAGGAGACAGCCAAGGAAATTTAAGAAATTCATACTCTAATTAGCTAAACAGACACTTAAATCGATAATTAGAATATAAAATGTTAAATATAGTAACAGAGACATGAATAAAGTGCTAAAGAAACATGAGGCGGGAGCACAACCTGTTTTGTTTTGCTGAAATCCAGTTTATTTACTCTTTGCTTTTGTCACTTAGCTTTTGGGGTGGTGTCATATCTAAGAAACCATTGCCTAATATGAGGTCATGAAGATTTATGCCTATGTTTTCTCTAAGGGTTTTATAGTTCAGCTCTTATGTGTAGGTCTTTGATCCATTTTGAGTTGAATTTGTAGATGATGTGAGGTAGGGTCAAACTTCATTTTTTACATGTCGCTAACCAGTTGTCCCAATGCCATTTGTTGAAAAGATTGTTTTACCCCATTGCATTGCCCTAGCACTCTTGTGGCCATCTTTTTGATGGATTGTCCTGACTTAACTTCCATTGTGCCTAATTCATCTTGGTTTTCCTCCTGCCTCTCAAGCTGTTTCTTCTCGGGGTTCTTTGCAGGCACTGTTCCTTTCACCTTACTCTAAATGTTAAATTTTTTAAAGGTATGGTTTGCAAACTCCTTCCCTTCTCTCTTTAGTGTTACTCACTAGGTAAGCTTATCCATTTCCATTCTGTCTCTATGCTGCTGACTTACAAATTATATCTCCATCCCAGAACTTCATACAGGAATATCTATTTGCCTTACTGCTTCACTTGGATGGCTCGTGGGCAACTTAAGCATAACATTATCCAAAGTGAAATACTTGATTCTCATGTCTGCTCACCCTCCAAGGAAATTTGTTTTTCTGACAATATTTTCTATATTGTAAATTGCACTTCTATATTCCCACTTGCTTATGCCAGAAACTTGGGATTTACTTGCTATTCTTTCTTTTCCCTCATCTCCCATAGTCAGCCCATCTGTGTGTATCTTAAATCTTTCCACTTCTCTCATCTCCACTGACATCATTCTAGTACAGGCTGCCATTATCTCTAACTTTATTTATTGCAATAGTTTCTTTTTTTAATTCAAATTTATTGGGGTGACAATGGTTAATAAAATTACATAGGTTTCAAGTGTACAATTCTATTATATATCATCTATATATCACATTGTGTGTTCATAACCCAGAGTCAGCTCTCCTTCCATCACCATATATTTGACCCCATTTACCCTCTTCTACCACCTCCCTTCCCCCTTACCCTCTGGTAACCACTAAACTGTTGTCTGTGTCTATGATTTTTTGTTTCTTTATTTGTTTGTCTTGTTCCTTTGTTGCCTTCAGTTTTATATCCCACATATCTTGAGATTACTATGCTAAAGGAAAAAGGTCAGAAAATGTTGAGAACCATATGACTTCACTGATATGTGCAATAGCTTCTTTTTTTAAATAAATTTCTACTCATTTTAATTTAATAGAGAGCATATATATGTGATGCTAGACTAATTTAGACTAATCCGGTGAAAAGTACAGTTGAAATTGGTCTACTGAATATACACAATTTCGGAAGGGTGAGGTGTGATCTGATTCCCACAAAGAATTAAACAAGTCATATTTTACAGTGAGTGCATTACTTTTCAATCCTTAGAAAAACAGCCCTTTATAAAAGTTTACTCAGTTTTTTTGGTTTTTTTTTACTTTAATGGATTTTTTCCTTTATGGATTTTTTTTTACCTTAATGATTTCCTGCACTTATTTTTTATACATTTTCTTTTTCTTTTTCTTAACTTATTGGAGTGACAATGGTTAGTAAATTTACATAGATTTCAGGTGTACAATTCTGTATTACATCGTCTATAAATCCCATTGTGTGTTCACCACCCAGAGTCAGTTCTCCTTCCATCACCATATATATGATCCCCCTTGCAATAGCTTCTTAAATGTTCTGTTTTCTTTCTTGCTCCTGTTCACAAACTATAGCCAGAATCAGAATTTCAGAAATGATCTCAGTCCACGTCACCCCTGTTTTAAAACCCTGCAGTGGCTTCTAGTCGCACTGTATGTCATTCCCACGGTCTGCAAGCCCCCCCTTAATCCGAGTCCTGCTTCTCTCTCCAGTCTCTCCACATCACAGCTCAAATGTTGCCTCTTCAGACAGGCCTTCACCACTGAGCCTACATCGGTCACCCTGCCCTTGAATTCACTATCACAGCTTGTTGTTTGTTAACTGCCTGGCAGTTTTTAAATGACATATATGGGTGTATACACACACACACACACAATTATACACCTACACATATATTGTTTTAACCTATGCACAATCTACCTCTTGTTTCTAGACTGTAAGCTCCTTGCCTAGCATGTGGTGGGGACTGTGGGGCAGGGAGCATGTCTGTTTTATCTGCGACTGTGTTCCCAGCCTGTTGCTGCGCCTGCAGCAAAAACATAGATGACCAGAAACATTTCAATGAATAAACAAACGAAGCATCAGAGAAATTTGAAAAAGGTGGAATGACACCCGAGAAGTATGAATTACCAGTTGTCAAAGAAGGAAAGGGCCTCACGGATTGAGTAACCAGAGTGTACAAAGATTCAAAAGTGTACAAAGAAAAGAGATGATACATTTGAAGATATTGATTATATTCCTTGAAAACTGTTGGGATTGTTTTGCATGGAGAGGAAACACTTTTATTTTCATGCTCAGTTTATTAAATATTTCTACTAAACAAAATTTGAAAAATCAACTTTCCTTAAACTTTTAAACATTGTTTACCAAACTTAGTTCATTAAATTCCTTTAAACAATTTAAACTCCAAGCACAATTGAATAGGGCTGATGATGTTGAATGTTTTAGATACTTTAAATGGACAAAACATGAAAAAATGTTATAACACTTAAAAGAATATTATATTTAAACATATTATGAACTAGCAATACTATGGGTTTCATTTACGTCTTTATTATTTCTTCTTCATAGATCCTCCAAACGTAATTGAAATGCTTATTGTCATATGTCCTGAGCCTAGAGGAATTGAGTTGTCAAACAATTAGTTTCCGGTGGGAGCACAGGTCTGGTTTCTCTCCCAAAGTGAAACCCGAGTCCCTGGATATCTCACTGGGCCCCTTTTTATAGCTGAACTTGATGTTTCACATCAGTAGCACTATTTCCACACGTGGTTTTTACAGGGGTCCAGTTTTTCAACTTGATGGGTTTTCTCCCAGAACGGTGTGTCATTTGTTTGCTTGGCTAGCATTACATTATCCTCTACATAATGCCATTATTATACATTGACCTGCTTTGTTAGCATTATTGGAAACATACAAATGCCTTATTAATATCTTATAATTTATCTAGAGGTTTCTTCACTAACAGATGCGAGCTAGTCTGAGCAGATAGCCAATTTCTAAAGAAGAAAAAGCACTCCCTACCCTAGAATGCATCCTTGCCACTCTTTTTATTAATGGTTATGTTTGACCATTGATGCTCATCAGTCCTTTCTGGAATGGTTTCTACTCTTTCTGAAACTCTTGTTTACTGATAGTTTCCTGTATTTACCTATTGCTTCTCACACAGATAGAAATCAATCCTACTTTTATGTATAAGTAAACACTTAGGAGAAACAAAATACTCAAATATTTTAATACTCCTTCTTAAACTCAATAAAAATACTCTTTACTTCTTAAAATCGATAAACTAAAGCAATTATAGTCTATCTTGTTTTCTATTTCATCTTCATTTTTGTATATTTTATATTAAGTCATCATTAGCAAGTTATGGCTTCCACAAAGTTATATAAAATTATGATTATCATATAATTAGATGTTATTTTATTACAATATATGCTTATTATGCAATTATATATTATAATCATAATTGCTATCATCTTCATTGTTATAACTTTTATTATCATTGATGTTCTAAATATCACAACTTGTTCAAGGGGACCTCCTTTAAATTGGCTTCTTTTTCCTTTTAGCACTATCCCTACCATCTTTGAAGGGATCCTGGTTTTCTGGCAGTAATAAGGTATTCCAGGCCTATCTGAGTTTCCCTTGCCCCAAGTCATGGAATCTGCTGCTTTCTAAAGAACTTTGCTTTCTTCCAGCAGAAAACAGTGTGAGACACCAAAGTCTGAGTACTAGGTTTGCATTTGAATGCTAATGTTGTAAAAAAAAAAGAAGAAGAAAGAAAGAAAGAAAGAAAGAGAGAGAGAGAGAGAGAGGGAGAGAGGGAGAGAGGGAGAGAGGGAGAGAGGGAGAGAGGGAGAAAGGGAGGGAGGGAGGGAGGGAGGGAGGGAGGGAGGGAGGGAGGGAAAGAAAGAAAGGAAGAGAGGGAGGGAAGGAGGGAGGGAGGGAGGGAGGGAGGGAGAGAGAGAGAGAGGGGAGGGAGGGAGGGAGGGAGGGAGGGAGAGAGAGAGAGAGAGAGAGAGAGAGAGAGAGAGAGAGAGAGAGAGAGAGAAAGAAAGAAAGAAAGAAAGAAAGAAAGAAAGAAAGAAAGAAAGAAAGAAAGAAAGAAAGAAAGAAAGAAAGAAAGAAAGAAAGAAAGAAAGAAAGAAAGAAAAAGAAAGAAAGAAATGAAGTGCTATTGCTAATGTTTGGACACCCTTAGAGACAGAGCTGGATACAGCCCTGATGTTTTCCAAATGTATTAATCATGTGCTGTACTCTGCCTATAGTAAGTAGCTGACTAAAAGCATTTTTCTAAAATTTGTCAAGAAACAATGAGGCAATAGAGATTAAAGTCTGTGGGGGGTGGCAAGTGAGTAGCTTGGCTCCAGATCAGGAAGGATCTTCTGTAGTTTGTTGTGTTGTATTGTGGGTGAGCCAACAAAGGGTTGAGAAAAGAAAGGGGCGTGATCAAGTCAGTAGTATGGGAAGAGGATGATGTCTTAGAAAACAGACACCTGTGGCAGGAAAACTGCCAGGCTGCTGTGGTGGTCCAATATACCTAGCGGGGACTAGAACTGGAGTAGAGGGCTGAGTGAAGAGCCCTTGCTGAGCTAAGTGCCCAGGTTGCACGAACATCTTGCTGTGGGATGTGACAGAGGTTAGAGTTAACGGTGAATTGAGTGTCGTGTAGTGGGTGGACAGAAGGGCCATTAGCTAACACAGGGAATTCAGGAGGAAGAGGTCTGATGGGGGTGGGAGGGAAAGAGTGGGTTAAAATGAAGGTAAAATTTGAGAAGCAGAAATGTATAGACAGTGTCTGGCCCATGTTTATTCTACAATCAATGTATAGAATAAAGCAGATAGTACTACTAATGCAGTCTGTATTGAGCTCACACTGCACTACTAACACAACGCTAAGTATATATTTCATTTGATTCCCACACAAAAAAAAGTCTATGAAAAATAGGCACTGTTTCTTATCGCCATTAAGCTAATGAGAAAACATAGGCTCAGAGAGATGAAGTAATTTACCTGAGGTCACACAGCTAGTATTTGGCAAAGACAGACCCAAACCCAGATCTTTCTGACCACATACTCCTAAAAAAGGAATAAAACTGACAGGAAGTATTCCTGACAAAATGATGATGGGAATCAAGAAATACTGTGTGATAGAAACCCAGGGAAAGAGCAGTTTTTAGAAAAGAGTATTCCAGGTGGCCAGTTGGCTCAGTTGGTTAGAGCTCGGTGCTCTTACTAACACCAAGGTTGCCGGTTCGATTCCCACATGGGCCAATGTGCTGTGCTCTCCACAACTAGATTGAAAACAATTTGACTTGCAGCTGATGGAACCCGGAAAAACACACCATCCCCAATATTCCCCAATAAAAATTTAAAAATAAAAGAGTGGTCCAGTGGCCAAGTGGAAGAAAAACTTAAAAGAAGCAGTGGACTTGATAGGTCATTAATGAGACTGAGAGGCAGTGTCAGTAGAGCGGTGTGGAAGCCACTTCGCTGCAACTACAAAGTGATTGAGAAGTATGAGAGGTCACAGTCAGAGTAGACTTTTCCTTCAAGAATGTTTATGGTGAATGCGAGTAGGGAAAGGAAGATGAGCTAAAATGGGAAGCTTAACAGAAAGACTCTTTAGTGCCAGAAAACTGAAGTTTGTTTCTTCAATAATGGCTAAATTTGAGTGGCTACTATGTGCCAGACACTGTTCTAAGTACCCCACTTGTACATTGCCTCATTTATTCCTCACAGCAACCTTATGAGGTAGGTACTAGACCAACCCTCATGACCCGTGAGGAAACAGACTGGGGGTAAGTCATTGGTTCAAGGTCATATGGCTAATAAGTAGCAGGCTCCACATGTTGAACAGAATTCGTTTTAGCCAGTAGAATTGTAAAAAGTTTTCAGATTGTATATATCAGGACTTGAAAGTATAGTTATTAAAGCAAAAGTTACTAGCTTACAACTGTAATAAAAGTCAAGGGCTGCAGATCATAGCTGGTTTGTCGCCATACGTACCAAAAACGGAACAAAATCCATTTTACCAAATTTAGAGCCACTTGAGGTTTTTAACCTCAGAACAAGTGTTCCCTCTTTCAAGTTGAATTTTAGCAAGCCTTCTGAGAGCCTGGTATTCTCTGTACAAAACAGGACAAAAAGAAGTTTCCTTGAATTCTGCTGATGTTCCATAACTCTTATAAGAGCGTGTTCATAAAACCAAGTTTAAACGAATACTAAAGAACTGCTGAATTTCTCCACATACCATGAGTTCAAGTGTTTAAAGAGCATGAAAAAAAGCCTAAATGTTTGACCCTTGCCATTGAGAAAATTGGGACAGTGAATTGGGACGAGAATATAAACTCATACATAGGCTTCTATAGGAAGGGAGGGGATATCAGACTTCCTCCTGAGTCCTTACGTGTGAGATATGCCTATGAATTGAGAACAAGCTGAGGTTCCACTAAATCACCTTAACATCATCAACAGAAGATAGAATGATCCATTCTTCTTCCTTTGGTAATGCCAGCAATAGATAACTCCGAGGTCTCCTTCAAGTAAGCTTTTGAGTGTATGGGTTTACAAAGTACTCCTGAGCTCCGAGTCCATTTTTCTTTGCCATCTAGCTGCAGGCAACAAACAAGCTTCATGGTCCCTGAAATTGGCCACCAACTTGAGACAAAAGATAATTCTGGAACTGCCATTCAGCGTGCTATATCTGCTCTGCTGCCTCCGTAAAGTGAGCTTTTCCAAGGTAATTACACGACTTGTCCCTCTATTACTAAATTGATGAGGACAGCCTGCATTTATTTATCTTTCCTCCTTTAACTTAGGAGTCAGTATAGTTTATTGTAGCATTTCCCAAAGCAGATTCTATGCACGAGGACCCTGTGAATAAATATCTCTGGGAAATTCTGCTAACAGATTTGTTCTCCTCCCACCTCCTTTTGATTGACATTTACATTATCATACGCATATTCAAGGTTTTCCAAAGTTCTGCAATAAAGGAGCCTGGATCAGGAGGCTGGATCGGTATTTCACAAAGTCATTTTACAATAGAATGGAGTATTTTTTTATGTAGGACTCTTTTAAACCACACAACCATTTTGGAAAATGCTTACATAGTCTTTAAGAACTTTGGATTGCTAGATGGGAGGGGGTGGGGATGGGGAAGAAGGTGAAGGGATTAGAAAGTACAAATCAGTAGTCACAATATAATCATGGGGATATGAAATACAGTATGAGGAATATAATCAATAATGTTGTAAAGATTATATGGGGTGCCAGATGGGAACTGGATTTATCAGGGAGACCACTTCATAGACTGTGTAGATACCTGACCACTGCGCTGTACACCTGAAGCTGAAGTAGAATAATATTGACTGTCAACTATAGTCACGGGATGTAACGTACAGCATAGGGAATATAGTCAATGATATTGTAATAGCTATATACGATGTCAGAGGGATAGTTGCTTGGGGGAGTTATCACTGTGAGGTGTGTAAATGTCTATTACATTGCTTTGTACACCTGAAACATTTTTTAAAAAAAGAACTTTGGTGTCAACTCTTGGCTTCTATGTATTTGACTTTTTTAGATTCTACATGTGAGATCATGTAGGGTTTTTTTTTCCTTTCTGTGTCTGGCTACCATAGGCAGGGATGTGAGGGAAATGGAGAGATGCTGGTCCAAGCATACAAAGTTGAAGTTTTGTAGAATGAATAAATCTAGAGATCGAATGCACACATGATGACTATAGTTAATAATGCTGTATTTAACACTGGAAATTTGCTAAAAGAGTAGATTTCAAAGGCTCTCACCACAAAAAAAAAGAAATGGTAGATGTGAGGAGATGCATTGCTTGGTAATTAGCTTGGTAATAGTAATCATTTTATCATGTAGTATAGGCACATTGAGTCATCATGTTGTAAACCTTAAATGTATACAATTTTTATTTAAAAATAATAAAAAAGAACTTTGGGGTCAACTGGGTGATTTGGGGTAAGCTATTTTACCTCCCTGAGCACTCGTATCCTCAACTGTAAAATAGGGTAGCACCTGCACGCAGTAGACAGTCAGTGAATAGTTTCTGTGAGTACCTGGCTCACTGCATCTGTGCCCAACATGGGCACAACTCTTCTTTTAGAAAGGCTTGTTGTAACATAACCTGGATTTGTAATAGAATTTATCTGATTCGTCAGTACCACAAAAGTATGAGTGAAATTTAACCTTTTGAGAAAATCCTCTTATAAGGGGGTCCTTGATGTTGTCCAACATTGAAGTGCAGCAGTGTGATTCGTATTGATTAGTCAATGTAATGTTGAAAGAGCTTGGTAATTTACCCATGCTCACAGATCATTAACGGAGACTGTGAATTAAGAACCAACTTGTTTCACCAGATGTGTCTTTGCATTTAGTCACTCTGTTTCTAGACGTGGAAGTTCACATCATCATTATTATTTTAATTATTGTTCATTTGTAAAACGTTTAGTGCAAGTCACAGCACTAAGCAGAACCTCCTTAGAAGCCTCACGATTACCATGAGCAAGGGTGGAGATAGGCGCTCATCTCAGAAAGCAGAATAGTGTGTACATGGTTCAGAGTGGCTTTAGAACTGAGAAGGGACGCCGGGGTCATGGAACCAGGTTTCCGTGAGACTTTTCGTTTCTTTTTTTTTTTTTTTTTTTTAATTAATTAATTTATTTATTAGTCTTTTACTAATATGTCCTCTAATGGTAGGGACGCTTAGCAATGAAGATTGGAAGTAGAAAAAGGAAAGGAAAATCTTGGTTGAATCCCATAGATTTCTACCCAATAAAATTAATTTGAATGTCAATAATACTGGTCTGGTCGCTAATACGTTTACCTTATGTCTAACTGAAATGGTTTTGCTAAGAAAATTAATACCACAGATGAGAATAGGATAGGGATTATTTAATCTGCTCAAAGAGTGAATTACTATTGAACACTTTGGGCATATGATATGGGAGTTACTAACATTCCTAACCTATTAACAGATTTAATGTAATAGCTCTCCCAGTCAATTTTTGAGTTGATTGTAGTAGAACCCAAATCCACTTATACATACACTTGTTTTTTCCTCTAAGTTAGTTTGGATAGATGGGAATTATTGTACAATTATTCTTAAGTGGTTAATTGATTATGGAATAGAAATAGTTCAAGCAAAACTATTAACAGATTTCATTTTAAAAGAGTGCTCTGAAATGAGCGTGTTTACTCAGCACTGAGTATAGATTGGCATACATTTATCAATCATTTATTTTTAGATGATTTTTCCACTATCTTTTTCCTCAAACAGGATGAGTATTTTGCATTTCAAATATCTACATATGTATTTGATATAGGAAGTAGCTGCTGAAAATTCTATTTAAATTGCCTCTTTACTAGCTATAGAATTAGGCATTTTGATTACCAAGATACAACCTGAAGTCTAGGATGATCAAAAGAAATTATGCTGATATTTGAGCTATGGACATGTTTTGTGTACTTTTAATAATCTGTCCTCCTCTTTTTTCTCTTCTATTTTTACTTGTTAATATATTTTACTCTTTCTCCCTCATTTTTCTACACATTTAAATATCTTTTAATTGTGTTTTTAAACAGTGACTGAATACAATGTTATAGCTTTATCTCAAGTTGCTCTCTCAAAGTCTTCTGAATCATTTAGAATAAAAGATGCCAGCATATATATTTTTAAAAACACATGTTGAATGAAACTGATGTAAATGCAGCATCATTGAAGTAAGAATGGTCTCTGCTGTACTCTCTAGAGACTATGATTTAAAAGGTAGTTCATTTTATTTACTGTGTTTGACAGCCTCTTCTCAGACTGCATGAATAAATTTTGGGTATTAATATGCTTCATGTCTATTTAGAGAGAATTACTGTTCTATCTGCCTTAGGAGACCATTTTATTTCTAGATTTAACTCAGCACAATATGATAGGCCCCAACTTTTGAGTCAGGCATCCTATTTACAAAGCATGCCTTGATTTCATAAGTATATGTTCAGTTCCCTCTCTAAGCAACACACTGAGCTACCCACAGCAGGTACACAAGACTTCTAAGAAGTGTCTTCTGAGAGCCTCAGGACACTTAGCCACAAGACAGGAAGACGTAAGAGACACAAGCAATGGCATTGGGTGGGACTGTGCCATTTTCCCAAAGTTCCTAGAGAGCAAATGTGGTCTTAGGAAGGTAGAAGGACACGTGTGCTTTCAGCACCTCCAGGCTCTTTATTTATATCTTCGTCTTCATTTCCACCACAGCCACATGAGGTGGATGACATGACTCTCATTTTACAGATGAGGGCATTGGAAATCAGACAAGATAAATCACGCCCTCAAAATCGTTCTGACAGTTGTGTCAACCTAACTGAGCCTGGCACGTAGTATGCATTCAAATGAATAGTTCTGAATGTTGAACAAATCTTTCAGGGAAGCAACTTTCAGCATACACCATGAGCCTCAAAAATGTATATGTCCTTTGAACCAGTTTCACCTCTAGGAATTGTCAGAGATGTGTGTATATGGCAAAAATTGTGTGTGTGTGTGTGTGTGTGTGTGCACGCACACATGCACACGCACATGTGTGTAAGTGCAAGAAGGTAACTGCAGCCTCATTTTAAAAAGTAAGACTTTTGGAAACACACCAAATATCTAAAAGGGTAATAGTTGAATAAGTTACAATAATGTAGTGTGGCCATTATAAACAGCATTTTCAAACAATTTTTTGTGACATGGGAAGGTACCCACAATAGAATATAGAACTAAATAGATACAGTATGATCTCAACCATGTTTTAGAAAAGCATATTCAGAGAAATTGCTATGATAAAATGTACCATGAATGTAAATTGTGATTCTCTCCAGTCAACTGAATATTACATGATTTTATTGCCTTTTTTTGGTACCCTGTATTCTCAATTTTCTATAGTAAGTTTTTTAACTTATAATAAGAACAGGATGTTTTGTCTTGTATTATTATGATTTTAAGAAATTCATTAGGAACTACTATACTGGTCTTATTCCATAGAGTTAATGCAGACTGTGCCATTAATCTCAGTACAAGAAAATTCCCATGGAGAGCCAATTAACACAATGAGTAAGAGAACTGGCTCTGGAGCTGGACTTCCTGGGTTCAACACTTAGCTATGCTATGCAATCCATGGCACATTGCTAAACGTTTCTACATTTGCTGCTCCCATCTGCAAAAATGGGATTGATGATATGCCCATCATATAAGGTTGTTGTGAAGAGCAGATTTTAGTCAGTGCCTAGAAATAGTAAACATCCAGGCAATTGTCACTTTTGTATTGGATTTATTAAGCTATTTAACTTCTGTTATTTTTATACTTTACAGTTGTTTATTTTAAGGCTAGTAACAATAATCTTTTTAGTAAACTCCCCCTTTACTTTTGCTATAGCAAAAACATTTCCTTTTTTACATTTTGTTGATGACTTAATTCATTAAAGTCCTGACACAATCTCTAACGGAGCTCATTAACTTCACTAAACACAGACTAATAAACCCTTTGTTATTTGGCAAATTTAGAATTTCAGGACTTAGTTAGATCATGTGACAGCATCAACTGTGTGTCCAACTTTCTGCTAAGGCACGAAGAAATCATAAGAGGAATAATATATCCTTCCTGCCTCTAAGTCAACCAATATTTATTAAATGTCTACTGTGTGCCATGTATTGGGAATACAGAAGTGAGAAAGACAGTTTCTGCCTTCAAGAAGTTCACACTATATATCCAACAATTATATGCAGGTAAATAAATATACCATTTGAAATAGACACAAGACAATGTGTTTGTTGTATTGAGGACAAGAGGAGGTACGATGGGCTAGACATGACAAGGTTTTCTTGGAAAGAGGTCTGAAGTGTGTTGAAGTACTTAAGAGTGAGTGGGAGGCTAAGAAGAGAAGCAGAGTTCCAGACAGAGGGAACGGTCAGTACAAAGGCATATAGGTAAAATAAATATGGCACATGTCCCATCTGTGAAAATGTAGGTACTTTGGCAAGGCATGGGAGTAGGGAATGCAAGGTAGGAGGGAAAATGGATTAGGTTCTGAGAGTGAGCGGAGAGAAGCAGAGCACAAGTCTCCGTTTTATCTTGAATTAGTGGGTGGTGGTGACCGATTTCCCTTTTAAAAACTTTATTATACTTTACTATAGAAATGTGGGAGGTGGACCAGAAACGGTGTGGGGACAGTTAGACAAAAGGTGGTTACTGTAACTCTGAAGACTGGAAGGAATGGATCAATGCAAGACAGTGAGGACAGCAGAAAGCAGAGAACTGTGCAGGGGGTGACCTTTAATTGGATGGGGTAAAAGTGAGGGTGGAATCTAGACTGGATTCCCACACTTCTGAATTGAAGAGCTGGACAGATAGTGGGGTTAGTCACTGAGCGGGGGACCCCAAAGGAAAAACAGGTGTGAAGGGAAAGGTAATGGAGCCAGGTTTACACATACTGATTTCAAGATGACTTTGAGTCACTCAGCTGGAGTTGTCCAGTAAGAAAAACTATGAGTCTAGAGCTCAGCAGCACATCCTAGCTGAGGGTAAACATTTGGTCATTGAAGCCATGAGCTGAGAAAAATTGTCCCAGGGAGACTCTGTAGAGTAGAAGAGAAGATGGCCAACGATGGAATCCTGGAATTACAGCATCAGAAGATCCCAGAGAGAAGAAAGTAAGCAAGCAGGAAGCCTAAGTCAAGAGGGGAAAATTCAAGATTTAGGGAATGGTCAAGTGAGTGAAGTGGTATCCTCATGGAATTTATAATCCCTCTGGGAAGTCATTGCATCTACAGGTGAAGAATGAGGTAGAAGAGTATCCCATGACTGGATTTGATGACATGCCCAAAAAAGGGTAGAGACAGTTCTCTCAGAGTTGAGGCCAAGGAAAGAATGGAATTGTCCTAAAGCTTGATAAAACTTATAGGACTTTTCACTGGGCCTGAAATATGGGTAGAATTGAAACCAGGAGAGGTCATTTCAACTGAGGCAATGAGATTTGTTCAAATCCATCCCGATGCCTGGAAATCACTAAAGATGGATTTTCTATTGACAGTGGTCAGCAGTGTGATCTTTGAATGTGAAGACAGCCTCTGGTTCCCTCTTTTAATTATAAGATTTGGTTCTCTTTTAATTATAACGACTATTGGTTAAATAGTATCATATAAAGCCAGGGCAGTGTTACCTGATATCATGTACAAAGTTAACTTTAAGGAAGTCATGACAAGAAAGCAGTATGGTTTATGCATAGCAGGTTCATTTGAGAAGCACAGATGTGTCTAAACTTTTTTTAAAAATTTAATTAAAGTTTATTGGGGTGACAATTGTTAGTAAAGTTACATAGATATCAGGTGTACAATTCTGTATTACATCATCTGTAAATCCCATTGTGTGTTCACCACCCAGAGTCAGTTCTCCTTCCATCACCATATATTTGATCCCCTTACCCTCATCTCCCATCCACCAACACCCCTTGCCCTCTGGTAACCACTACACTATTGTCTGTGTCTATGAGGTTTTGTTTCTCATTTGTTTGTCTTGTTCTTTAAACTTGGAGACTATCATGAGGGTCAATTCCAGTGAGAAAAGACAAGTCCTGGTTATATACCCTCTTAATTTTATGAGAGCTAATTCTGAAATCCTTTGCTTTAATGAAGACATTCCTAGCTGCAAAGTTGCAGGTTCTCTGCCCCATCTTATCCCTAGTTTCTGGTGGCCAAGCTGTGGGAAAGTAGAAAAACTAAGGAAAAGGAGGAGATTTTCTTAGGCCCTCCCCCCATTCCTGTGCACCTTCCAGTCCCGTCTCCATCTTCCTATTCCCTCGCATTGCTCTCTTCCTCCTTGAGAGCACCTAACTTGCAATGCAGCATGGACAATAACTCTTCATTTACCAAGAGGAATGCCTTGAGGGCAGAAACAGTCAGGCATTACCTTGGGAAATAACCTGTCAAAACCTGTCTGTCTGTGCCAGTCTGCTCACAATTCTGGCATACCGATTGCTTCCCAGGCCTGACAGCAGATCTGCAAAGAGGATGGTGCAGACCAAGGAAAAGTCATTGGAAAACCAGGTTTTCATGGTAGCCATGTCACATCCCTAGTGACATAATTCTTGTGCAAGCCACTTAACCTCAACTAGCCTCAGCCTTCTCAGTAGAATTTTCGTGGCAATCAAATGAGATAATATTTGTGAAGGTGCTTTATGATTGCAAAATGCCATTCAAATGTTAGGCAGTGGTGATAAGCTGTCATCACAGTCATGAGTATGATGTGAAGGTAAAGCAGACGAAGATTCCTCCTCCTAAATCTGTTCTGAAGCCCTAGACTTTCCGTTCCAACCCTGCATTCCACCAGGTTTCTCCAGAGCCTCATCTCCTCTGGTCCCTGTTAATCTGTGTCCATTTGTCTTGGCTGCTTATACTGCTTGATGCAACTGACTGATAATACTAAGTTCACCCCATTCTCCTTCCTTTAGTACGTAGTGGAAGCCCTTGAAATCTACCCTAAAAAAGAAAAATGGTAAACATTTTACGAAGTGCTTCCTCTGGGCCAGCCCCTTTCTTTCTTTGCCTGACATTCTTTGCCACAAACCACAGACTGTTCCCACAGAGGAGAAATTAGGAAACCTTTGCAGCTGAGACCAGAGGAAATTACGTTTCTACTAAAAGTTGTCTGTGGCTACATATATCCATCCCAGGTACAAAGTTAAATGATGTAATAAACTTATTCAAAGAGATAAAGCTATGATATAAAATGCCATTAAATATCTTCCACTCAGTGTTAACAAAATACAGCTATAAATTTCCTTTTGTTGTCATTTTGTGAGTGGCTCATTCTCAGGGAGCGAGGCATGGACCAGTTCTTTACTGTTGAATTCTGCTTCCCAGTCCTGGCACAGAGGATATCAGGGATGCACAAGCCTTTGAAACGTGATGGTTTTCTCATGTCGTCCCTCCTGGATCTCAGATGCTAAGTTTCTTCTTGGACTGGTTCACTATTTTCTACCTGCTGGTTAAGTGAGCTGCTGAGGCTCCACATTTCACATACTAGAGATCAGAGGCAAGGGACCCAACCGACCAAACCACAGCTCAGGATCCAAGGGTGGGAGCTGACACATCTACTCTGGAGCTTGATTCAGAGCTTCTTACCTGGAGCCATACATTTAGGGAAGAAGTGAAAGGGAAGGGTTGAAAGGAGTATGGAGCGTTAGATCTGGAAGAGTCCTGCCCCCAGTTTCCCTGTGGTTATTCACCTAAATCCCAAGTCAAGAGGAAATTCATGTAAGATCCAGATAAGTCTCATTGAACTTGCCTACATTTCTGAACTTGTCAGAATTTCCATTCATTTTTGCAAACCAAGAACTAAATCCAGGTGGACCCGATTCTTTCAAGCCTCCCCAAGCAGAAAGCCAGGAGAATGAACGTGAGTGGTGTGTTGGTGAGGATGTGAAAGAAGCTTTCAGTATTTGCGCAGGTCCTGCCGGGTCAACGAGTGTTCTTCCTACAAGCGAGTCAGTCAGACCCAACCAGAAGAAAGGTTGACTTGATTCCTAGACCCCCGAGGGCTTTCTATAGTGTGCCCAGCCTTGCTCTTACAGGGTGCTCACCCCTGGCAGGGGTCTGTCACTGTAGGTCAGCCAAGCCAGCTTCTGATACTGTTACTGTCCTCCTTCAGGAAACAGCATCCTTCATTCAGCAGCCGATAGCGTGACCAGTGCCGTACAGAAAGCGAGCCAGGCCTTGAACGAGCGTGGGGAGCGATTAGGCCGAGCAGAGGAGAAGACAGAGGACATGAAGAACAGCGCCCAGCAGTTTGCAGAAACTGCACACAAGGTGGGTCCTGCAGGATGGCAGAGGTCTCAGCTGTGGGTCATCAGGGAGCTTCAGTGCCAAGAAACTTTATTTCAGTATGTTTTCCATGATGGCAGATACAAAATCAAGCCTTTTCCCCCCACTTTATACAATTTCCATCTGCTACTTAGAAAGTGCCAGAGTCATGAAAGGTTCCTTCCTGTACCTGTTTCTTTGCATGTCTCCTGTCTGATGTCTACATCCCTATCTCTGACCTTAGACCTTTGGGATGTGTGGACCATCTTTAATTCCTGCCCAGAAGTTTAAGGCTCAGGTTTCAGGGAACAGTATGGGGGTAGGGAAGAGGTGAGTTCCCAGAATATCCTTCCTCCCTTGGCCAGTGCTTGAAAGAAGACTTTGGGCTGCTGCTCATGCTTACTTTTCCTTACTGTCCCTTTCCAGTCATGAGCTTAGCGTCCTGTGTTCTGTGCACTATTGAAAAGCAAGCTCTAGTTCCAAGGCGCAGCACACCACAGAGCTAGTCTCCCCTCTGCGAAGGGCTGTGGACCTCTAAGGCTGGCATGACTAGTGCCGAGCTGCCTGCATGGTTCTCTCCCACTTCTGAACCCAAAGGAAAGCATTTCCCACATGACTGTGACCATGAGTCCACACATCTACTTTCACACACTCCTAAGAATACACCTTTAAGAAGGGGAAGGGAGAGTTTTTATTGGCAGCCAGCCATCCAAGAGTCACAAACCAAAGGAAAGAGAGCCCTGTTGGTCAGGTGATAAAGAGGATTTACTGCTGTTCTTGTGCTTCAGATCAAAGGGCAGTTCTTCTCTGGCTAGTGATTCACATTTAGGTTTCCAGAAACAACTTCCGCTGATAACTGTTTGCTTCTCAGGCTCATAGTCTGGCCCTACAGATATGCTTTTCAGGTGACCTTTGGGGGAGCGGGGGCAAATTAATTTGCTTCAACAGAAAACCCCACTTCTGTTGAGGAAACAAAAAGTGCACAACCTGAAAAATAACAAGAAATATCTCCCCGGTTGAGCCAAGCTGGCCTCTCCCAGAGCTCAGGCTCAGGCCAGACTGCAGATCCAAATCCGAGTAGATGCTTCCTGCCTTCCCTTCCTGCATCCCCTTTGCACAGACCTGTCTCATTACGTCATCAGTTCTCTCTCAGGACAGGGTCTTACTGCACTGCTGCTTTAGGGGCCCATTGGGGGGCCCAGATCTGTCTGAAACTGCAGGCAGCCCTGCTGGAGGCCATAGCCTCTGCTTGCCATGGTTGTGGCAGAGGGAACCAGACAGCATCCCTTTGTCCCTCCTCCAGCCTTCATTGTACAGAAATAATGATGAGGATGGAAATGGTAGGATCCCCAACTTCATTTATAAAAAACAGTAACTCTAGTGATTTAAATGGGGGATGGACAGAGGAAGTCTGGGGAAACATTTAAATGTTGATTTGGGAACAAGCAGGCTAAAGGGAATAATTTGTAATTGTCTTCAAGTCTGGGAAGTGTGATCATACAGGCAGTTTCTCTTTTATGCCTTATTAGAACTGAGCAATCAATGGTGCACTGACAAAATTCTGCTAAAAACAAGAGCTCCGGTTAATGATTAAACCGTAAACCAGGTTACCAAGGAAGTCTGTGAAATCACTCTTCCTAACATGGAGTGGACAATGCCTGGAGGTCATCCATGTGGGCTCCCCCTCAGAGGAGCTTGTGCAAACACTGGACTGGACAACCTAACCAGATGGCCAGAATTCTTGGCCCAGGTCACCCTGTTTCCCTGACACTGCGGTAAAGTTTGCTAAGTAGTTGGGAAGGCAGTATGGTATGATAGTTAAGACCTTGTGATTGATTTACCATCTCGGTGACCTTGGGCTCATGCTTAATTTCTCTAAGCCCCAGTTTCCTCATTGGTAAAATATGCCTAATTAATAATAGTACATATCTTCTAGGGTATTGAGAGAATTGAATGAATTCAAACCTATAAATCTATTAGCACTATACCTGGCACATATAAATCTAAATTAACATCAGTTATGATTATTTTCATAAAAATAGTTTCTGCTGAACCTGCCCTATTCAGTCACATAAAAAACACAGTTGGGGTGGGTGGGGGGTTGCAGAAATGTGATTGAGCATCCTAACACAAGGATGGGAAGGGTCGGAGGGGAAGATGTTGTGCCCTCCAAAGGGGTGTGGGAGGGCCTTCTGCTAAATGCTGATGCTTTCTAAACACAGAGTAGCCCTTGAAACAGGATCCATCCACCAAAGGCAAAGGGGCCTTATGCTTTGACCAACAGGATGATCGCTGCCAGCCAGTGAATTCTTCTCCTGTAGGGAGAAGGAGAGGGAGAGGGAGAGGCTGCTAGTGTCTCTTAGTGCGTTTGAGGGAGTGTGAGAGAGACACTGTCAGAGCCAGACTTGTCATTTTTTTTAAACTGGGATATGTGTTTATGAATCACCAACGTTGGCAGAACTCCTAATGAGGAGACTGACCTCTTTAGAGAAGGTGTGGCTGTTTTCCCAGCAACTAGGACTTCCTGGTTTGAACCCACTGGTGTAGGTTCTGACCTACCACTGGTGACCATGAAGAAGTGTTTCACTGGCCAAGCCCCCACCAGGCCTGCTGGTGAGGAGACAGTTCGGAGACGGAAGCCAGTCATTCCGCTCCCCGCACACAAACGTGGCTGTGTTGACTCATAAAGAATGGGCTAGCCTCCACGCCCATGTTAGAGCCCTGAGCAGAGAATGGCAATTCCAAGTGACAGTTCTTCCATGTTTCCTGGTTGCAAGGGCATGTAACTTCAGCTAGAGAGTATGGCCCACCTTTCTAGATTGCAGTAGAAAAGAATCTCCCACGTTCTAACTTTCCCCAGGACTCCTGCAATGACCCAGGTATGTTAGTGAGTGGATCACCTTTACATGACCCTGCCATCAAAATATGTGGGTGCTTGTCTCCTGTAGAGCAGATGGAAAATGCTCCTGCACCCCCTCTCCCCTAGCTCAGTTCAGCCTGGCTTGAGGAAGCGTGGTTCCTTCCTGAGCTGTGGGCTTGGCACAGTCTCAACCCCTAGGAAAGTGCAACTCAGCCACTGAGCAGGCCTGCTCACTTTCCCCTGCCCCAAAAAGCACAGCGCTGCAGTGTGTGCGGCACTCTGCCACCCGCCACAGGCAGTGAGTCAGCAGGCGAGAGCAGGACCCACATGTAGGCATCCTCAGATGACATTTCTCCCTGAAAGGGACAGTGAGCTCCCCTGTTCTGCACAAGCCCACATTTGTGGGGGAGGGAGTAGGAAGTGGCATTTTTCTCACTGGCCTAGAATGGCTGCCTCTATCCTGGCTCTGTGTGCTTCCTTTGGGTCTCTGAGGCAGAAAGAACCTCAAGAGTCCAGGCCTCTTAAAGAATCCCCAGTATGATTAATGATTTATTATTATTGTTATTATTATTGTTATTAAAGTGAAGTAGCTTACACAGCTTTGAAAGAAAGCTTTCCATGAGATATTAAGAAAACAAAATGTATCAAAAGGAAATTTTAAACTCCTCTTCTGTGGGAACTCTGAATTCTAAATTGATCCATAAGCATTTGAGTTGGAGATGATATTTATAGACATGAGGTACAGAGCAGTTGTGACTTTAGAGCTCAAGGTCATACAACGGATTTGTAGCAGGAAAGCAACAGTACCCTGCCTTCCATATTCTAAAGCTCTTAACACCCATGGAATTAAAAAAAAAAAAAAAAAAAACAACTTAGGTAGCATGGAAATGATTGCACTTTCTGCAAAAATACCTCAAACAGCAGAATGTCTGATCCAGTTGTATTTCTGCGAAGCTGAGCTGGCCACACCCCACCTGGCTGGGCCTCCCCTTTACGCCATTCCAGACGCACTGTAGCGGTAACCAGGGCCTTGTGTGAGCAGTCGCTGCTGAAGACTAATGACTGCGTGAATTGGCACAAGCCCATGAGTTGAAGGTTAACAGCTCAGTGAATAACAGGACAGCAGCACTGATCAAATATTTATGATTGTTATTCATTATGCACAACATTTAACAGCTCTGTGTTGATTTCAATGGTCCCCAGTGCTAAATTATGTATAAAAACTTGAGACAGAGCAAGAAGTGGGGCCACACAGCGGAGGTGTTCCAGGTGAGGCCAGGGAGTGGGACAGATCTGAGCCCTGGCTCTGCCATTTCCTCCTGCCATGTTTCCAGACTACTAACTCTTTGAGGTCAGGAGTTACTCGTCAGCTCCACCCTTCGTGGCAAAAACTCACAGCACTTAGTGCATAGCTTGGACATACTCAGGACTTCACAAACACGGTGACAGTTGACTGGCGGTCAGTGTCAGCACTGCAGAAGGCCTGTGGAAGTCTTTACTCAGGCTGTCTTCACCAGGCAGAGGTACCAGGAGCACCGTCAGCCCAGGTTTCCCAGGCAGAGATTAATGTAGCAGGATGGAGCTAGGTCCACATCCCCTCTCCAACACATGCTGACTCCGCCCAGCTGCACCAGCTTCTAGAGAAATGTTGGTGCTGCTTTTGGGGGTAGCCTAGCTGAGGTGGCAGCCCTAGGTTATAACTTCTTTGTTGAAGACATCAAGAAGGGGAAGGAGAACCTAGGGTTGCCCTGGGTTATGCTGGAGAAATGGACCACTAAAATCTTGGTGGAATCAGTGGGATTCCACTCGCTACTTCTTCAAGGGCTCAGAACCTGGTCATGATGCTAATGGCAGGGTTTTCTACAAAGTTACTGCCCACAGAGCATCTCCTGCTCTTTGCTCAAAAACCGTTGTCAAGCGCAGAACACTGTCGCCTACCCCCTGTCTCTCCCGCCCCAACCTCAGGGATCAGACTCTGGACACATGAGGAATTGCAATTCAGCCTCAACTCTGCCTTCTCGTTCATCTCAGTTTATGAGCTCCACGGAAAGGATCTGGCTAAGGAAAGCAATGTCAGATTTTATGTTCTGTACCTGCATACATTTCCTTAAATATAATATCAGGGCTCCAGCTGGACCTGGGAAGCTGTTGAACGATGCAGTGGTATTTGATGTTTCCATTTATAAAGATCTAACATTTCAATATACCACATTTTCCAAATACCAGTGGGCAAACAATACATTGAGGTCTGGGCTTGGTCTATTGTTCAGCCCTCATCGGTAACACAGTTTAGTCAAGTGCCCTTGACTTGGTTGAATGTCCAGGCTGGATACTGAGTGGACTATTGAAGATGGTTTCTCTACAGTTGTTAGTATTTAATACTTTATGAGATGTCAGTAAATGCTTCCATCTGAGAAGGGTTGAGTTTCCTGGATAACTCGTCCCTGGGAGCCCAGAGGCCATTGCTCTTCTACCCCCACCTGTTCCTAGGGTAGGTCACTCATTTTGCCTGTGCATGGGCTTTTCCATTTGTTCCATCAGTGGAATGAAGGAACACCGCACAGCACTGTCCCGTTGCGTGAACAATGTGGGAGAACGCTGCACATTTATTAGACGCCACTGTGCATAGTAATGGTGCCATGGACCAGCAAGCAGAGTGTTGGCGCTGCTTCCCATCGTGGACGTGGGGAAGGAGCAGCACAGCGAATTCTCCCTGCGCTAATAACATCTTCTTGTTCTCGCACCTCTTTTCCCTTAGCTTGCCATGAAGCACAAATGTTGAAAAACTGCCTCTCCTGGTGACCCTCGTCAGAGAAATGGATGAGTTTGTTCAGCAGTTTTTACAAGAATTCCGGACCTCCACTTGCTTCTTTTTTCCAATATATGGACATTTAGGTTTTTTGTTTTTCCTTTTCAGATGTTAATATGAAAGAAAAGATGTTGTGTTTATACATTTTCCTAATGATCCGGCTTAGAATACTGCAGTAGCACCAGCTTCATTTTGGTTTGGTTATCCCACTATGTATATGTGTATGTTTATATGTGTTCTCCATTTTTTAAGTTTTTTTTTTTTTTGGTAGTTTGAGTATGAAATTTGGACCAAATGACATACTGAGCTGGCATCATGTATTTCTTTTTCCTGATATTAAACAGGAAGACATTTTAATGTAGTGATATCAGGTATTATTGTTCTTGGTTGGAAATACAAGTCAAGCAGTGATCTGTTTCACTCAGTCTCCTACCTACTCTTAATTTGAAGGTTAAGATTCTATCCCGAGATATAAATCTGTATTATGGAAAACAATTGGATTTGTCAGGGGAAACAGCATTCTTAGATTTTGCTTTTTATATAGTACTCTTTTGCATGAACCATCACCAGCATTCAAAACAACAAATCAGAATCACAGAGAGAAATCTCCATTCTGAGCTACAGTTCAAATACTTTTCGCTACTTGTTTCCAGCCTGATTATTTGGAATTATCATATGAAGGATAAAAATTTAAAATTAAAGAACTAAGGGGGAAAAAAAAACCTATTTTAAAACCTCTGTGCATTCATGGCTCTTTCTTTTGTCATTGTCTCAAATTCCAGTAGCTGGTATTGAAAAGAGCTTGGATTTTTTAAATCAAGAATTGATTTGTCCAAATAAAGGTCTGTGTAAATGATAATACGAAAAGACACTGTATTTAAAATCTTTTTTCTTTTCTTTTTACAAAGTGATGTCTACTTTAGGGACAGCCTCACAATGTCCTTGGGAAATGGCCTTTAGATTCTTAGTATCTGAGTTTTGGAAGTTTTGATGTTATTATTGCTGCCTATTTATTTAATGTAATTTAAAGTGTGGGTTTCTTGACAAATTGTATTCTATGGCAATTGCAGCTTGCCAGCTCAGACAGAAAGCAGCACAGTCATGAAGCCTTTACACCGCAGTCAGATTGAAAAATGTTGGTTCACACACCTGATTTTGTATTACTCAAGATAGTACTTGGGTTTAGAGTCTGGGAATTTGTTTCTTCGAGGGTTAAAATGCTAAATATAAAACCCATGCTTTGTCTTCTTGGAACAGGAGATAAGCTGCACGTACAGACACATTGCCAGCCTCCCACTGCAGCACATTGATTTTTAAGCTGCCTGAATCTTCAGAACGCTCTCTGTCCCTTCCTACCCATTGTGCCAGTTGGGTTCACGTGTATTATAGCTTCTTACATAGCAGTGTAAGATGACTTTTGGATTATTTATGCTGATTTAAATAGCTTAAGTTCTCCTGATAAAGCATTCCCAGGAAGATAGAAAGTTGGGCTCTTGGGGGGAAAAATTACCTTAGGAAGTCCATATGAAAGGGAAGATGGGGGTTGCTGAAAAGATTTCTGAATCCTCTTAGGTAAAGATCCAATTCAAGAAAACTCTATACAATTTAAATGGTAAACTATATAAGCTTACTACGTTTTTATTTTACTTTTCTTTTGGTGTCTATGAAGTTTAAAGAAACAAGAAACATCCTATCTGGTGACTGCCATGAGAAACATTTATAATTTCTAAGAAAAGCCCACAATATCACTCCAAGTAGGTTTTGCTTGCAGACCTCCGTTCGAAACACACACACACACACACACACACACACACACACACGCACGCACACACACACATGCACACACACACACAGATATTCATCTTCCCAACCAGGATTCTAACTTCAGAGTTACATAGTTGGTATAAATAATTGAAAGGTTAAATTTAAAACCCCCTGACAATAGGCCAAACTCAACAATACGATCTGTTACCAACTATCTAACAACAGTGTTTGCAGAGCTGCTTCTAAAGCAGCAGAGGATGAGGTCACAAGCATACTGTGAAATTGGATATGCCTCCTCCCTGGTGGAATTCTGATAGCTTCTCTTCATAACTAGAAGTATTCCACATCTTGTCCTCTTTCCGCACTCTCTTTTTATCCTTGTAGACTGAAGTCTTATTGGAAATAGCCTGGATTAGAAGAAAGCCCATCTAAATATTTATTAGTTTCCTCTTTTGATATGCTTCCGGGCCAAGGTCATGCCCTCGACCTACCAGTGTCAAAGTCTTACATAAGGCTCCTCCCTACAGAGAGGCCAGAACAGCAATCCCTGCCCTTCCTCGACCTCCTGACCTCTTGCAGGGAGCCCTGTGACTGTGACGACCTACGTGAAGTTCTTTGCTATCCTTTATGTAGAAGGTGCTGCGATACAAAATATTAATACAAGCTAACCAAGAAATAATTGCTAAAATGACTTACATTATTTGGGACCAATTCATTTGGTTGAACTTGCTAGAAGACATTTAATTGCTGTTTCATTTCTGCACTTAACAATAAGTTTTCAGGATATTATATTTCTGTGAGGGAAATTGTATTGACAATACATAAAGAAAAGAAATTTCCCAGAATTATCACTTTTCCTGGAACGTAGCCGTAGTATTCTTCACTAGTATTATTAGACATCTGTGTACAGGAAGTATACAGTTATTCAGGTTAATGTTTCATATTAAAGAATGTATTTGTAAACTGTAACAAGATCAGTAGTTAACTTTTTTTAAGCTCTCAAAAAATAAAGATATGTGTTAGACTTCAAATTACAGTGAAATCTGTCTTAATTCTACTTTGGTGGCTAGCAAAGTTGTGCATTTATGTAAAAATATTTACAGAATGCCCTAAATATGGAATATTAACGATAGATTTCTCTTTTAATTTTTAGAATTGTGACACTGCTGATGTCTGTTGCACAGTTATTAATTCTTCAGAAGTTCTCTAAGATGTCAAATATAATTTTTGTTTACTTCAGAGACAAGTAACACCTGCTCATGATTCACTATTACAGCAAAATCTAATTTTGTCATTAAATATTTTAACTGTGATGAAAGCTTGTCTCCCTCAGTTATTTGTGAAATCTATAAAACACTACCAAATAGGTAGGCATCATTGCGCTTTTGATGCTAATGGAAAGATCTTGTGTGCCTACAGGAGACCGAAGAACTAGGATTATCAGCATTATGATAAAGTTGCATAGTCTTATGAGATTCTATGCAGCAAGAGTTCATTTTTTTTCTTCTCATGGGTGAAGCAATTAAGCCAATTAATAGTTACCTTTCTGCTGATGTCAGTGATGTGCTCAACAAAGTACTTAATAAAGTATGTGCTCTCATTCAGCAGACTAGTTTCATACCCTGTTAAATTGGAAAGAGCACTTGGTCAAATTATGTCGATTTATTTTTATGGAAAAGCAAATGCAATTTATTGCATCGCCCCATTTGTTTTCAAGAGAACTACTTAGGTGAGTACTGTGGCATAATAGCCATCTCTGGGTTGGCAGGGACACTATGGCAGTCAGGACTTTGAAATATTTCCTGGGAGGACTGCAAGTGGAAGGGAAGAGTGCAGTCTCCACTTTTCAGAGAAAAGAAACGGAGAGAGAGATGGTTTGGTTAGATGAGGACCCAGCCTTAACTTAATTATGTATTTAAAGGTACCAGTTCTTGTGAACTAATTCTAAACCAATTGCCTTGCAAAGATCTTTTGTTAATATAATTTTTATTAGCAATTACACCACAACCAACTCTCAGTTTTTATGGAAAGATTAATATAAGTGTTTTCAGAAAAATCAGTGGTGCCTTTTCCCCTTGCTGTCAATGAGAACATGCTTAGGAAAAACTATAGACATCATAATCGTTCTCTGCTTAAATAAGCAGATTAAGGGTGAGGGTGGGAATAGAGAAAAATATTACAAATAAATTTCCAAAAAATGCAAATATTTGAGTGTTATTGTTATTAAACCCCAATATGAGTCCATGTACCAGTGTACACTGGCCTAAAGAAATGCATGAGCAGGAGTTTGCAATGACAAAAGGAAGTAGTTTATTAGAGAATTGGCCAATCGAAGTATGGATGAACTCATGCTATGAAAGACCCAACTCTGCGATGGCGTGCAGATTAAAGATTATATAGGACAAAATCACAGGACACCGTGGGTTTAGGGGTTTGGGGTCGTATTAGGAGCTGTTTGGTGGGAGGTGATGTAAGGATAATAAATCATTTCTTCAGGTCTTGAGGACAGCCCTGAGGTCAGCTATGGTGTCCCTCTGGTTTCATGAGAAAGTAGCCAGGGGGTCGTTCCACCTTAGAGCTCAGGAGCTGAAACGTGACTTAGATCAAGATGTTGTCTGTAGCCTGTCAGAGGTCTGGGCCCTGTGACCATTCGTCGGGTCCAGGCTATTGTCTTCTGCCCCAGGGATTAAGGATTACCAAGGGGAAAGGTTAGGTCCCTGAAGGGTGTGTGTGTGTGTGTGTGTGTGTGTGTGTGTGTGTGTGTGTGTGAGAGAGAGAGAGAGAGAGAGAGAGAGAGAGAGAGAGAGAGAGAGAGAAGAAAAAATGATTCTAAAGCTATAGTCACATTTCAGATCAAAATTATGAGGACCCTCAGTTTCATTACTTCCTATTGACATTGTCCTGTGTGCCTCTTCACCTGCCTTGGGCGAGCCTGGGTGGTCGCTGGACACACGTACACATTCACATGTGCGTGCACACAGCAGGACTAAGAAAAGGACTAAGCTGTGCTTCTGGAAGCCCCCGAAGTCACTTTGTGATATCTTCTTGCCCTTCTGGATATGGCCAGGCAGGTGACAGTATTTTCTGGGGTCAGTGAAACGGGAAAATGCTTCATGTGAGCTGTTATCAGTGAATGAGAAATGTAGACTTGAAACATGAGAAATTCCTGGCTCAGGGTTCCTAGAACTCTTAGAATTTCCTAAGTGTTGAGAATGGGAAAAGGTGTCTTATGTTAATCACTGACTTTTCAAAAGCACCTAAGGATGTGTTTCTGGTTTCCAGTGGAACCAACCACATGATTAAAGGTTTAGAACTTTTACCCCCAGGATCCTCACAGCTCCAGGGAGGGAACAGGGGCTGGAGGTTGAATCAATTGCCATTGGCCAATGATGAATCAATCATGACCATGTAATAGAGTTTCTTTCCATAGAAACCAAAGAGGATGAGGTTCAGAGAGCTTCCAAGTTGGTGAACACATGGAGCTATGGAAAGAGTGGGTGCCTAGAAAGGGCATGGAAGATCTGAGCCCCTTCCACATACCTTGCCCTATGTATCTCTTCCATCTGGCTGCTCCTGAGTTACATTCTTTTGCTATAAACCAGTGATCTGGGAAGTAACATGTTTCTCTGAGTTCTGTGAGCCTTTCGAGCAAATTAATCAAACCCAAGGAGGGGATTGTAGGAAACTTTTATTTACAGCCAGTTGGTCAGAAGTACAGGTGACAACCTGAATTTACGACTCGTATTATGAGTTGGAGGGGTTCACTCAAACCTCCAATCTGTGGTCATTTGGTCAGAAGCATAGGTAACCTGGGCTTGTATATGATATCTGAAATGTGTGTTGCGGGGAAGCAGTCTTGTAGGGCTGAACCCTTAACCTATGGAATCCGAGGCTATATCTCCAGTAGATAGTGTCAGAATTGAGTTGAATTCTCTGACACCCTGCTGGTATCTGAGAATTGTCTGTTGGTGTGCAGGAACAGCGCCCCCATGGTGGAATTGGGTCCAGGAACCCAATTTACCTACCCACAAAACAAGCCTCACTTTATTTCTCTAAATGTGAATGCGCTAACAGTCCTCTTTTAACAAGACTGTGCAAAAGATTGATTTTCTTTTGGTTTGCTTTTTGAAAATCCAGAAATTGTACATGAAAAGATTTTGTATAGCCAGAGCCAGCCTGACACAAAACTGATGACCATTTATACCTCCCCCGCCCCCAACCTTTTGAGTAGTCTCCTTTCTCCCCTCCCTGCCTTTCTTGGTTTCTGATTTTTCTTAAATCCTTCATTAGCTGCCCTTCTACGGTGTTACCTACACATAAGTGCTGCTTTACAGCAGCTTAGGGCAGTTCCTCCATCCTGGCTGCTGTCCATTACTTGGGGAGCTTTTAGAAATGCACACATTATACTCCCAATTTCCCTTCTTGGTGTCTCTGGTCATCTTGTCTTCTGCAAAGAAAAACAAATGATTCCAGCAGGTCCCAGATGGTGGGGCACCAGGTCTCCCCAGATGCCTACTAGATTTAAACCAGCAAATTAAAAGCTGTCAAGGAAATTAAATAAAATGTGCATTTAAGCTCGATGACTGCTGTATTGTAATCTTCTGCCTTGACTCCCATTATATTTTCTCCCTTGAACTTCATCTGGAGCCTCAGGATTTCCTGAATCATCGTTTCACTTCCCACCCACCCTCCCACGCCTGAAGTTTTCTGCCACAGTTTCTTCTTTCTGCTGATAAAGTCACGGTTCTGGGCATCGCGAGTCTTCTGGGGGTGGGAACGGGTGTCTGCTTCCGTGGTCCATCTCACTGGCACCACTGGACTTGGGCTGATGGGCAAAGCTGCTTTGCCTCCCTGAGTCCCGTAGGAACCAGTGGATAGAACTGAGTAAGAGATTCTGAGTCAGCTGCTGAGGCTGTGTTGTCACTGCTCTGACAGACATTTTAAATGCTATTGATTCTCTCTGATGGAATGAAGATTTTTTTTTTTATAGAACATACATTTTTTTCTTATCTTCATGCGCTCAACCATCTCAAGGATGCCTGTTTAAATGGAGCCTGGCCAATCACACATCCATACTTGGATGTGTTGAAGGCTAGACAGGAATCACCGGTCCCGCAAGTCCCAGGTATCGCTTGTCAACATTAGATATGAACCTTTTCCCCATGACATTGTATCCCAATTGTTTTGCCACTCAATATTTGTCAGATGACATGGAGAAAAGAAAGACAAGCCCATGAGTTTTCAGCTTTACCCTGAGAGCTAAACACGGCTAGGATCTTTCACAATTTCTAAAGAAAATGATTTTTACATGTTCTGACCATGAGCGCCAGATACTCTGTTTAATTATAATACCACATCCTTGGCGATTGAACCCTGAAACTTTCTGTTAGTTTTTCTTAAAACCAATCCTTTCTTTTACTGCCTCTGTAAGGAAAATCTGGTTCCTACTATTGAACATGCTTTTTATTTATAATACAGTGGCTTCCTCAGCGAGTTTTCCTCGTTTTGACCTGGAATTACAGTGACTGATACTGGTGGACCCGTTTACATTGGTCTGAACTTTCCAATATTGAAGAAGCTTTGGCATTTGGACAGAAAGAAACTGCGGGGGGAAAAGAATGTGTGAACTGTCCCCTACCGCCATGCCCACCGCCAGGAGGAACAATAAAACACACACCTGTAACTGGAGTGGACATGAGCAGGGTGCCCTCCGGTGTGTTTTACTGGAGCAGCATTGCATTGTGGTTAATAAGAGTGGTCCTAGAAGGGCCTGCCCTGCCCCACTTCAAATTCCAGCTCCATTCTTATTAGGTAGGTGGCTTCAGGCAAGTGCCTACTTTCTTAGCTTTAAACTGGGAGTGGTTATCTACTTCACAGGTTATCATAAGGATTAAATGAAATAATTAACGGAAAGCCTTTAGCCCTGTGACTGACACATAGAGCTCAATGTGTGTCAGCTTGACAGCAGGCTGCTTCTCTGGGATGGATCCACAATATAGAAGAAAACCTTACAGGCTTGCAATGCTGCCAGACAGACGCTGACTAAAAGAATGGATGTGTTTCCCTTAAATCCACGTTGGCACTGGTCTCATGAGCAAACATTATCCAGACATCTCTGGCCATTTTTATGCCCCAGGGATATAGATCCCTGCACATTTCATATATCTCAGCTCTGGGGTAAAGAAGAAGCTCTTGGCCTAGAGACCATTTTCTGGAGGAAAGTTCCAAAAAGACTAATTTCACAAGAGTGAAGAGTGAGAGAAATTGGCCTCAATGTCTGTGTCCTCAACTATGGGAACATAAATGAATGGTTCCATGGCCTGGGAGATTATTTGACATGTTTTTTGGTCAGTAATTCATGCCCCTCTTTTAGAAAGAAGTTCAAGGTTGGTCTACAAATGTATTAGTGTGATTTTAAGGATGCTGCTTCTCGAACTATCCATAGATGACTTAAATTGAGAGAAACTTAAAAAGAACCATTTACTCCACAAATTGAGCTTGAACCCAAAGTAAAAAATAACGCTAAGGGAAAATCAAACTAAACAATACCTCACTAACGTATGATCAGTGATAGCACATTTTCCTGGAAGCATCTTTAGACATTCAGCTACAAGAAGTAAAGAAGACCCCAGGAAAACGATCCTAATAGCACATTTTCCTGGAAGCATCTTTAGACATTCAGCTACAAGAAGAAAAGAAGACCCCAGGAAAACGATCCTGTCAGCTCCCATAGTTGTCATGGTGCTATTATTTATGATATCCAAGGAAACCCAACATTAGTTGGGAAATAGGTCATTTGCAAAGGACTGTCCAGGCAAGAAGAGTCAGGCTAGTTATAATAGTGGACCCGCCCTACCCCAAATTACAAACTAAGCCTCTAAAAGTTGCCCTATGGCTTATTTTTTAACAAACTGCAAGTCAGGCAAATTTCTTTTTAAAAAGTAAATTAACTAGAATCCTTCCTAGCAGAGAACCTCCTGGCTTTGTCATTAGCTTTTTGTCCTCAGGCAAATTACATAATTTTTCTGTAAATGGGTCTTCATATTTCAAAGGAAAATAATCTGCACCTGCCTGCCTCAGAGTCCTGTTGACGGAAGTGAAATGTGGAATGTGAAAGAGCTCTGGGAAGTCCCAAATGCTGAAGAGGAACGGATGCTCATTAAAAACCTTAGTTTTCGACTATCCCCACCCAATGCCTGAGAGATTCTTTTATCTACCACCCCCTCTTCCCCTACAGGTCCGACTCTGTAGTACTAGATGGTATCATTACCTCCTTCCCCCTCTCCCAAGAAAAAGGATCCTCCACAGACAGGTTGATCTCACTCACCATCATGGGAAGTAGAATAAAGGCAATAAATAGTTAGAGACAGTCCCAAACTGCTCAGGGCAGGGGACAGCTGGGCTTAGAGGCAACTCCCCAGGGAAAAGATGCCGAGCATTCCAGGGGCAAAGGGAGAGCAATGTGCTGGGTAGGTTGGCCTGGACACAGCTCGCCCAGGACCACATGTAACTCTTGAGAGTTCAAACATCCTGATGGAGAAATTGGTCTCCGCTCAACTAGAAAGACCTGTTGTAAACAAGCAAAACAAAATTTCAGAAACCAGTCAGGGAGATCATTCCTTCCCCACGTACAGGAGCTGGACAGAGGCACATTCAGGTCCTTACAGTGTCTGGCTGTCCTAACATGACATTAACATGGAGAGGGTCACAGAAATGGCCAAAGTCTTGGGAATTCACCGACTAAAAAGGAATGATAATTAGACAGTTATTCCAGAGAGACAGGATACTGAGTGAGGGATGTGGTCTGAGGACATTCTTTCAGAAACAGACAAGATGTGATACCCTTCAGCTCCACTCAATGGGAACAGTATTATTACCCCAACGAGGGGAGATCTGGGCAGGCAGCTCCTTAGTCCCCTTTGGGGGTGCTTCACCTGGCCTCACCTTCCCTGTGGAAACAGCAGCAGAAAGGGTGGCATAACTGTCTCTCCTCAAGCCTAAAGTGGAGCTACTCTAAGCCACCTACTCATGCGTTCGTTCCTCTGGGCTCCACCGGATTCTCCATGGTGGGTCTCACTCACACACACACACACACACACACACACACACACACACACACGCCCTCATACACTTACTACTCAGCAGCTATGTTAGATGAGAAAGCTTGGGGACTCTGCAAGGAAGAAGGGAGTGGGAACCACACTCCTCCCCACTGTGCTTCCTTTGGGTCTTGATTCTATTTCCCCATTATTCAGTTCCTCCTTCCTGACATGAATGAAAGTGGATGAAAGGCAGAAGGACGCTGGTGTTGCCACATAAGGATAGCAGTTACCGCCAATGTACATCATCCTTTCAGAGTATGAGTGACAGGAAGGGGCAGTCAGGGGGAAATACCAAATCTCCGTGTATGTGTGGGGTCTCAGCTCCCACTCTAGGCACCAGAACGCAGGATATGGTGAAGCCAAAAAGGCACACCCACGGAGCCATGGATGGGGGTTCATACCACTACATTCTCACTGGCGGCTGGTCAAGACACAAAAGCAAACATCCGCTAGCACCCCAACGAGGGGCTCCCCTGCACCCCAGTCTCCCGGGCATCCAGGAGAGACATAGGAAGCAGGATCAGAGACTCTGCATGACACATGGTGAAGCGAGCAGGGTATGGTGCCGGCCAGAATTTTCAAAGGGGTAAGAGAGCAGTTTCCAGGCTCTTGGCCTCACGTGGAAGGTGCTGGCTCAGGCAGTAGATGGCCATCAGGTGTTACCGGTTAGCCATTAGCCACTGATAGAGCTGCCATGACTATGCTAGGGGGTTGGTTGGTTGGCAGAGAAGCGGACGGCAGACTGCAGATCCTTTGGCTCCTGCTTCCTGTGTCTCCAACCCAGCCGCCAGCGAAACTACAGTGATATGACTCCCCCATCTGTGGTTCCATGGGTGTTCCTTTTTGGCCTCACCATGTCCTGTGTTCTTGTGCGGGGAGCGGGACTAGAGACCCTGCATGACACTACGCTTGGAAGCCGGTCAAACCCATCCTTCTTTGTGAGCAATGATCTGATAGTAGTCATGCCTAGCAACAGATGTCAGCTTCTAAGAGTCCCCGAAAGCCTTAATTCCACAAGCAAACCCACAAAAGACATTGGCCTAAATTTCAATGTAGGGTTTTTCTCTAAGAAAAGAAAGCCTTGACTACAGTACGCAGGTTTGCTTAGCCCTGTAGTGATGTATGCTCCTGATTTCAGTCAGGACTCTGAATAACCCCCACCTCATTCCTCACTAGGTTTAATTGGCCTGGCCATCATTCAGTTCTTCAAACATGCCAGGCTTTTTTGCTCGTGAAAATCTTCACATACATATATGCTGTCACTGATGCCAAAAATACTTCTTATCCCAACTCTTCACGTGGCTGATGATTCCTTGTCTATCAAGTGTCCACTTAAATGTCTTCTCAGAAAGATCTTCCCTGACCACCACACCACCCCGTGCTTTTCCCTGTCACAGTATCCCTTCTTTCCTTTCATAGAACTTATCAAAAAGTGTATTTATACATTTGTTCTCTTCTTTGTTGTCTCAACCATCTTCGTCGGCAAGACACTCAGTTCTGAGAGGTCAGGAACCTTGTCTATTCTGTTCATCAGGTTGTATCAGGACCTAGGATTTACCAGACACTTGGGTCACTCTTATTACATATGTGAACCCATCCTCTGCTTAACGCCCTATGCAGGACACCAACAGGAGTTCACAACAACAACAAAATCCAAATTACTAAATATATGAAAAGATACTTAACCTCGCTCCTAGTTAGAGAAATGCCAATTTTTTAAAAGGTAGTGTTCAAAACCTTGATGACACTTGATAATCACATACTATTGAATGGAGTGTATACATCGAGACCACATTTTTGAAGGCAAATTGTCAACATTTATCAAGATTCAAATGGCTTGTACCTGCTCCCCTAACTCAGCCCCCGGCCCAGGTTCGATCTGTGCTGGTCTTCAACCACCAGCCTCTGGCGATCACAGCACACTGTATCACGCTCAGCTCCTGCTTCTTCCTTCACCCTCAGTAGAGGAGCTGAATTACAGTACATTTCTCCAGACTCTGGAAGGCAGAAAGCAGTTATCAAGAGCCACCTAATTCTCCAAAAACAAACTAATAAAATAAATAAGCTCCGCTTTTGATTTTCCTGGTCTATATTTGATATTAGCCGGTCCTCCCACTGCTCCCACACAATTTCTGCTGTGATGCCTTTTCCTTCACTTTTCATTACTTCCCTGTTCTCCAGGAGTCTGAGTCTGGAAAAGAAAGGAGTAATGGTTTTCTAAGCTATAAAATTCTCCATCTGGCATACTGAGCAACCCTTTCATGCATCCGTGCCGGTTGTCAGTTCATTTTCTCTCAGCCCCAAACCCGCCCATTTTTTTGTGATGCTGGAGTTGCACTTTGCAAACGTCGCACCTGCGGTTTCGGAACACCTTAGCGGTTAATTACTTTTTACTAATTAACAATTATTCGTGTTAAGTTCTTCTTGTTCCAATAAGTGGCATGGTTCCTTTCTCCTGCCTGGATCCTGCCTGACATCATCTCAGGCAATTTGGCACAGCTTTAGCTCCAGATCTTTACTACTCTCCCCAAGTCTCTTCTGGCAAATCCCTTACTTCTGACAAATGATCTAATTTCCTACTTTGTTACGATCAGCACTATTCTATTTCAAATAATTCCACCTCCCCCACCCCCTTCTCTAAGTTCTTTTCCCTCCCTGTTAAAGGAGGACCGCTCTTCAGGAGCCCTGGAGCCCTACCTCCTTCTGCTTCTTCAAGGACCTTCTTCCTTAATAATGACTTCATTGTCTTGTATCTTTAGTCTTTCCATCTCCACTTTTCCTAGAGGACACATGTTCACCTCCTCTGTCATGAAGTCTGTTAAAAACCTTTTCTTGCCTTCACTACCCATTAAGATATCATCTTCTTGCCACCCCTGCTCAACAAACTTCATGAGTGAGTTGTTTCACCTTGCCAGCCCTGACAAGTCTGGTTTCTTTCCCCATCACTGCTGTGACTCTTCTCTCAGGGATGTCCTAATCAAAACCCCACTGCCAATTCCTCTGCAGTAGCACTGGAGTCTTCTCGTTTCTCACTTTCTAACTTCCCTTCTTCCCAACCCCTCAAAGCATATTTTTTCCAAAAACTGTCCTGCCTCTCTTCTCTTTTTGCACATTTTCCTAGTCAATGAATTAATTCCACAAGCTGATTTATTTTTTTTTACTTTTGTACAATAATACTACTCTAGCCTTGACCTTTCTGCGGAACTCCAGAACCAAATTTCTGACTTCCTGCCAGAAATTTCTACATAGCTCAGTAGGTGCAAATATGAATTCATCTTCTCTCCTCACAAGCCTGTTTTTCTTCTCTTAACTTCCAACTCAGACTTAGAACCTGGCTCACCTTTTTTCTCTTCCTTTCCACAATTATAAACTAGGAATAATAACAGTACATATCTCACGGGATGGTATAGGAATAAAATTCTATTGTAAAACCATTAAGAGAGTGAACACTTTATATTAATATAATCCATTCAAGTAGTGGAAGACTGCCACTTTTCTTTCACATATACAACCATTGCTACATGTGTTTTTCCATCACTGCCACTGACTGAGCTCTAACCCTCACCCACTCAAATTGGTCAACATTTATCAATAATCTACTATATGCAGTAGTCTACTATTTTGCATGCACTGTTGCAAGGATATTCCCAGGGAAGAGGGACAAGATAATTCATACCCAATCTCAAATAGTTCTACTTTCTGGTCTGGTGGGAAAGGCAAACATATAAATCAAATACAATCCAAAATGAATTGAGGGCTGCACCAGAGATTAGGGATTGCAATAGCATTTTCTTGCCTCTCCTGTCCAAACCTGCCTATAAGCACTACTTCAGATTCATCTTTAGGACAGATTTGATCATTTGTGTCAGAACTCCCAAATTCATATGCCAACAGAAGCCAAACAGGGAGCAAAATTGAACAAAATAGATTCGTAGAAGGCAATAAAGAGTGGTATGAACTGTGGCTAACTGAAAGTACTGAGTGTGTGCTCTAATAGGCATCCCGCTCCTCGGTTTCAGTCATTGTGGCCACATGGGATGCGAGCAGTGTTGTCAGATCCTCCAGCTTTTTACAAGAGAAATAGACATTTTTGTATGTGAAGCATCCCATTTGAACCAAAAAAGTACATCAGTAGATAACATCTGGCTCTTTGGCTACCATTTTTGGACCCATCGTGTATGTCACTTTTCCACTCAAAACTTTAGATAACAAAGTGCCTAATGAAACAACCTAAGGGTCTGGCTTGAGAGGGTTCTTGTGGTAAGCTAAATAATGCACCCCAAAGGTGAGCACATCCCAATCCCTAGAACCTGTGAGTATGTTATCTTGCACGGCAAAAGGGATTTGCAAGTGTGATTAAGTTAAGGATAATGAGATGGGGAAATCAGCCTGGATTATCTGGTCGAGCCCAGTCTAATCATAAGGGTCCTTATAAGAAAGAAGCAAGTGGGTTAGAGTCACAAAAAAGCAATGTGATGATGAACACAGAGAGAGAAATTGAAAAATGCTAAACCTCTGGCTTTGAAAATGGAGGAAGGGGACCCAAATCAAGGAAAGCAGGCAGCCTCTAGAACAGGGGTGTCCAAACTTTTTTCAACGTTTTTCACCAAGGGCCATATGCAGTAAAATACACAAACAGCCAGGCCACTCACTGGAGGTAAAGTACGTATTGCCTCACCTGGTTTTAAGTAAACTAAATATATTTTTGGAATTTGCTGCGGGCCAATTAAAAATGGATTGTGGGCCGCAGTTGGCCCGTGGGCCGCAGTTTGGACACCCCTGCTCTAGAAGCTAGAAAAGACAAAGAAAGAGATTCTGCCTTAGAGCTTCCAGAAGGAACACAGCCCCGCCAACACCGTGATCTGAAGACTTGTGACCTCCAGAACTATAAAATAACAAGTCTGTGTTGGTTTAAGCCACCAGGTTCGGGGCAATTCATTACAGAAGCAATGGAAAACTAATTCAGTCCTTAACCCGCAAGGTGAGGTGTAAGCTCTCAGGAGGGGCCTCAAGATGTGGAGGGAGGGGGGAACATGTTCCTGTGAAAGCAGGCAGAGCTAATAACTCCTCTAGACCAAACTTGGTTGTGACCAACAAGCATGTGTTAAGACATTGATCTCTCCTGGGGGTTGGAAATATGAATTCAGACCCCAGCCTCCAGGACAGATCCATATAAAGAAAAATAAAATTTTAAGGCAGAATACAGTTATACAAAATGCCAAATGGGTGACAAGTTCACCTAGGGCTTTAAGCTTTCTGAGGAGGTAACCATTCTTACCGGCAACCATATGCTTCTCCCCCTATTCAGTCTTTCAATGATAGGGAGGAGACTGTGCAGCCAGATTTGTCTAGGATGGGCCCGTGTTCATATCTGTTGTCCTGGTGTAATCATGAGTAGGGACAACTTTCATTCTCCAAAGTGTCCGGCTTTATGATAAACCACTTGGTCACTCAAATGATAGGACATTAGACAGAAGCCACTGGCCATTCCATACCTTATTAGGAATAGCTTTGAGCTTGAATCTTAATGTAGAATTTTTTAAAAAATGGTCCCCAAGTTTTTATGCCACCAAAACCTTAGTAGAGAACACTTTCAGTTGATTAAGAGTAAAACAGATATTTCAATAACACTTGCCATACAGTACTAAGATTCTCTTCTTGGCAAAGTTGAAGTAAGGAAACTTAAATTACATTGCCTAATTTGACTTTAATGTATACCTCCTGCTGCTGAAGCAGCTCAGGACTTTTCCTTTTCTGTTTCGTTTTGTTTTGTTTTTAAGCACGGCTTCTGAGAAGTATGGTAGTAAGCTCGGAGAGTTGGGAAGAGAAGAGGAAGAAGGGATGGAGAGGAAGAATATAAGAATAGAAGACAGGTTAGAGGGGAAAGACAACGAGTTCTAGTTTTCTTGCATAGTCACTAGACTTAAAGAGCAATCATTTGAGTCCACACTTGAACTTGACTCTCAAGGTGCTGTCCTTTCAAAGCCATTTCCTGCTCCACATGGGAGGTAAGGCAGTGAGGCCCTACTCAGTTCTGAATCTGTGTGAAGAGGTGCTTTGCAGTGTGGAGGTGAGCGCTACGCGTGGAGCTTCAAATCCATTTGTCATGTCAAACCAAGTGTGGGCCGAATCATGTCACTCAGATTGGTCCAGAAAGGGATGAACATTAAAATGCTGACAAATGAGCACATTTACCAAATTATAGGAAGCTACTTAGTGTGCTCAAGTTCACACCTACCTTTGGGGGATGCTGATGAGACTCCATGTCTTCCAGCTGTTTTTTCTTATCCTCTGGCCCACTTGTTTGGCCAGGATTGACAAAGTATTTAATGCTGTGTGTCTTTTTCTGGCATTTCTCCTCTGTGGTTTTAAACTCCTCTTTGTATCTCTCCTTCCCTGGGAGAACCCACCAGGATTCCAGAGATGACCTCTAGTTGAGCTGCAGTGGTTTTTGTCTAGTGTCTTCCCACATTCTACCTCAGTACTCCCTTTTCTTCACACCAGGCCACATGGAGGCAACAGTATATTTTCTCCAAACACACTTGTGTAGTTTTGTAAGAAGAAGAGAATGGAGGAGAAGGAGATAAGAAGAGGAGCATGGGTGGGAGCAGGGAAGAGGGAAATATAGAAAGAGGCTAGAGTGACCAAGGTGAAGGAAAAATACACTAAAAGTTCTGGGTCAGTCACAGGCCTTATATCTCCTCCATGTTTTAATGACTCAGAGAAGCTGAAAACGGGTCTGTGGGAAGTTGTAACACTCACCAAACCCTTGACAGCCGCTATTCTTCACATAGGCTGTGAACAATTGCCTGCCTGCCAGGGTCTGACTGAAATAATAGCTGTACCTACAGGATCATTTGGAAGACAGATGGTGGAGGCAATCCCCATTCGTTGCCAACGGCCATTTCATAATTCTCACTGAGTGTCAGGCCCAGGATGGGAAGGCTGAGCGCAGCCTTTCTAATTATCCAAGCTCATTAGGTAGTTGTTGTTTTAAAGACAGCTTCCCACCCCACCCCTGTCCTGCTCTACCACCTCAGTCCCGCCACGCTAACCCTACTCTAAAGTGCTTTTCAAAATGCCTTTGGCACCCTTAGAAAGAGCAGTTCTCTAAAATCTAAAAACCTTCATGTTTTCTAAGTGAGGTTTATTTTTTTTTCTCTCTCTCTCTGCTCTTTCCCAAGGAGATATTGATTGCAGGTCCCACACCTTCCTGACTATTTGCTGCTTCCATGATCTGGCCCATCAGTATTCCATATTTCAAAGTTTGGGTGACTTTTCCTATACTGAGTTTTCTTTTTCTACTTAAAGTACCAGAGACCTGTGTTATCTTTTTTATGCGATGCATTAATCTAAAGACTTCCTCACAATGTAATGTTTCTGGATTTAGAGAACTTCTAAGAGCTCCAAATCATTTCAATTCATTGGAGATCTTTGGTTGTCATTCAAAAGCAATTTCTGAGAACTTACTATGTGAATATGAACTGGAGTGAGGATAGGAAGAAACGGGGAGGCCCTACAAGGGAGGGCAGCTTATCAAGCATTGACCTGTGCAGTGACACAGGCCCCACACTTGCTTCAATGCTCTGCAGTCACTGTCTGCAAATTTTTAATTACTTTCGAACAAAAGCCCTGAATTTTCATTTTGCACTGGGCCCCACTAATTAATAGCTGATTCTGCTACAAGTATTGGGAAAGGGGGAGCATTCGCAAGAGCCCAGGAGGGAGTACCTCCTCAGCCAAAGTTGAGAGGATAGAAACTCCAGACATAACAGAGATTAGCCAGTGGAGAGAAGGCTAAGATCGGTTCATGCAGGAACAGAAACATAGACAGCAAATATTATTAGTGTCTAGTTGACCACTGCCTCCGACATGAGCCTGTTTTTGGCGTGCTAGCAAAATTAAGTTTGCGAGCCTGAAGACTAGGAATAGACCCCAGAGCACTACAAAGTCACAAGGTGACAGCACCACCTGTGAGTCTCTTAGAAAACAACTGGCTGGCATAAACCCCTTTACTATATTACTAATTTCACTACATACCAGTTCTGCTGAAATTTCAACAGAAGATGCATTCGAAGGATTTGTGAGAAATATGGCCAGAATGTAAGTGGGAGAATATAAAGGGAAGGCTATGAATGCCAGATTGAGGAGTACGGGGAAGCTTTTGAATATTGGGTAGGAAAATGATGGTCGGAGTCCTGGTTGCCCCAAGAAAGGAAATATTCTTCCTAGACCCATTGGGCTATCCATTCAAAATGCTTGAGTAATAACAAATAACTCCCCAACACCTTCCCTTTGTGGTATGTCTCCCTCCCACCATTGTTTTGCCTTACACTGCGTCTCCCTCCCCACAAACACACAGCAGAAAAAGTCCAGCTGTTGTCTCCTATTCTGGCCCCACTGCTGCCTTGAACTCTCTAAGACTCAAGTCTTTGACAATGCTTCAGTCCATCACACTATACATCTCTGAATTCACAGCTCTGACCTCTCCCAAACTGCTTAGGTGAGCAATCCCACCCATGACCCTGTCTGCTGTCAGCAGAATTCTAAGAAAGACCCTAGTGACCCTTGGCCTTCTAAAATCTCCCACCATGATTGTGGGGCGAACCTGTGAATATGATGAGATACCATGTCCATGGTTATGCTCTGTTATGTGGCAAAAGGGATCCTGCAATTGTAATTAAAATTACTAATCAGAAAGGGTGGGCCTAATCTAATCCCATGAGCCCTTTAAAAGCAGCGTTTTCTGCTGGTGGCAGAAGGGCAAATCAATGAGATTAAGTCATGAAAAGGACCTGATGTCCCAATGCTGCTTTGAAGATGGAGGGCCCCCATGAGAAGGCATGCAGGTGGCCTCTTGAACAAGAGAGTGACCCCCAGCTGACAGCTAGCTAGGAAATGGGACCTCAGGCCTATAGCTGCAAGGCACTGAATCCTGACAACAACCTCCACAACTTAAAAGACTTCCCCAGGTCCTCCAAGTTAGAGTCTAGTCTGGCCAACATCTTAATTACGCTGTTATTAATAGTATTAATATGCCCACTGCTAGTCCTCAAAGGGCAAATGCTTTCCCTGCACCACACTTTCTTAGGTTTGTTGGAAAGAGAGCTTTCCTCTGCTTTCTTTCAAAACTTGCATTTTGACTTGGATTATTCCTGAGCAGGCCATTGCACACATTCTTTACTAACTGAGAAGGCAGCGAATTTTGCAGGGGTCACAGATGGTGGTTTCTGGGTTGGGTGTGAGAAAAACATTGCCCTAAGCTATTGCTAGCTCCACTCTTACCATCCCCACTTGCTTACTTTAAAACAAAGTAACCAAGAGCAAAGCACAGGGGCTACAGGAAACTTTGTCATCACATAAAGATAGAAGGATGGCCCTGAGGATGTCAGTCTGCGAGTGTAAGGCAATCACCAGTATAGGCAACTCAATCTTGGTACAGATGAGGTTTGACAATGAAGTTCGCGAACTCATCCTAAGAAAAGTGCTACATACCTCACTGCTGAATATCACTACAGTTACCTTTGAAGTATTCCCCTTAGGAAGCTATGAACTGATGCCAGTGCCTAGTCTACCCTTCAAAGCAATTTTGGAACTTTTTCTGGAATGGCCATCAGAGCTGTTGTCACATTACCCTTGATGTCCTGAATGTCATCGAAATATCTTCCTTTCAATCTTTCCTTTATTTTCAGGTAAAGAAAGAAGCCATTGGGGGCCAGATCAGGTGAGTGGGGAGGGTGTTCCCATACAGTTATTTGTTTCCTGGATAAGAAGTCCCTCACAGACAGTGCCATGTGAGCTGGTGCATTGTCGTGATGCAAGAGCCATGAATTGCTGGCCAAAAGTACAAGTCATCTGGCTTTTACATGCAGCCTTTCCAGCACTTCTAAATAGTAAACTTGGTTAATTGTTTGTCCAGTTTGTACAAATTCATAATGAATAATCCCTCTCATATCTAAAAACATTAGCAACATTGTTGCAACAACGTTCAGGAACTTAATTGTCAGACCTCATATTTATTGTGCAAGAAGCACTCAACTTATTATTATAAGGACTCAATAGATATGATGTCTATCCTCAAAGAATTAACCATTTAAAACCACAGACAGAAGTAACGTCCAAAGAAAAGGACTATAAAATACATGCAAAATGAACATGCAAGGTTATTAAATATTTCCTTGGGATCGATATATCATCTTAGCCAGTGGAGAGTCCAGTGTCATTAAAAACAGAATTATTTATTAATGATTTTAGGAAGACGTTTGGCCCATTCTGTTATTTTCTTTGAAGTTTTTCTTATTTTAATCCTCTTAAAAATGTAATGCATTGCTGAGGTTGCTCTGAGTTTATGTTGTGTTCACTTTTAATGTGTGTTAAATGATTGGAAATGGGAAGCAGATGGACTCTTGGCCCAGAGATTAAACTCCATCTCCTTAATTAGATGGTGTTGATTAAGGCTTCCATGGGGTCCTTCTCCTCACTGCCAAGGTAAAGAGCTCTCCACTGGGGCTCCTCAAAGCATTTGAGAACTAGTGGTTTATTCAGTTCCTACTTTGCACTTATTCATGGATACTGAACAAACAGGAGCCAAATTGTCTCTGTCTCTGGTTTTTCTCTAACAGTTTCATTTTTTGACTTTCCTTTCTGGCAGGAGTTGAAACAGAGTAAAGGGAATTCTGGATAGCCCCTGGCTGAACTTTGCTTCCTATTTAGCAGAAAGTAGGGGAAGAGGTGGGGGGGTGCTCCTCTGGGCAGAGCGCTTCAGAGGAAAGCACTGGGTACTGACCTCAGTCTGTGGCTTCTAACACAGAGAGACAAAACAAGAGTTTGGAGACTAACAGATCTGAGTTTGGATCTTGACTCAGCTGGTTACTAGCTGTAAACTGGTAAGCTGGCAAAATTTTTAACAAAGCACTTTTAAAATAAATAAATAAATAAATAAATAAGGCCCTGATTTGTCACATGTGCCAGTTTTTGTAGTGTAAATACTGCCACCACGGCTGATTTTAAGCTACCAACATGCTTTCACTGGAAGATATTTGTATTGTCGGCTCTCGTAGCCCATGCAAGCTGACTCCACCACACCCCTGGCTGCAAGTTCTAGTTTCGTCTTTCGTATGAAAGGAATAAAGTACTTTGCAGGGTCATGATAAAGATTAAAGTAATAACTGCAAAGTGGCCACAACAGAGCCTGACCCCCTCTAGGAGCTCAATAAATTGTCACTACATGTTACCTTTTTAAGCTGGGCGTTAGGATGTGACTTCACATTGCTGAGCATTCTAACAAGTCAGAGCCTCCGCCTTGAAAATTTAGCACCTAAATTCTTTACATAGGTATCTGGGAAACTGATTCAAACTAATCAAAGGCCTAAAGGGCGGTTCTAAAAATCACAATGCCAATTTGCTACTTTGGTGTAGTGTGTATACAGAATAATAAGTTTCCAAACCCAAAATGGATCTAATGGTCTATCTAATAAAGGATTTCTTTTTGTGGTTTAGGAATTTGTTTATATGCAAAGTGCTGCAAAAGCATAAGTGTTAATTATATTTAAATATGCTTAATTAATCATCTGGAATAAAAAATTAAATCGGGGCTACCCCAAAAACTCACCGGCCTGTGCTGACATTAGTCGATTTATTCCCTTGCCTGAGAACCAAGACGGGCTCTCTGCACTGGTCTCCTTGCAGGCAGCTAGCACTCATGTCAACCCCGTGCAAGATTGAAAAGTAGACATTGTTAAGTGGAGAGTATATTTAACCACCCCTGAGAGAGTCCTGCCTGGAGTTTCTCCAACCGAATTATAATTTTATATATATATATATATATATATATATATATATATATATATATATAATTATATATATGTATAATATATACATATATATGTAAATATAATATATGTATAAATATAAATATATACATATATATATATATGTATATATATATAAAATTAAGTGTGTTTTTCTAGGACCTATCAGCTCCAAGTCAAGTAGTTGTTTCAATCTAGTTGTGGAGGGCGCAGCTCACAGTGGCCCATGTGGGGATCGAATCGGCAACCTTGTTGTTAAGAGCACTGCTGCTCTAACAAGCTGAGCTAACCATCCGGCCCCGCACTATAATTATAGATTTTAACCTCGTGAGGTGTGTGAGAAAGGATGGCGATTACCAGTTCCATTTTACTGTTGTGCAGATTGATACACACATAGAAAATTACTAGGAGAGCTGAGACTAGAATTCAGATCTCTGAAGCATACTTCAGTGTTCTTTCTTCTACCCCTGGGATGATCAGTTGGGCAACACACAAAGCACACAGTCCAGTGCAGGAGAAAACCACATGCATAGACAAATATTAAGAGAGAATTTCTGTGATGGAGGTGATGGAACCATATACAGGATGCTGTAGGAACACTAACAAAGGACAACTAACCCAGCCTGGAGGGGGAGATGGGGTGGATATGGTTATAGGAGGTTCTAGAGATGAATTCTTAAAGGATAAGAATTACCTCGGAAAAGAGGGATATTGCAGGTTGAGTGCACCAGAAAGGAGATTCTAAGATGGAGATTAGCTCATGAGACATTTATTGGAGAATGCTCTTGGGACGGAAGGGCACAGAATTGGGGACAGGAAGTTGAGCAGTGATGCAATCCAAACAAAGGCCTCAGTCAATCGCAGAAGAACTCAGAAACTGAAGTAGTCCCTTCAGAGTTTTTCCGACTCTGAGTGAGGGAGCCAGACCATTATACCATCATGTGGATCAGTCACTGGATGCAGGCCGTCCCTAGAAAGAGGTATGACTTAGGATGAGTAATTTTCTTCAAAAGAGGGCTATTTCCCAGCAGCAACTCCAGGTGCTAAGGAAATAAGTCCTTCGTTCCTGAAGGGGATGTGGACAATACACCCCAGCATCCAGCACAAGGGGAAAAGGTTTTCTACACAGAGGAACATGCTGAAGAAAGAAACAGAAAGCATGTGGGTGTCATGCAAGTGGTCCAGTGTTTGTCATGGAAAGGTTTCCAAGGGAAGCAGATTCTGAGAGAGACAGATTTGCAAACACATGATTTATTAGGGAGTGGCCTCAAGAACAGTATCTTTAAGGTAGTGGGGGAATCAGAATTGAATAAAAGGAGAGGTTGAACTGCAGTACAGTTGCACCAGAGTTTAGCCAATTCCACAAGGATGGCCCTTCAGAGATGTCCTGAATGAAGGTAATTAAGATGGACCTTATACCACTGCAGTGACCAGTCACTGGATATGGGCTGACCGCAAGGAAGAGTGGATAGCTTTCATAAGACAGGTCCCTTCAGTGAAGGGCAAGTCCTTGGAGAGACTCAGCTATAAGCCATCAACAACCAATACTCTTGACAGCTGGCGGAGTATGTTATTCCTAAAAGATATGTACTGTTGTCCATATCATGTAAATGTGAACAGTTTCTGGTTCTCCTTGATTGGGATGGAAAAGAACACATTTGTCAACTTGATGGCCACATAACGTACTTAAAAATGTGTCCATCTACTATTTATTAATAGATAGCAAAGATACCACATCTAGCATGGTAGCAGTAATTGCAATTACCACTTGGTTGAGTTTGCAGTACTTAAGTGTCATCCTTCAAGATCTGTCTGATTTTTGTCAGGACCAGACTGGCGAATTAATGGGGACCATTAGCCCTGTTTCCATTAGTACTTTAAGAGTGAACTAATCTCTGTCATTCACCTTGGGAAATAATATATTTTATTTCATATCTTGTCTGAGGAGTGGTTTAGTTTGAAGGAACCAATGTGAAGGTTTTTCCATCTACCACATTTGTATGATTGATTATTTTTAGAGAGTTGGAAAATGACCACTGGATGGGTCCGTGGGCCCAGCAGACTCACCATGAGCTGGACGTGGCTGAGATTCTGTGTATTACCTACCTCCCAGATGCCCCACTCTACAAGAGGCTCCATCTTAACACTTTGAATTTCTGAGTATCAATGTCAACATAGACTAAATGTACAACATTCCCATTACAAAATGACTGTTTTCTCATGTTCCTAGTACCTGTATAAACTTCCATTGGGAATCCAACCTTTTCTTCTCTTAGTGGGTTCTGGATCTGAAAATGACTCAGGTAAGAAAATATGGCAAAATATCTTGAATTGAAGCAGCTGCCTTTAGCCACCTGATCATTTGTCCTTGATTATTTTGATTGTGTAGACTAATATCTTTGTCTACTGTTCATCAATTTTGTTCCATTAACCATTTCTTTTCTTAAATTTTGTCTTTATTTTTTTCCAGCTTTATTGAGGTATAATTGACATATAACATTATGTAAGTTTGAAATATGCAATGTGATGATTTGATACATGTGTATATTACAAAATGCTTACCACAATAAGGTTAGTTAACACCTCCATCACCTCACATAATTACCTTTTTGTGTATGGTAAGTACATTTAAGATCTACTCTCTTAGCAACTTTCAAGTATATAATATGGATTGAGGTTTAGAACCATGGGAGCTCTGAAACTTGGGAAGGCTCTTCAGAGACATGTTAGAGAACTTTTTAGAAGAAAAAAGTAAGAGGACATTGTGATTAGCTATGAAAAGTGAGGGACAGGAAAGAAAACTTGTCTACTAGAACTCTAGATTGGATGTCTGGATGGATGAAAGTTTTAAAAAAAGAGAGAGAGAGAGAGAATTTTGGAATGAGAACAAATTAGGAAAGAAGATGATGGTGCCTTTTTAGCCATCGTGAATTTGCGTTGAAAATGCCTATAAGACAGTTGAGTTTATAATGAGGAAAGTGAGTGGAGCAGTCTAAGCTATAGATGGTAGTTAACTCACTGAGAGCAGCTGAGATGACCTGTGGACTGTGAGTAGGGTGAGAAAATGAGAAGCCAAGGATGGCACTAGAGAGCAGCAACATTTGAGGCTCAGCAAAGGAAGAGTATCTTCTTAAAGGAGACATAGAAATGATCTTAAGTATCAAGAGAAGAGGTTTGAGAAAGCCAAGAGAAAAAGAATTTAAACAAGTTGTGTCAAATCCAACAGAGAGGTTCAGAAATAAAAATTTGTGTTTTAATTTTTTTTTTTTTTGCATTTGGTAAATTTTAGGGTCATGGTGATCTTAAGAATAGTTTAATATATCTTAAAATCATTTAGTGATGGGACAAGGGAAGAAGATAAGTCAGATTGCCGTAAAGTAAGGAATTTGTGAGAGGGAAAATTTATGGGAAGTCAGCACAAAAATCACCTCAGCCATGGAGTGGGTGGGTAGGTGAAGGCGGGTGGGCCTCTACTTTTAACTTTAACGTTTAACTTTTAACTTTACCATTGAAGTAACATCACAGAGGGAAAAAGAATTTTGGAGTTGCCTAGTCTCCCTCCCAATGGAATCAATCAATGCAAAACAACTCATTATTGCTTCTAAATGAGAAAGTATCTCTTCTCATAATAGAGACATTAAGATGTTCTGCTAATTCAACTGCTTAAACTGGTTGAACATCTGTGGGCGCTTTATCTTGGTTAATGGTGATTTTTTTCAGGAGCCCAGCTTATGGGAATTTTATGACTGGGCAAGTTTTATTCATTGCTGGGTTTGCTAACTCCTACTCTGTTATTTCCCTTATTTCCTTCTCACCCCCCTCTCCCAATTCACCCTTTCCTCCCACCGCTATTGTTGGAAAATACTTCAGTTTGGATATAAAACTATAGGTATTTATATTTTTGCCTCTTTATGTTTGTTTTATTTATATCGGTTCTATTTATGTAAATTATATTTATTAGTTTTTAATTTTGTCTGTCATTAACTTAGGATTTAATTAGGATCTTGGAAATGGGGAGGTTTGGCAATATCTATTAAAGAGGAAGAGGAAATACAGACACCGCTATTAGTTGTGATTTTGTGATCCATATCAAGTGCAATCACAGAAGGGCTCTCTGAGCTACAGTGTTCAGCAGGACAATTCAGTGTATGAGCTTTCAATACATTTTGGCTGGTGGTGGAGCTGCTGCCACCAAGACCACTGATGATGCTAACGACATTTCAGAAGAAAGATGCATGGATAACCTTCCTTACACTTTTTTTTTTTATTTCTTGCCAGCTTTAACTTTCTGTCTTTCTTAATGATCCTGGTTTTTAAGGGCAGAGATTATGTCCAACTATTCTCAGGTGTCATGAACCTGAAAGAGCGTCAGTGATCTTTAGCAGGCAGCAAATCTGTATCCTTCCAAAAGGCCTAAGAAGGCTATTTACCCCTAAAATTCCCTAAAGGTCTCCTGGCAGGCACTCTCATAAACTCCTCTGTAATACACTTTCCTACAGCTCTCTTCCTTTCCTCATTCATTCACTCATTCCTTTATTTGCTTGGTTAACACATATTTATTGAGCAGCCACTACTTTCCAAGCACTAGAAAATATGTCTGGAGGTACAGCAGTAAACAAGATAGATACTATCTTTGGCCTCATGAAGATCATACTCTATCCACTTTGCTTAATCTCTTGCCCCTAATCACAAGTACCTCTTTCTTAGGAGAGAAAACATGTTTATTCTGATGAAGTTCTTTTGTACTTGGTGTTCTAGAAAGTTCTGATATGAAAAGGCCATGCTCAAAAAATGTTGTGATAATAACTACCATTGGTTATACAGCAATGGAAGCAAAGATGGTGGAGTGAAGAAGGAGAATGGATGGTGGCATTAGGATGGTAGAGAGTTAATGCACTGGCATCAGATAATGAGGGAAACTGAGGATATCTTTACCTACCCACCAATCAAGTAGATTGGAAAGGAATGTAAAATGATAAAAGAAATAAAGAAGAGTTACACTTATAATGTAAAAGTACAAAATAACACTCATAATCGTTCTTTGTTTTTTCTTTTTTTTAATTTATTGGGGTGACAATTGTTAGTGAAATTACATAAATTTCAGCTGTACAATTCTGTATTACATCATCTATAAATCCCATAGTGTGTTCACCACCCAGAGTCAGTTCTCCTTCCATCACCATATATTTGAACCCCGTTACCCTCATCTTCCACCCCCGACACCCTTTACCCTCTGGTAACCACTAAGCTATTGTCTGTGTCTATGAGTTTTTGTTTCTCATTTGTTTGTCTTGTTCTTTTCTTGTTTTTGGTTTATATACCACATATCAGTGAAATCATAAGGTTCTCTGCTTTTTCTATCTGACTTATTTTGCTTAGCATTATACTCTCAAGATCCATCCATGTTGTTATAAATGTTCCTATATCATCTTTTCTTACCGCCGAACAGTATTCCATTGTGTATATATACCACAACTTCTTTATCCATTCATCCATCGAAGGACATTTTGGTTGTTTCCATGTCTTGGCCACCATAAACAAAGCTGCAATGAATATTGGCATACACGTGTATTTATGTATAAATGTTTCAAATTTTTTGGGTAGATACCCAGGAGAGGGATTGCTGGGTCATCTGGTAATTCTATTCGTAATTTTTTGAGGAACCTCCACAATGCCTTCCATAGCGGCTGCACCAGTCTGCATTCCCACCAACAGTGTATGAGGGTTCCTTTTTCTCCACAGCCTCTCCAACACTTGTTACTATATGTCTTGTTGATGATAGCCATTCTGACTGGAGTGAGGTGATATCTCATTCTGGTTTTTATTTGCATTTCTCTGTTGATTAGTGATGTTGAGCATTTTTTCATATGTCTATTTGCCATTTGTAAGTCCTCTTTGGAGAAATGTCTCTTCAGGACCTCTGCCCATTTTTAAATTGGGTTCTTTGTTTTTTTGTTGTTGAGCTTCATGAGTTCTTTGTGTATTTTGGATATCAGTCCCTTATCGGAGGCACTGTTTGCAAAAATCTTCTCCCATTCAGTTGGTTGCCTCTTTATTTTGTCGATGGTTTCTTTTGCTGTACAGAAGATTTTAAGTTTCATATAGTCCCATTCATTTATTTTAGTTTTTACTTCCATTGCCTTTGGAGTCAAATTCATAAAATGCTCTTTGAACCCCAGGTCCATAAGTTTAGTACCTATGTTTTCTTCTATGCAGTTTATTGTGTCAGGTCTTATGCTTAAGTCTTTGATTCATTTTGAATTAATTTTGGTACATGGTGACAGATAGCAGTCCAGTTTCATTCTTCTGCACGTGGCTATCCAATTCTCCCAGCACCAATTATTGAAGAGGCTGTCTTTCCTCCATTGTATGTTTTTAGCTTCTTTGTCAAAAATTATCTGTCCATATTTATGTGGTTTTATTTCTGGGTTCTCAATTCCATTCCATTGGTCTATGTGTCTGTTTTTCTGCCAATACCATGCTGTTTTGATTATTGTAGCCCTGTAGTACAAGCTAAAGTCAGGGAGTGCGATACCTCCAGTATTGTTCTTTTTTCTTAAGATTGCTTTGGCTATTCGGGGTCTTTGGTGGTTCCAAAGAAATCTGATGATTTTTTGTTCCATTTCTTCAAAAATTGCCATTGGGATTTTCATGGGGATTGCATTAAATCTGTATATTGCTTTGGGTAATATGGCCATTTTAACTATGTTGATTCTTCCAATCCATGAGCACGGAATGTCTTTCCATTTTTTTGTGTCGTCTTCAATTTCTTTCAAAAATGTCTTATAGTTCTCAGCATATAGGTCCTTCACATCCTTGGTTAAGTTTATTCCTAGGTATTTTATTCTTTTTGCTGCAATTGCAAAGGAAATTGTTTTTTGTGTTTCTTTTTCTGAGATTTCATTGTTAGTATATAGGAATGCAATGGACTTTTGTACGTTGATTTTGTAGCCAGCAACTTTACTGTATTCGTTGATTGTTTCTAACAGCTTTTTGGTGGAGTCTTTAGGATTTTCTATATATACCATCATGTCATCTGCAAAGAGTGATAATTTAACTTCTTCATTACCAATTTGGATGCCTTTTATTTCTTTCTCTTGCCTGAGGTGATAGGGGACAGCCCTGTCATGTTCCTGAACTTAGAGCAAAGGGCTTTAGTTTTTCACCATTAATTATGAGATTAGCTGAGGGCTTGTCATATATGGCCTTTATTATGTTAAGGTATTTCCTTCTATACCTATTTTATTAAGTGTTTTAATCATAAATGGATATTGTATCTTGTCAAATGCATTTTCTGCATCAATTGATATAATCATATGATTTTTGTCCTTTATTTGGTTTATGTGATGTATCACATTGATAGATTTGCGGATGTTGAACCATCCTTGTGCCCCAGGGATGAACCCCACTTGGTCATGATCAATAATCTTTTTAATGCATTGTTGTATTCGATTTGCTAGAATTTTGTTTAGGATTTTTGCATCAGTATTCATCAGAGATATTGGTCTGTAGTTTTCTTTTTTTGTGCTGTCCTTACCAGGTTTTGGTATCAGGGTAATGTTGGCCTCATAAAATGAGTTAGGGAGTACTGTCTCTTCTTCAACTTTTTGGAAGAGTTTGAACAGGATTGGTATTAGATCCTCGTTGAAGGTTGGTAGAATTCACTACTGAAGCCATCTGATCCCGGACTTTTGCTTTTGGGAAGGTTTTGGATGACTGATTCAATTTTGTTACTGCTGATTGGTCTGTTTAGATTTTCCGGTTCTTCATGGTTCAGCCTTGGAAGACTATATGTTTCTAAGAACTTGTCCATTTCTTCTAGGTTATAGTCTTTCATAGTATTCTTGGATGATGCTTTGTATTTCTGTGGTGTCCGTGATAACTTCCCCTTTTTCATTTCTGATTTTGTTAATTAGTGTCTTGTCTCTTTTTATCTTAGGGAATCTAGCCAAGGGTTTGTCAATTTTGTTAATCTTTTCAAAGAAACAGCTCTTTGTCACATAAAATTTTTCTATTGTCTTTTTGTTCTCTATTTCATTTAGTTCTGCTCTGATATTTTTTATTTCCTTTCTTCTGCTGACCTTGGGTTTCACTTGTTCTTCTTTTTCTAGTTCTTTGAGGTGTAACATGAGGTTATTTATTTGGGATTTTTCTTGTTTCTTGAGATAGGCCTGTAATGATATAAATGATATATATTTCCCTCTTAAAACTGCTTTCGCTGCATCCCAAAAAATTTTGGTAGGATGTATTTTCATTGTCATTTGTTTCTCTGTATCTTTTGATCTGTCTAATTTCTTTTTTGACCCTGTCGTTCTTTAAAAGTATGTTGTTTAATCTCCATGTATTTGTGTTTTTTCCTGCTTTCTTTTCACAGTTTACATCCAATTTCAAAGCCTTGTTGTCAGAGAATATGCTTAGTATGATTTCAATCTTCTTAAATTTGCTGAGGCTGATTTTATGTCCCAATATATGGTCTATCCTTGAGAATGTTCCATGTACACTAGAAAAGAATGTATAGTCTGATGTTTTAGGATGAAGAGCTCTATATATGTCAATAATGTCCATTTCATTTCATGTGTCATTTAGGGCTGCTATTTCGTTATTTATTTTCTGTTTGGATGATCTATCCATAGCTGTGAATGATGTATTTAAGTCCCCTAGTATAATTGTGTTTTGGTCAATTTCTCCCTTTAGTTCTGTTAGTAGTTGCTTGGTATATTTCGGTGCTCCCTGATTGGGGGCATAAATATTGATGTCTGTTATGTCTTCTTGTTGTATAGTCCCCTTTACCATTATGAAATGTCCATCTTTGTCTCTTGTTATCTTTTTCACCCTGAAGTCTGTTTCATCTGATATCATTATGGCTACACCTGATTTTCTCTGGGTACCATTTGCTTGGAGTGTCAATTTCCACCCTTTCACTTTGAGTCTATGCTTGTCCTTGTAGCTGAGATGTGTCTCTTGGAGACAGCATATGGTTGGGTGTAGCTTTTTGATCTAATCTGCTACTCTGTGTCTCTTTATTGGTGAGTTCAGTCCATTTACATTTAGGGTGATTATTGATATGTGAGGATTTCCTGTCATTCTATCTTTAGTTTTCTGGTAAGGCTGTGTCTCCATTGTTTCTTTGTCATTTTGTTGTTGTCTATTATTTCTGTGTGGTGGTATTCTATGATGTTTCCCTCTGTTTCTTCTTTTACTACAGTATATATTTCAGTTCTGGATTTTTTTTGAGTGGTTACCCTTAAGTTTATGTAAAAGAAACTTTGATATTGAAAGTATTCCATTTTCTTCAGCACGCTTACTTTCTCCATTCCCATATTCCGGTTTAGGCCTTTACTCTCCCACATTTTATGTTGCCACAAATTGTCCCTGTTGATTGTGGTCAAATAGCCTCCCTTAGTATTTCTTGTAGTGCAGGTTGTGTATTAGAAAATTTCCTCAGCTTCTGTATGTCTGGAAAGGTCTTTATTCCTCTTTCATATCTAAAGGATATCTTTGCTGGATATATTATTCTTGGCTCATGATTTCTCTCTTTCAATAGTTTGAATATTTGGTTCCACTCCCTCCTGGCTTGTAGAGTTTCTGCTGAAAAATCTGATGATAATCGAATGGGCTTTCCTTTGTAGGTTATCGTCTTCTTTTCCCTGGCTGCCTTGAGGATTCTTTCTTTGTCATTGATTTTAGACAACTTCAATACAATGTGCCTTGGAGAAGGCCTGTAGGGATTGAGGTAATTAGGTGTTCTATTTGCTTCTTGGATTTGAGAATCCAGTTCTGTCCACAAGTTTGAGAAGTTCTCATCACAATTTGTTTTAATATATTCTCTGTTCCCTTCTCTCTTTCTTCTCCTTCTGGTATGCCTATTATTCTTATATTGCTCTTTCTGATGGAGTCAGAAAGTTCTTGTAGAGTTCTTTCATTTCTTTTAAGTCTCAAGTCTCTTTCTTCTTCCATCTGTGTAATTTCCAGGTTTCTTTCTTCATTGTCACTGTTTCTTTCCTCCCTCTGGTCAACTCTACTACCTAAACTGGTTATTTCCTTTTTAATTTCCTCTATTGAGTTCTTAATCTCCAGAAATTCCATTTGATTCTTTTTAAAATTTCAATCTCTTTCGTAAAATGCTCATGTTGTTCTTTGATTGCGTTTCTGAGTTCATTAAATTGCTTTTCTGTGTTTTCTTGCATCTCGTTGAGTTTTTTTCAGAACTGCAATATTGAATTCTATGTCATTTAAGTCACATATTTCCATATGTTTAAGTTCATTTTCTGGAGACTTTTCACTTTCTTTCTGAGCTGTCTTGTTGCCTTGGTTATTCATGGCAATTACTGATTTATTATTTTTCTTCCTAGACATCTACAGGAGTGGCTTCTGCAAAAGGTTAATAGGAAGAGGTCTTTATTTTGTTTTCCAATACTTGTTGGTAGAATGTTTTATTTTCTATCCGACTGCAGCCTTTTTTTTCCTCTCTCACACAGTAGTGCTATGTTTTCTCTGCACTTTTCCAGCTTCTCACACAATGGGGGGATTCCCTGGGAAATGGTCTTCTCATCTGTTAACAGTTCGCCTGGGTCATAGGGCGCCACGTCCCTGTGGGGATATGGAGAGCTTTTGAAGTTCCAAAGCTCTTTCTGCACCAGATTCAGAGCCCATATGTTTCATCAATTCTGTTTACTCCTGCAGGGATCTGCCCAAATAGGTGGGGCCAAGGGCGGAGTGAGTTGTGAGAGGTTGCCCAGAGCAATGGCAGCAACCACCATCACAGCCAGTCCCGCTTCCACAGCTCCCTCTCCTTTGCCAGAACTAGTTGGGCTGCGAATCTGTGTCTGCGGTCCACAGTTCTCAGAACAGCAAATATTCTCTTCTTTTGATCTGACACTGCTACTGTTCTGCTTCTAGCACCAGGCAGGTGGGGACGGGGCGAGCTCTGGGAGGGTAGGGAGGGGCAGCTTGTCTCAGTGCCTAAGGCTTCCGTTCTCTGCTCGGCTTGAGGGCTTAAACGACCGTTTTCAGCCTTCTTCCCTCAGTCTTTTCTCTGAGGTCTCTGCCGTGAGCGTTGGGTTCAGCCGTGTTATATGTTGCCCCCTCAGCCCTGTGGGCCTTAAGTGGAGCCCTAGCAGTCCAAGTTCTTCCCTCTCCCGTAGCTGCGGTAGTTCTGGGATGCAGCGAGCTCAGAGCACTGAGCTAGGTCTGTGTCCTGCGCCAGTGCATCTCCGTCTCTGCACTTCTCCCTTCCCTCCTTACCCGCTCGCGGGATTCTCCCATCTTAAGGTGAATTCAGTAGTGGGCCTGTTCGTCTTGCCTGTCTGCTGAGCAGGGAGTCCTTTGTGGAGTTATTGTTGTTTGGTTAGTTGTAATTTCCAAGGGAGCTTTACAGAGGCTCACCTCATGCCGCCATTTTGATGAGTCAACCATAATCTTTCTTTGTATTACTTTTCTATCCTCATGAAGACCGGATTTATGCTGTCATTGAATGAATAGAATTATGACTTGTATTTCACACATCATCTGATTTTAAATATTTTTGACTGTTGCATCAAGTTTTCAACAGGACTTTCTTCTGGGACTGGAGGAAACATATCTGCCCCCTCTCTCTAACCCCACTCACCTATTTCAACTCTTTGATGCTGCACATATGTAAGCGTACATCCACTGGAGGTACTCACTCAGTCACTGATTTGAACCCCATCTACTCCAGTTAGTACACAGAGGTCTAGAGCAGCTCATTATCTGCCAGTCTTGTTTGATCTGCTGACCTGTGTGTATATGGCCTTTCCTTTTCATGCCTAGCACAGATATAGATGATGCACAATAAATATTTATGAAGTGAATAAATTTTATTTCCATTTTCATACTCTTTCTCAGATAAGAGATGCCTCTTACTCTCATGGAAGAAGCATTCGAATAAATAAATAAAAAAAAAAAAAGAGCAGGTCAAGTCTCCATTTCAATGTGTCCAGCTAGGAGTAAAAAAAAAAGTTTATTTTCCACTCCTTTTATTCTAAGAACTGACTGGTTGTTAATCTAAAAAGGCACATTGAATTGTGAGCTCAGATTATCTTCCGCAAAGCCAGAAAGAAGAGCAGATGGTTTGCTAGATCAAGAAATTCCCAGGAGCTTATCTCCATTACTCAACAGATCATTAATTTAGAGCTTCAAAACCACAAATGAGCACTAAGACCCCTAAACCAAGAGCTAACTTGGTCCTTTACCTTCAAAGATTAGTAATGATTAGGTTTCTCACCATCAGTAAAGATCAAGAACAAAAGCTATCTTTCACTATTTCAAAGAATACTGACAATAGAATGCATGTAGGATAATGAGATGAGGATACCCTCCCACCCCACATTCCAAGAGGATAAGACAAGGAAATCTCTCTTGCCCGGGCCTGTTTATCTCAGATTCTGGGTGGGGTGTGGAATGCCAGTCGGACAGTGCTGCAGTGTGTAGCAGCACAGTGAGAGCCAGCAGAGATTTCAGTGATCATCTTAGCAACATCCTTCTCCAGCAATCTGGAATTCGAAAACCACTAAACAACTCGTACAAAACACCTGGAAATACAGCGTAAAATATATCAAGTATTTTTAAATGTCTGGCTGAATTCAAAAGAAAGTAGGGAAATTCCAAGGAGGCCCAGCAAGCAACGCTGTACGCCGAAATAAGAGCCTGTTTCAGGAACTAAGAGGCTTGGGTTTTAATGGCAGTGCTGGGGCAGAAGACAAAGCCTTAGGCCCATGAAAAGTGGGGAGTGGGCAGCCCCACGTAAATTCAGGTCCCTTAAAGTCCCATGACATAGAGAAAAGGCACAACAGGAAAAAAAAATCATCTCACCAGCAAAGGTTGAGGAGGAAGCTAGCCTGTCTTGACATGGATTCTGGTTAGAAATTTTACAAAAGGTTTTCTGTGAGAATTTGTAACCGTAAGCCTGACCTCAGGTGGAACGGGCATTCTAATTTACTACCCGAAGGATCCAGGCAAACCCTACAAAAACATTTCCTTAAATTCATTCCTGGGCAAGTGTGTGCTGATACCCAAATTATTATAACCTGAGTTAGTAGTTAATGCTTGGGTTAGAAACAAAGTTGGTAGTTGATGAACATATACTTTTATTTGTAGAGTGCTTATTTTGTGTATCTGTAAGTCTTTATCTACCTCCCTAAGTAGGCTTGTTCAAAATTAATTCATAATGGAATTGAACCCCTCTCAAGCACCTCCTTTTATTATTTTTCTAAAACTTGAGGTAGAGAAAATATCTCTGCTTTTAAGAGATACTTGAATTTGGGTGGCTCCAGTCAATTCTGTATGTTGGCCGTGACCTGGCACTTTGTCCAGGTATAGTCCTTATTATATAGACCAGCTTACAAGATATTTTAATAGGTGAAAACCCTTTTAACATCTAGGAACCTCATGCCCTTTCTTCAAGCCAATACAACTGCGTGCTTAAAATGAGTAGTGTTTCAGCTCCCATAGTGAAATAAAGCCACTTTTCTCTTCCCAGAAATGTACTTGTTCAGATCACCCAATTTTTCCATTACCTGCCCCTTCAATATCTTGACCTGGTTCTGGGTCCCATTTCCTTCACTCTTCTTCCCCAGCTCTGCACACTAAACTGAAATCTAGGCTCCCAACCAGATCTTTCTAATGATCACTACTAACTCTGTGGGATAGTTTGTTCTGCCCAACTCCATTAAGCTGTCTGATAAAACTCCTTCTTTACATGGTTCTGACTGAGAGTTGCCAAAAGAGGAACTTGCGTGGGATTGGGAGGGCAGAGGTAAAGCAGCATCTGTTACTTGCTGAAGGGCATCAAGACTAGATGCAGTGAGTGGAAAAAGCAGACATGACAGTGGGTTCCAGCTCGTCCTGGCTCTCCTTCCCTGTGCATGAGGGTCTTCTTCCTGACTTTTGGTTCTTTGACAAGGACAATGCCTGGTCTCTCCCCAAACACTTGCCAACAGATCCACAGAAGCAGAGCGGCCCACAGACCTCCCATGACCTTCTCCTTTGCTAAGTCCCATTTTGAAAGCCAGATGCACTTGATGTCTCATACAGACTGGATACTGTCTCTGATGTTCCAACTTCCTCCCGGACCTTCACCTCTCTGCGTCCTCCCACAACTGTGTTAGGTCTAGTTCCTATACTAAATCCTTTATCCCCTGATGAACGGTGGTTCTGTTTCTCTGATTGAGCCCTGACTGATTCGCCCTGTTATCTGGTACCCAAGAGGCCTGCTATATAGAACTAGGTGATAAGGATTTATAAGGATTTAAAATAAGGATTTATCCCGAGCATCCTTTCCTTAGACAATGGAGTGATGAAATCAGACAGAAGAAGATGGAATGGTCCTAACTGCTACAGTCTGTAAAGTTCCTTATTAGCGGATTTACAGGTTCAAAATACGATTTTCATGTTCTGCTGCTTCTATCTCACCCCTCATATCATTTAATGCTCAGATTCAGAGGCTCCAGACCAAGACAGAAATGACAAGCAGTCGTCCTCTCACTGTTGCCTTCCACTCCCCACCACACCCGCGTTTGTGTGCTTTGCATTCCTTTCTCTCCCGTGCACAGGGCCAGCAGAAACCACACCACTCTCACAGGCTCTGAAAAATGCTGTTTTTGAGTTGTAATTTTTAAAGATGCTTCTCTGGTATTGCAGAGCAGCATATCAGCTAAAAACACCAGTAACCTTCATCTTGGCACACACATTTCTCACTCAGCTAGTACACCCTGGCAATTCCCATTTAGACTTTTTTACAGAACGGTTTTGTCGCATTTCCATATATTACACATTCAATTGCCTTTTAATTGGTGCCGCTGTTTTCAGTGTATTTGAGGCACCCTGGACTGGTCTTCCATAGAACCCATTTCAGACTCACTTCCTGCTCTGAATTACTGTCAGCCCAAGCATCGTGCTTGGGCCTCTAAGTTTAAACAAAATTTTACTTCTGGATTATTAAGAATATGCCCACTCCTTCCTCCTTCCCTTTCTTCCTCCATCTCTTCTTCCTTTCTTCAGTGCTTATTCAGACAAAACTTAAATTTAGTTTTGTTTTATCGCCTTTACATCCATAGTCTTTGGTTTCCATTTCCCTTCTTGCTGAAGTAATTCCTTTTCATGATTTTCACAGCAGTTTTTTTATGTTAAATCTTTTAGGGCCTGGTATGTCTGAGAATATCTTTATTTTACACTCATATTTAAATGATTGGTTAGATATGAAATTTTGGTTTGAAGTTCTCTTTTTTAATACTTTAAAAATATTATCAATTTTGTTATATCCAGGATTGTTGAGAATTCTGATGTTGAGAAATCTGCTTCCTTTTCCTTTGAAGATGATCTACGTTTTTTTCTCCAAAAGATTTTAGAATTTGCCCTTTGCCATTTACATTCTTGTTCTAGGGGTGTGTGTGTGTGTGTGTGTGTGTGTGTGTGTGTGTGTGTGTGTGTGTGTTTAAACCTCTCCTGTCTAACCCACTATGAGCCTTTTCAGTCTGAGTTATACTCTGTCAGTTTTCTATTGCTATGTAATAAATGTAATGGCTGAAAGCATAAACTTTCATCAACTTATATTTTATAGGCTAACATTTTGGGCTGGGTTCTGCTGGTGGTTCCTCTGTAGTCAGTTGCTAATCAGCTAAATGGTTTTGCTTTTGGGTGTTAGCTGTATGGCAGCTGGAAGAATGGATCATCTGAGCCATGTTTCCCATCATCCATCTGGCTAGCTTGGGCTTGTTCATACAGTAGCTCAGACTTCCTAAAACAACAAAAGATGGCAAATGCCAATGTGCAGCACTTTAAAAGTCTCTGTTTGCATCAGTTTTTCTCTTGTCCCATTGACTAGAACAAGTCACTTGGCCAAGCCTAGAATCAGTGTGGAGGAGACTATCAAAGGACACAGTTATTGAGAGATGAAACAACTTAGGGGCCATTCCTGTCAAATATACCACATCCTCCTTCAATTCTGGAAAAAGACTTATTGCTATTTTCAAGTACTTTCTCCCCGACATTTTTGCTCTCTTTTTCTGAGATTCCTAACTTACAGATGTTATTTTCTATTTTTATCCTCCATCTCTCTTTTACTTTTATAGTTTCAGCTGTTTTAATAGTTCTTAAAATCTTCTGGGAGAGTTTTTGACCTGATCTTTCATTGTATTTGGTCATTTCATGTCTATATTCATTCCGCTATCCAAATGAGCCATTGAGTTCCTTATATTAACAATTATATTTTTCATTCCTAGCAGCTTCAGTCAGTTTTTCTTTGACTGTTCCCTCTTCGTGTTTCTAAAATCCTCCCTTATCCTATTGAGGGTATTCCCTGTGCTTATTTTAAATCTGATTCCATCTGGTTTATTAAGTCTGCATCCTTTGCTATATAATTTCCCTTTGTTGCCTTTCTTTGAGAGTGTATTGTCACCTTTTCTCTGTGACTCGTAATACCCCGGGAGTATCAATTGCCTTTACTGACAGTGGGTATCTGAAAGAAAGGGGGGAAGACTCAGGTCCTTGCTTGTGCCTTTTCTGCTGAGTTTAGGGAATAGGCAGTGCGCGAAAAACATACCTCTGTTTCTACCATTCCCTAGTTACTCTCCAACTCCCCACAAAAGCAACACTGCCCCTCAAGGAAATGTCTTCCCGTTTTCAAAATAACAGCTAACATTTCTTAAGCACTTAATATGTGTCAGTCCGGTTTTAAGTACTTCTACGTGTATTGCATCTTTTAAACCATCCTAAGAGTTAGGTAGTGTTATCATGTCCGTTTTAGAGATGAGAAAACAAAGAAACAATGGAAATAAGAAACTTTCCCAGAGTCACAAAGCTGTAAGTGGTGGAGGCAGGATTAAAATCTGGGCTATTGGCTTTAGAAGCCATGTTCTTAACTTTGACACTAGGGGCCAGAGAGGCCTGAGAAAGAGGGAGCCTCAGGAACCAGGACTTCCACTGCCGCCCCGATTTATTATCTGCTCCACTCCTTCCCTAATGTTATCCTGACGCATCTAGCTGGTACCAGGCCAGTAAGGCTGTTTTTCTGCCTGGCAAGCAATTTTCTACCCCTAGCAACGTAAAAAATGAGCAGGATACAATTAGAAAACTCTTCTGTAATCTGTTTCCAATGTTGACACCCTTCCAATGTTGAGATCCTTTTTTTCTCTTCACACTCACTCCCCCCTACACACACACACACGCACACACACACACACACACACACACACACACACACACACTGAGACTCAATAACATTCTGCCTCCCCAGGATCTTTTCAGGTTTTTTCTGTTGTTGTTGTTGTTTTTTTGTTGTTGTTGTTTTTTGCCATGTTATTAGATACATCAAACATGTTTATGTGACATCTTTGGATGGTTCAGGGAGGCAGCCAGCATCTCGTATTAGGTCATACAAGGCAGGAAACATCTGTATATGTAACTTCCGAAGTAATGGACTTACTAACCTGAGCCCCAAACAACATTTAGCCTGTGAGTGCCAGCCTCTGCTCTTCACCAGATATTTCCTTCTGGCTCATATTCAGTCCCCAAAATCAACACAGAAATTCTGTTATTATATTGATCTTTAAAACAGTTGGTCTCCTGCAGAAATGGATCTCAATAAACACTCGCATACACATAAACACCCAGATTTAGGGCAAAACTTAACTTTATAACAGGCAATATTTTTGAGTCCTTTCTACCACTGCCTCAGATAATTGACTATCTTGTTCTTTATACTAATGTGTAACCCCTGATGCTTTGAACACTTTTAACGTTTTTTTCTTTAATAATACAGGCATTTAGCTCTCTCTCTAGTCACATTTCAAAGGGTGCCAGGCTTCATACTAACTACAGTCGTTCTCCATATGTCCGGAACGGCATGTCTGGGCCCAGGCTAGGCCTGTTGGCCCTACTATTGCTCCCTACCTGAATTACAGCCATCCTTCAAAGTTTAGTTTAAATGTTTCCACTTCCAGGAAGCCTTCCCTCATTGCTCACCCCAAGTGACCCCAAGTTCTCTGAACTTTCACAGCAAAAAGGTTGTAAAGGCCTCACGTGTGCAGTTTGCTCTCCTTCTCTGTGAGTGTCTGAATTCAGGTTCTCCAAACCATCTCCTGGGCCATCCACAGTCTCTCACGAGTCTGACCGCAGAGATCAAAGATAAAGATGTTTGAGTTCTGACCTTCCCTTCACTCTCACACCTACCTTCCTTTCCAGTTCATTCTAGTACACACACACTGTTTAGATTTGCACTGTGAACATAGCTATGGCTGTGAGTTGTATGTTGGGTGCCAAACTTGACTTTTCTACCACTTAGTTTCAGGACTTTAAAACCATCACTTTACTTATCTGATCCTTATTTTCCTCATCTACAGAGAGGAGGCTGCTCCAGGTGATTTCCGAGGGTGTCTATGATTTCAATTATAGATACTTTTAGGTAACAGACTATATGTCCTGATTTTCTTTTTTGACGTGGGGGCTCCTACAACACTGTGAGCAAATATTGGTGCTTGATATTATTAGATTAATCAACAAGTCAGTGACTATCTTAAGTGCCTTTGTAGTCCTAATTCTTTAGTAGGTGGGCCCTGTCTAGTACATTACCATCATGGCCATATTTTCAGAAACGACCTCTGGAAAACAGAGGTTACATTGATCCGCTAGCCCTACTTTTTCAAGGGAGTCCTAGTTTCTCATGACTCTCCCATGCTGAACAGCTTCCCTGAGAAAATGTCCTCTAGGTAGTAATAGATAAATTGAGATGTGCTGCAGGTTGTGTATTCCCATACATAAATCACATAATTCCCATTTCTCCAGAAATTGGAATCAAGACACTGAGGAAAACCAATTCCATCCAAGGCATTTGCTGTTTTCTGGCAATGGCCTTCCTGAAAGTCACTACATGCTTAGGATATGGTCTGAGGGTAGTGGACACAGGGAGAAATTGGCTCCTTCCTAGGTGGAAGCCCTGGTTCCAGAAGACTGCCTCCCACTGAGGACTGCAGAGAAGGGAGAAGAGCTGGCTTCAAATGCAGGTGCCCAAACTCCCCTGGGGATTTCTGAAAATACATGGAGCAGACAATCATCTAAAGTCAACCCAGAAAGAGAAAGCTGGAGCCACCAGACAGCCCAGTGACTCTTCCCCTGACCCAGTGTTTCTAAGAGAGCTTAACGGGCCAAACTCTTCACAGCTCATTCCCCACATGGGCACACCATGGATGGGCTGGCTCTCTGCTGTCACATCAGTTAAAACCCAACCAAGCAGTGGGAATTCTCTGTATTTTGTTCTATTTTTAGAATCCAATTACCATCTGGTAGTATGCTGCTATAGGGAAGTGCTATTCTTCTGCGTCAGCAAACACAAAGTGTAGCAGTTTGGTGAGCAAGCTGGGAACTTTCAGAGCTTAGAGAAAAAGGTACAGAAAAGATTTTATTTCTGACCAAAGAATCTCATGTCCATTGGACTCCCCTGGCTTCAGGATGTTGCTAGTTGAGCTTGGCCTGATAAAGGCAGAGAGCTTATTCTGGTGTCATGCTGACATTTGAGATGTGAAACCCTTTGCCCAGGCCCAAGGCCAGGTATTCTGGTCTACGAGTATACTCTGCTATGCCTACCTGTTTCCACTTCTCCTGAATGCAACCCCAACAAACGTTAGATATCTTTCCTAATGAGGTAGGAAGGTGCTACTTCTTTGAGAGCTGTTATCTTGAGGTGAGACTGAGCAGTCTCTGGCCCTAATGCTCATCCCTCTTCTCTTTCCTTGACGGAAGTCCCCCTGGTGAGAGAAGCCACTGGCTGCTTCATGGTAAGTGGTTTGATGGATGTGAAAATAGTTTGATGCACTTTTTTTTCTTTTTTCCTTTTTTCACTTTATTAATTTATTTATTTTGACAATCAATATTATTATATATTAATTTCAGGTGTATAGCATAGTGGTTAGGCATTTATATAACTTATATTATAAGTCTAGTACCCACCTGGTACTATGCTTGGTTTTTACCATACTTAGTTTTACTGACTATATTCTCATGCTATACCCTACACCCCCATGACTACTGTATAAAAATTAATTTGTCTTTCTTAATCCTTTCCCCTTTCTCACTCACCCCCAACCCTCCTCCCATCTGGCACCCATCAAAATGTTCTCTGTATCTATGAGTTTTTTTTCTGTTTCATTTGTTTGCTTATTTTGTTCTTTAGATTCCACATATAAGTGAAATCACATTGCAACTGTCTTTCCCTGTCTGACACTCCACTCAGCACAATGGTTTCCAGGTCCATCCATGCTGCCAAAGATGGCAGGAACCCATTCCCTTCCATGGCTGAGCAATATTCCATTTTATATATGTACCGTCTCTTCTTTATCCATTCTTCCATCGATGAACACCCAGGCTGCCTCCACATCTTGGCCATTGTAAACAGTGCAATGAACATACGGATTCACATGTCCATTCAAAGTAGCGTTTTGGGTTTCTTCAGATAAATACCCTGTAGTGGGATTACTGGATCCTTCTTTGTCTCTTGGTATAGTCTTTGTTTTAAGTCTGTTTTGTCTGGTATAACTATTGCTACCTCAGTTATTTTGTTTGTTTGTTTCCATTTTCATAAACTATCTTTTTCCCAGCCCTTTACTTTCAGCATGTGTGTGCCTTCCGACCTGAAGTGAGCCTCTTGTAGGCAGCATATGTAAGGGTCTTTTTTTCTTATTCATTCAGCCACTCTATGTCTTTTGATTGGAGCATTTAATTCACTTACATTTAAAATAATTGTTGATAGATATGCAGTTGTTACCATTTTATTATTCATATTTTTAATCTTCTTTGTTTTCTTCTTCTTCTTAAAGAAGTCCCTCTAACGTTTATTATAATACTGGTTCGGTGGTGATGAACTCCTTTAGCTTTTTCTTGTCTGCAAAGCTCTTTATCTGTCCTTCGCTTCTAAATGATAGCCTTGCTGGGTAGACTACTCTTGATTGTAGGTCCTTGCTTTTCATCACATTGAATATTTTGTGCCAATTGCTTCTGGCCTGAAAAGTTTCTGTTGAGAAATCAGCTGACAGTCGTTTGGGAGCTTCCTTGTAGGTAAGTAACTGCTTTTCTCTTGCTGCTTTTAAGATTCTCTTTTTGTCTTTAACCTTTGCCATTTTAATTATGATGTGTCTTGGTATGGGCCTCTTTCAGTTCATCTTGTTTAGGAATCTCTGCACTACCTGGCCTCCTAAATCTATTTCTTTTGCCAAATTAAGGAAGTTTTCTGTCATTATTTCTTCATATAGATTTTCAATTCCTTGCTTTCTCTCTCTCTTCTCCTTCTGGTACCCCTATAATTCGAATGTTTATATGCTTGATGTTGTCCCAGAGGACCCTTAAACTCTCCTCATTTTGGGGGGTTCTTTTTTCTGTTTGCTGTTTTGATTGGGTGTTTTCTGCTACCTTATCTTCTAAATTGCTGATTCAATCCTCTGCTTCATCTAATCTACCTTTGATTCCCTCTAATGTATTCTTCATTTCAATGATTGTATTTTTTGTTTCTGACTGGTTCTTTTCTATGTTTTCATCTCCATTTTATGTTTCCTCGCTCTTTGCTGAAATTTTCCCTGAGATCACTGAGCATCCTAATAACCAGTATTTTGAACTCTCCATTTGATAGATTGCTAGTTTAGTCTATTTTGTTTAGTTCTTTTTCTGGGGCTTTTTTCTGTTATTTGGGATATGTTTCTTTGTCACCCTATTTTTTCTGACTCCCTGTGTTTGTTTCTATGTATTAGCTAGGGCTGCTATGCCTCCAAGTCTGAGGAGAGTGGCCTTATGTAGTAGATGTTCTGTGGGACCCAGTGGCACAGTCTACCTGGTCAGCAGAGCTCAGGTGCTCCAAGTTTGTCCTTTGTGTGGGTTGTGTGTGCCCTCCTGTTGTAGTTGAGCCTTAGTTGATGTTTGCACATCAGTGGGAGGGATTGACCCTCGTGCTGATTGGTTTTGAGGACTGGCTGTGACTACAATGGAGGAAATGTGGTGCTGAAGCTGACCCTACAGAGCTAGCAGGGCTCTGGTGCCTGCCCAATCTGCCCTTTGGGTGTGTTGTCCTTGGAGGTAGCTAGGTGATGCTCTGGCTTGGTTAAAGCTGGCCAGATGCTGCTTGTCTGGGTTTTGTGAACCTTTGAGAGATTTTATAAAAGTCTGTAGTATGAGCTAAGACAGGTTATTTGTACAGGGAAGCCACTGGAAGAGGCTTGGGTGTACCCAAACCTAGATGGGGAGGGATCTCCAGGAGTCACTAGGGCAGGACAGACAAAAGGTGATAGCCAGTTTGATGGAGACTAAGATATGGCATCTGCCTGCGTCTGCATGCAGGGAGGGGGGAGGGCTCAACAAAGACACAATGGCTTCTACCGGCTCCTCTGTTCAGGACAAAGCTGCCCCTCCAACCCTTGCCTTAAACCAGACAATTCAGTTCCTCACCGTATGTCCCTGGCACCTTTCAAGCTGCTGCCCCCGCACTAGTCCTTTTCAGAGGAGTCATAATCTCCACTGTTTTTTACAACCAGAAGTTATGGAGACTTCTCTCCCTGGCACTAAGCCCTGGGCTGGAGAGCCTGGTATAGGGCTCGGACCCCTCGCTCCTCTGGTGGGGGGGGTACCTCTGCAGCTGAGATAGCTCTCCCAATTTTCAATGGTCATACACAGGTGTAGGACTAGCCCATTCCGTGTCTCTGCCCCTCCTACCAGTCTCATGGTGGCTTTTTCTGTAGGTCCGTAGTTGTAGGGCTTCAGCAGCTAGACTTCAGTTGATTCTCAATGATGGTTGTTTTGTAGTTTAGTTATAATTGATGTAGTCCTGGGAGGTAAGCACAGCATTTACCTACTCCTCCATCTTGACCAGAAATCTAGTTTGATGCACTTTTGATGAATGTTCAGCCCAAAGGTTCTCTTGGCAAACTCCTAAAGTGATATGTTCTACCAAGGCTGAAAAAGGAATTATGCCCAGAATCTCTCTTAGACCATCTGGAACTTCTTTGGATACTTAAAGGAATCAGAATGAAGGGAAGTACTGCTGGAGTCATGGAAAAGGAGGAGCTGGGAGAGAAAGCAGAGACATTGTTTTGTGTCTTCAACTAAGGAACAGCACATATTAATAATCTAGATCTCCTAGATGCCTCTGAATTAAAAGATTTTGTTTCTGTCCCTTTCAGCCATTGAAATTCCTAATTTGACTCTTTTTGATTCACTCTATCCTGTCTTTTTCTTCATGTAGGTACACCAGATGTTGCGAATGGAAAGGCATTGGGAGAGGTCAAAAAACAGACTCCAAGGTCCTTAAATCCTACATTCAGTGGGCTGCCTCCAAGTCCAGTCTGTCCCTTTGTGGCCAGGGAATACCTTTGTCTAAATTAGAGACAGACCTAGGGTCTAAAACAAAGCAGAACAAGGGACTACCAAGTGCCCTTCCCCTCGGTCCGCATCCACATCTCAATCCCTTTCATCCCACCTCTCCTATGCACAAACAAGAAGTAAGTTCAAGAAGGAGAAAGCACAGAGCTTTTGACGCAATGTCTGGAAGAGAGACGGTAGGAGGCCACTCACACAAGTGTCCTAGACCAGGGCAGCAGTCTTAGGCCATTTAATTTCACCTTGGACTTTGCCGATTATCCTTGAAAGTTCTTGGGCTTTTTTCTTTTACTTATAGCCAAAATAGTCCTGTCTAACTAATATAGCCAGGTATCACAAGAAACCAAAATAGTTCAAAAGAATTGTCCATTTCAGGCTCTCTTCTATCTGAAGGTTTACAGCTGGGCCAAGAAAACCAGGTAAAGTTTTTCCTTGGACCCCTCTCTCCTCCTGTTTTGGTCCACTTTTCTAAATCACCAGCTTTCTTTGGATGCACAGGACCTTCTGGTACATATTCTTCTGATGTTAAATCTTGCTCCCAGAAAATATTCTCAAACCATACTCGTGTGTTTTATGATCAATGCTCTCTTATAAAAATAAAATACAGTATTAAGCACAGACTATGTATTAGGAATATTAGATATTATCTTACTTAATCATCACAAAGTTCTACAAGTTTGGTAATATTCCTATTTAAGAGATTTGGGAAGTGAAAACCATCAACATCAATTGAAGTAGACAAAGTCATGTGTCTGGTGAACAACAGAACTGAGATGTGAGCTCAGGACTTTCAATTCCAAATTCCATGCTCCATCCAAAAGAGCCTACTGTGTCTCAAAAAAATATAGCACTTGGCCCCATGCAGAGAGTCACTCAAAATGAACAACAAGATTGCAGAGACTGTGTGCTACAAATGCATACAAAGGCAGCCTTGCTGGTGAGCAGCACAACCAAGAGCCTATCCACAAGCTCAAGGCAGACGCGGAAAGTGAGAGGAAAGCAGCATGGCTAATACAACGTCCATGGAGAAAAGCGCCCTTATAAGAATTTGCAAGCATAGCAAATCTTTCTTAAGAAGAGTTGTGCATCGAACCCCTCGTGCACCTTAAGGAGGAAATGTTCTGAGTCCTTTGCAACATAAATAAGAAGACGACAAGTGCTAATATTAATACATAATGATAGAGAAGTGGAACATTTACACTTTACCAGGACACTCCTGATAAAGAGCTACTGCCAGCTCTCTGGCGGGACAAATTGGTAGTCACAATCAAGCTCAAAATTGTTAAAATGCTGATTTGAGGAATCCAGTAAATCCATTTAAGATTATACGTTTGATATTTTATTTTTAAAATAGCCCTCTTGGTTATAATTATATTTTAAGAAACCCAGTACAATAGTGTTAGTGTCACATACACATGGCCCTGATGGAGTTTCCCAATCAGGGATTCCCTGTGCTCAAGTGAGGACAATTGTCCTGGCCGGTCTGCACTCCCCCATACCTCAGAGAGAAGGCCGTTAGGAGTTGGGACTGGGAAAGGACATTTGCATGACAGTTGCCCTAAATTGAGTCTATGTTAAAAGAATAATGATGACCAGTTTTTCTGTTCTTGACAGATACAATGTGAGGACAACAGTAATAATGCATTTGCCTGCCCCATTGTGAACTAGTAATCCTTATAAAATGGGAGTTAGTCAGTGTACGTCCTTTATAGTCAATCCATGGGTAATATTCCTTTCTTTTTTCTTTTTTAGTGTATAAAGACAGGTATTATGTAGGTCACCCAAGTTAAATAAATTGAGCAATAAAAGATTTGGTAAATACCTTTCTCTGCTGGGCACTGTACTAGGTGCCATTTTTATTAAAGACTAATTGGGCATTTAGGTGGCTGGGGAATAGTAATTGCTCTGGAATGTAAACTGTTTTGAATAATAGCTATCAGTTTAATAAGGATTTACTCTGCAGACTTTATGGGCACAGAGGGAAAGGGTTTTAGAAAAAGATTTGAGCTTGTAGGGCTCATGCAATTCCACTAAGCAATGTTTTCCCATGAGTCCCTGGAAATGGATACTGCTTTTCCCTATGGAATAACAGGACTTGGGCTTGTTATTAACCAGGAAGAAATAAAATCTTCTGAAAACCCAACAATTGACTAATCTGATCTTTTCAGTGTGGAGTTAGCTTAAGATCTGGCTCCTCACACTTGCAGTGGGAGAGAAGCTCCTTTTCAAGGTAATAGAGCTAAACCAAGTGAGGCAGAATAGATAGCCCAGGAAATTAACAAAACCCTCCAGGGTATAACGTGAGGTTCCTCACTGGTTACACAAGTCACAAGTGACTATATCCAGTACCTGCAGCTGGAGAAAAGCAAGAACCAGTTTCATCCATCTCATCTGATCCCTATGACCCGGACCTGACCTTTAGCTAATTATAATGTCATTATAATCTTAATTACATTACGGTTTCTATGACTCCCATATCATGCATCTGACATCATGACAGTTCTGGAGGAACAAAATAAGGAAGAAAAAGTGAGAAACGAGGATCCCGCCCAGGGGGAGGAGATAAATGAACCATGTCAATGAGGCATCACCAAACCCCGGAGGGATGAAAACCCCTGATCATGACTTCCTCAGAGCGACTCATTCTCTGAGTCACCTGCACTTTCCTCTCAAGTGTGTGCTTTCATTTTCAGTAAATCCCTTTCACCTTTCCCGCATCTGTCTGGCTCTTGAATTTTTTCTTGCACAAAGACAATAACCCGATCATCACTGCTCCTCTCTTGGACATCCCTGTGTCGAACGCAAGTACCAGTTTTTCATAGAAAAAAAGAAATATTTTTGTTCATCCTTTACATTCCATCTTTGTTTCTTATACATTGATCATTAGATCTATAGGCTTGATGAGATTCAGATTCACTATTTTGCCAGATCACTTGCTTCGTCAATGATTGTATCTATTTCTACCAGAAGGAAAACAATACCTGCTCATCTCCCTTTTTGTGATGTTAGCAGCCATTGATTATCAGTATCCAAATTGACAAATCCACTAGGGTTTGCAGAGGTGACATTCTGTTTCTATCATTCCTTTTCTATTTATTAGATGGAATACTTCCATAAAGGACAATTTCCCCTCAGCGACTACCTCGTTACCCTCAGGTACCCTGAGTCCATAGAAGAAAGGCAAGATTCAAAGTCCAGAAGTCATAATGAAAATATTGATAAATTCAACTTTGCACACACACTGAGAACACACACACTGAAAACATACATGTGCAAACTTCTGCATAATCAAAAACACCACAAGCAAGGTTAAAATACCAATGATAAACTGGATAAATAGTTGTGATGCATATCACAAAGGGCTAATCTCCCAAATATGTAAATAACTCCTAGAAATGGATAAAAAAAGAATAATCAGCTGATAGAAACATGAGCAAAGCATATGCACAGAAAGGTCACAGAAAGAGAAATATAAATAAAATGTCACCTTAAGAAATGAAATTATGTCCAGCCTTACTCATAATAAAAGTCTAAATTGAAAGTACACTAAGATACATATATTTTCACCTTTCAGATTAGCAAATATGGAGCAATTTTGATAACACTCTCTTGGCAGGGCTGTGAAGAAACAGACGGTCACATATTGCTGGTGAGAGTGTGAAATTTACTCTCTCATATGGAGAAGAAATTTGCCAATTTCTATCAAAATTACAAATGCATATGTCCTTTATGTCAGCATTATATAACTGGAAATTTATCCTACAGGTACTTTGCACATATGTAAAATTACCTAAGTATGAGTTGTTTGCCGCAGCCTAATTTGTGAAAGTAAAAGATGGAAGCAAAGGCCACCAACTGCCAACAATAGACTAGATAAATAAATTGTTGCTCTTCCACATGATGGAATATTATGCGGCTATAAAAACAGAAATTCTCTCTCTACTAATATGGAAGAGCTGTAGAATATTGAGAGAAGTGGCATATTACAAACAGGTGGTGGAAGCATTATCCTATGAGGCGGGCAATCAGACGTTCATTATCTGCAGAAATTGAAAAGCAATTTAAAATGGCCTAAAAATTGGGCTACTGTTTTTTAATAATTCTAAACAATAATTCTGAACAATCGAGGTCAGTACTCCTTCCTCCAAACTCTTTTTATTTATCTAAGTTCTAAACAATTGCTGACATTTCCGTTATTCCCCAGTGGGACACTTCCACTGTCCTGCCCTTGGCATGCCTCTGCTACTCAACAGTATGTTAGCTTTCAGGTAAGAAGGTGGGAAAATAAGAATATATATTGGTATTGGCTTGAATCTGAAAAAGGGTATGCCAGATGAATGTAAACAAGTAATTAATAATGGTGGTGCCATTGGTGGTACAAATCCGAGCATATGGGTAACAGAGGTTGGAAATATTTCACTATACACACACACACACACACACACACACACACTCACGCGGGCACGCACACAAGCACAAGTGCACACACATGTGTGCACACATATGTAAACACACGTATACATCTATATGTGATTTTTGAACCATGTGAATGTATTACCTATTAAAACAATATGAAAAAAGAAACAGGACAGATAGGGGTAACTAAAGGGAATTTCCTTCCAATAATATGTTTTTGGGAATGCTTACCAATTTTCTTAGGTTTTTTTATAAATCTGCAATTTTTCTCATATTTTACAAAAGGGAGAAATAAAAATATATGAACTTTAACATCTGCACATAGGGCTTTCTAAAAGTACTTCCTTCATATGTGTTCAGGTTTGGGGGAAAATCACATATGCTTTAGCTGAACTTTATCATTAAAGATTCTGATGATTCTGAATAGAGCATCTATTTGCCTCATTTGTCTCAGTTCCACTCAGACTACATATTGCATAATGCATCAAAGTTATATTTATTTATAGCCTATTAATCACACAAGCTATTTAGGAAGATCTTGGAAGAACTTTTTGAAAATTGGGAAATAGATTTTATGGTGCATTTTTCATCCCCTCTGTATGTACCTATAACAGTAGCATATTCCAAGGTCATTTTCAACAATTGTCTATAGTCAAGACTTTTAATGCTCTACCGTGTTTCCCCAAAAATAAGATCTAACCAGAAAATAAGCCCTAGCATACTTTTTCAAGATGACATCCCCTGAACATAAGCCCCAATGCATCTTTTGAAGCAAAAATTAATATAAGACCCAGTCTTATTTTCGGGGAAACACGACAGTTCTAAGAGCAGAAGCCAACTTGTTATATTTTACATAAAAATCTGTAGAGAAAGAGGATTTGAGCAACCCCCAACCAGAAACCAGGAGTCTTCCTGAGGTTCTTGTCTTTGAATCTATTGTCTATATTCTAGGGGAGAAAAGACTGAGGACCATGAAATAGTTGCTTAATAACACTGGAAACTGCTATAAATAAATAGTATTAAGAAAAAAAGATCAAATCAAAACAAGTTATAGAAATAATTACCTAAGCCACCTCCCTCTTTTCCTCTTCAAAATAGAGAGGGGAGTAGGCACAAATGTTTCAGAATGATAGTTGATCACAGAACACTACAAATCATGGGAATGACAGCACCCTTCTCCACCTCCAACCTCCATCAGTCCTCACCTCCTGAATTCCAGGAGGAAGAGAAGCATGCCTGAGCCTGTTTTTCTGTTATTGTTCAAAGGAGGTAGAGGAAGTTCAAGGAAGAGAAACTGGCCTTGCTAAGGTCTTGGAGGGACAGAGACCAACAGAATACCCGTATTAATCCCATCCAGCAATTTTTTTCTGAATTTAAGATATTGTATTTTTTTATCTCTAGAAGTCTATTTGTTTTTTGTTGTTTTATCTTTTTTGTGTTTGTTTTATGTCTTTCATGTTTCTTCTCATTATGTACATGTTTTTCTTAAAACCACTGAAGTACATAATAACTTGTTCAGTCATCTCTATTATTTCTGGGTCTGTTTCTATTGACTGACTCTTCTATTGGTTGTATGCCACATTCCCCTGCTTCTTTGAATATCTAATAAATTTTAACAGGTTGCTGAACATTGTTAAGTTTATGTGGTTGAGTGCTAGATTTGTTGCATTCCGTTAAGAGTGTTTGCCTTTGTTTTTTCTTTTTTTTTTTTTGGTACACAGTTAAGTAAAATTGTTTTTATTCACAGATGGCATAATCATATATATAGAAAATACTAAGGAGGCTATAAAAAGGCTACTAGAACTATTAAATGAGTTTAGCAAGTTTACAGGGTACAAATTCAATATAAAAAATAAATTGCTCCAGTCAATATTAAATGCAGCTTATTTTGTGTAATGGTTACAATCAGAACTCATAAGGAAGTAAAATCATTCAGATAGTCTTCATGTTGTTTGAAGGAGTGTATAGTACACAAAATATACAGTAAATATTCCAAGTGAAAATTAAGCTAAGAGGATGCTCTCATTCAACATGAAGTGTTGAAAATCAGTTGTAAATCAAACTTCAGGAAAAACAGTTACCTGTAGAAATAATGATTTTTAAAAAGAGGATAAAAATTAAGTAATCATACCCCAACATTCTCAAATTGTTGACAAATACTTGAGTTTTTGAGGACAAAACTTAGTAAAACACTTATTAAAATCCACTTTCTACACTAAAGACAGTAAATCAAGTCAATTGAGAACTATATTTTCTTGGTTTCCTAAAATTTTAATTCATTAATTAATTCCACTAATATTTGTTGATGACAGCTGTGTGTAAGTATATATTATTATTAGGGGCTAGGAGGCTAGATAAATAAATCAGACACCATTGTGGCCTTCAAGAAGGTTACAACTGAAAGAGGAGATGAACAGGTATACCAGCAATTTTAATATAAGATTGAAGATATCATCATGACATCTGCCCTGCCCCTGTCCCTTTAAATGCAGTCTGTCCTCACTCTTCCCCCACATTAGCCTTAAATATGCCATGGAGAGAGTAGACAGGCAGCTTTTGTGGCTGCGAGGCCTGCTCCTGGATTACCTTCTTCTGTCACTCTGGTCTCTCTAGCCTGGTGTTCTAATTTCAGCTCTGGTTATCCATCCTTGTTGTCATGAACTGTTTACACTCCATTCATTCGCTCATTAAAAATGATTGAGTGCCCACAGTCTGCCAGGCCTGGTCTGCTGCTAGGGGCCGAGAGAAGAGCACAGTGAGCAAGACAAGATACTATCTTTCAGACCTCACCTGTACCCTCCTGTAGCATGACTCTGTGTACTCCTTTCATCCAGGTACCTGCACTCCAAGAAACACATGTACCCTGCTGACCTCAGCCCGGAGAAAGCCCTCTATCCGAGGCAGTAAAATTGGTACAAGGAAAGGGCAGTGAGTCTGGATGGGGAGAAGGATTTACTTTTTTAAAGAACACAACTCCAAAGGTGTAGAGAGATATAATACATGTTTGCATATATGCACACCGCGCACTTACATGGTGCACTTATTTGTCTGAACTCATATGTCCGTACATATACATATGATTAAATACCATGTCTATCTTTTCTTTCCTTTTTCTATTCCCCCTTTTCCCCTTAGAGCCAGAAGGAAAATATAAAACATGTTTGTAATTGCTTTTTTATTTGGGGGGGTGCAGTTGGGGGATTCTCTGTTCAGCCAAATCTCTACCTCCTGTGTGTTCATCCCTACCTCCTGACAGGGTGGACCCCTGCAGCCTATATTTTCCTAATACCTTCTACACTGATAGCATCAAATCAGGGTGACCATCTGACTCAAGTAATATCAGTTAGCTTCTGCATCCCAAGAATTTGGAACTGATGAACAAAAGCCATTATTACACTCTGTTGGGGACTTTTAAAGCTAGTGCTAGAAGGGCAATATTTCACCTGAGTTCCAGTGGAGCGCAGAAAGTGGTAACAGAGAGAGGCGTGAAAGGAGCATTTGTACAGAGGCATGCAGAAGTGAGAGACTATGTGGCCCCAAAACACAGGGACAGCAGCTGCCTAGCCCTCTGGTCCTGCTTTGGACCCTTCGAGAGCCCTGGCTACTTCTCTAGCCTATGGGTTCTATAGCTATCACTTTATCTTTTCAACAACCCATCTTTGCTTGTTTGTTTGTTTTTTAAAATTTGTTAATTGGGTTTCCATTTCCCCATAATCAAAAATTCTCCAAGAAATGATAGTTCACTGTTCCAGCTAATGTGATTTTTAAGTAATTTCTACTATCTCCCAATGGCTAATCAATCTGAGAACTCAGGCTTAAACACAGGGTGAAGGCCTGAGAATATACTACTAAAAAATTTTTCATCTGTGCAGATAAAATCTTGTCCCAGAATGTTATGGGCTGCATCTTTGTGTCACCCTAAAATTCATATGTTGAAACCCTAACTTTCAGTAGGATGGTATTAGGACGTGGGGCCTTTGGGAGGTATTAGATTGTGGAATCCCCATGATGGAACTAGCTGTCCTCATAAGAAGAGAAAGAAACTAAAGCTTACTCTCTCCTCATTCCAAGACACATCTGCAAACCAGGAAGAGAGCCCTCATCAAGAACCTGACTGTGGATACAAAGCCCCAAAAAGCAGTTTCCAGGCTCTCGGCCTCACATAGAAAGGTGCTGGCTCGGGTAGTAAATGGCCATTAACTGTGATCAGATGGCCATCAGCTGTGGCTAGTTGGCCGTCAGCTGTAACCCATAAGCCATTGGCCACTAATATAACTGCTGTGGCTACGCTAGCAGAAAGAAATGGGGGCTAGCAAGAGCGGATTGCAAAGAGGCAGATGCCGCCGGTGAGAATATATTGGTTTGACTCCCCTACTTATGGCTCCGTGGCTGTTCCTTTTTGGCCTCACCACGTCCTGCGTTCTTATGTGGGGAGCTGAGACCCCACCTTATACCCCGCCGGACGTCCTGCATGACAAATGGCACAGCGAGCAAGGTCCCCCGCATGACACTGACCAAGGTGGCACCCTGACCTCAGATTTCCAGCATCCAGAACTGTGAGTAATAAATGTTTGTTGTTTAAGCCACCCAGTCAATGGTAATTTGTTACAGCAGGCCAAGCTGACTAAGACATAGGATATCATGTCTATGTCACTAGAGAGATCACCATCCCCCCACACACACTCCCACACCCCCGGCGAGCACCTGAACTCTCCCAGGGCTGGAGAAGGAAGGAGGGTGGTTCTCTAGAACTGTCTTTGCAGAGACACAGTCCCCAACAGAATCCACCAGAAGAACACAGACCCAGCCCAGAAATAGCCGAAGAGACGGCAGACCAAACTGTAAGCACAGACGCGTCAGAATTTGCTAGGGTTCGTTCCTCACAAGAAGCTGCGGGACTCTGGGGAAAATTCTAAACTCCTGTGAGCCTCATGTATTTCCATGTTACAAATGGGGAGGATCAAAATCAAATAATAGGGCATTTTTCTCATGCTTAAAGTCGGTAATCTATCTATGACTTGTCTGCAAGAAAACACTAATGCGAACCTCTCTCTCTTTGTTTTAAATGGAAAACTTAGCAGTATATCTGAAACCAAAATGCCCATTCGCTTTCCTAAAGTGCAACAAAAACACCTAAATGACAAGTAACAAACTCTATGTTAGAATGGAAAATACTTAATACACCATCCCTCATCACCAAACAATTAATAAGGTTGCTGACAAATGCTGGCTTTGTACAACTAGTGACTGGGCCTCTCAGTCCCAGCAAGGCTGTTCCAAAACAATTACGTATGGTTCCGGTGCTCTACCAACTCCTTTTGGAATGTTAATGCAAATCTTCACCTTAGTGTCATTTTGTTAAACATGGTGTACTGGTTTGGGGGATGTACTATAAATTTTTTAAATGTAAACAGCTGAAAATGTTTGAAGAAATATGTATGCTTTGTGAAGCTTGGATTATTAAAGCCAAGAAGGAAATTTCTACTGGGAGACTGGTAACGGGGTATAGAGGGTAGGACTGTATACACCAAAGCACTATTAAATGAAAGAGATTACCCACACGATCTTTACTTTGTATCTAAAGGACATTGCCTAAGGCATATGAAAGAAGGAAGAGCAGACGCAGCAAGCAGAGTCTGAGAATATTAATGGAAGAATAAGAGCAACCGTCTCTGATATCTGATTAGTGATTTTCAATTTACAAAGCACTTCCAGGCACATTATCTCCTGATTGGCATAAAATTCCTGTGAGGCAGGAGGGATGTTTTTCTAATCTCCTTTATTTGCAAGGAAGCTGAGGCTCAGCCAGTCTAAGTGACCAGCCCGAAGTCACACAGCTGAGGCAAGAACTGAGTCCTTTGACCCCCAGGCTCTTGACACTAGTTCTCAAGTGACGCTTTGGAGTGCAACTCCTGGCAGAGGGCAGAGTCGCTCTCTTCATGGCCCTGCAGCAGTCAGTAGGGGCTGCCCAATCAACTTCCCAGGCAGGAACCTGTACTTCCATCCATCTCTAGTCAATGGCCTTTGTCTGGCACATGGTGCACAGCAGAACGTGGTCTGTTGGTCTCAAGTTCATAAAGACATTTCTTTACCATAACTTTCCTGAAGCAAAGTTTCCGTATATGAACGGTTTAGTCTCATCTTCTGGCTGGCCCCTCTCTAACATAGGCCTGGGCCAAGACAAAACTGAGAAACTACAATCTGTCTGTGCCTTCCTCTCCAGTGTTCCCCTAAGATCTTCACATGCCATCACCTTCCCAGAACCCACTGCAAGGACCCCCTCTACATTTGCCAGACAGTGGGTCCCCGTCCATCTCTCTATTTCCTTTCACAGAAGCACAGAATCATGGGTTTGGATGGACAGTAGGAGTAATACCAGTCAAGATAGAGTAAGTTATGCTCTGAGATTAAATCAAGCCCGAATCTCTGTAGCTTAACACACAAAACTGATTTCTCTCCCCCGTTACAAGTCTCATGCAGGTCAGCAGAGGGACTCTGCACCCTGGGTCACTCAGGGCCTTGGGCTAACAGAGGCATCACCTTGACATTGCTTCCATGATGACTGAAGCTCCAGCAATCTGCTTGGAAGTGACACATGTCATGTCTGCTCTTGGTCCTTTGGCCAAAATCAATCACACATGGATGCCTAACTTCAAAGAGGATAGGAAGTGTCATCCAACTGTGTGCCCAGTGGGAGAAACAGAACATTGGTGAACAATCTGACAACCACAGATTCATGTGATGCTTGAATCTCCCCAAAAACAGCCCTACAAAAAGGTCCAGTCTTTACCTGAACTTCTCCTCTCATAGGAACCTCCCCATTTCATAAACAGCTGACTTAATTTAAAGGGAGCTCTACTTGTTAGAAAACAAAATTCTTAAAAATAACCAAAATTAGCATCCCTGTAACTTTTGCTTCTTAGTATTTATTCTTTCTTCAGGGCTTCATTATAAATCATTAATTTGTTGAATAAATAAAAGATCTTCAAACATTTGATGAGAGCTAGTACGTGCATTTACTCATTTAACTATGTTATATCCCTGTCCTCCAAGAGCTGTTGAATGTAAGACAGGTAACCAAGACTGCAAGTACTTTATGGCATGGAATATAGCATTGATAATCCCGCAATGTCATTGGAGGAAAAATCAAGGGTGTCAAAATCGAGGGAGATGGATTAAAGGGAGGCTACGGAGAAGGCTTTCTGGAGAAAACAGCTGGTGTTAGAGCAAAAATGGAGGGGCCAGCACAGAAGATGAGACTATATGAGGGAGAGAAAACAATTCGTATTAGGTAACCTAGGTGCAAAACTGTATGATGCATTCAGGAAATTATAAGGAAGACCGAAATGCAGGATGTCTTTTGGGGAAAGACTTGGGATACAGTGGGCATCAAATCATGGGGAGCCCTGAGGCTAAGCTGAGAAGTCTGGAATCATAAAAGTTATTGAAGAATTTTAAGCATAAAATTGACATGAGTTGATTCACATTATAGCCGCATTATTCTGGCAACAGGGGGCAGAATGAAGCATAGGAGACCAGCCTAAGTTGCACAGAGCTATTGCGGTGACCCTGGATAGAGTGATAAGGCCAGAGCTAAGGTGGGGATCCTGCAAACAAGGGGGCAGATTTGAGAGGACAACATGGGATGGGCAGTACTTGGTAGTTAATTCCAAAAGGTGAGGCAGGATGTGTGGGGATGGAGCCAGGATGCCTCTCACGCTGCTGGCTTGGGCAACCAGGTGATGTAATTTAGCAAAGTAGGGACATTCAAGGTGACTGGTGAGAGAATGTTTTTGTTGAGTTCAGTTTCAGACAGGTTGAGTGGAAGTTGCATATGTGACTTAGTGATGACACATTAGGCAGAGTGCTATATCTACCAAGAGAGGAGATCATAGACTGGGGAATCGTCAGGCTATAATTAGTTATTGAAACCATGTGTGTGGCTGACGTGCAAACCACAAGTTTTCTCCATAGAAAGGCGACTGAAAATACATTAACTTTCCTATTGGACCTATCCTTTTCCAGTGGCCAGATGATCCACATCTACTGTCCATTGTGCCTTCTTCTTTGAATCAAGAAACCTGAAATGTTGAATCTCAGTCAGTGCCGTGCTTGTTAAAAAAGGAATCAGACCACAGGAAAAAGGAGAATCATCTGATGAGCTATCCCTGCTCCACAGTGGAGAACACCTCTGGAATAATTCAAACACTCACTTCTTCTAGATCCAGATTTTTTTGTCTCCCCTGAATGTACTTAACGAACTCGGCCATACACTTACTTTTCCCTCTCCCACAGGATGACTATATTTTTTCTTTTTTTGAGCAGGATTTTTTTCAATCTGATAACATAAATTGATAAGGTTACCTCTTTAAACTGACAAATGTTAACATACAGAAAATGCCAAAAAAAATGTATACACGTTTTAAGAAAAGAAAAACTATATTAATATATACTGATAACAAAAGATGAATACAAGTCACATTTGACTTCTGCAAATACAAGAGGTGCTCAAAGTGGTTACCATCAGAGTTCAGACACATCTGATTATGGCAAACTACTGCTTGAGCAACGTCGACCAAAGTGTCCATGTGTATACATTTTTTTGGCACCCCTGGTATATTCCAGAGACCAAATCTGAGTTGACATTTTTAGAGCTCAAGTGTTTTTGCAAACTGCCCATCACACATTACCAGATTATTCCTTAAAGTACGGGAGCCAATTTGATTAATTACATGTTTGTTTTTTTTCTAATTTCATTCTCAAAGGGAAACCTGAACTTCAAGATCACAGGCTACTTAGCTGTCACCCAATAGTGTAATTAGAAATACATTCGGTATTTGTCCTGGTTAGTTCCTGACACAGAGCTCCTAAAACATTTGGGATTTCCTTAGTGATAGGAGTGTCTCCGGTCATTTGCAATGAGCCCCCTTTAACCACACTTGAGTTTATATTAATGAGGTGACTTAGGGTGGGGTCCCCTAGATAGCTTCAAGACAGAGACTAGTCACCAGAAAGACCAAACACAGTGATTAAAGCATGAGAACTTTCAGTCCCCTTCCACCCTAACCTCTGGGAAGGGGAGGAAAGCTGGAAATTGGGTTATAAAAGCTCTTCAGAGTTGGTGAGCACATTGCTGTGCTAGGAGGTTGGCGGGCTCAGAGAGGGCATGGAAACTCAGCACCCCTTCTCCCCATACCTCGTCCTGTTCATCTCTTTCATTTGGCTGTTCCTGACTTGTATCCTTTATAATATACTAGTAAACATTAAATATGTTCCTGAGTCCTGTATGTCATTCTAGTGAATCTTCTAATCTCAGGGTCATGGGAACTCCTAAATTTGTAGTCAGCCAAGCAGAAGTATGGGTAGCCTGGTCAACCCCTTTGCAGCTGATGTCTGAAGTGGCGGGGGAGCCGTCTTGTGGGACTGAGCCCTTAACCTGTGGGTTCCGCTCTAAATCTGGATAGTTAGTGTCAAAATTGGATTGAATTGTTGAACACCCAGTTGGTGTCAGAGAATTAGAGTAATGTGGGAAAACCCCACATATTTGGTGTCAGGAGCAGTGTCAGAAAAATCACCATGCACACCAGTCTGTGTGACAAAGAAAAGCCACAAAATCTTTATTGAGCTCAACAAATATCTCACCATAAAAAGCAAACCTGTATCACCCTCGTGCCATTATCAGCTGTCCATCATTAAGAAATCATCAGCAGCTATTGGTTATGTCTTTTTAAGATGCGTTCACTCTGTTGGAGCTAAGAGAGGCTGGTCAAACCTATGTGGGTACAGTGACAGAAACTGCTAAGCACACAGAGCCTTTGCCTCACCCAAAGGTGATGCAGCAGGTGCTGTCCCAGGGCTCCAGGGAGTCTTTGCATGCTCCTCTAAACCACCTCTTAGCTAGTTTCTGCTTCTTCACCCAGTTACATTAGATGCAGATTCTGTACTTGAATTATCAGATTGCCTTTGGGTCCCAGCTTTGTGTAAGATCGCCAACTTTCAGCTTTCTCTTGTCTGCAAACTCTGTGGCCCCGTGATCAGTCCAGACTCACCCCTGAACCAGAATCCCCCATGTATCTAGGCATCTGCTTGTCTGGTAGAGGAGTGTGGAAAGAGTTTACTTTAAGAGATACTGACAAACAGAAAACTTTTGATCATGATGACAAAGGAGAGAAAAGAACCTCATGTCACAGGAGACATTATTAAAGATATTGAATATGTTCAGCCTTCGGGAAAGAGAAAATTAAAGGGAAAACTGGATAGTGGTTTTCAGATATTTGAACGACAGTTGAGGGGAAGAAAATCAGAACTTGCGTCTATTGTTGGACAATTCAAAGAAGCAGATTTTCTATTTAACATCAGAATTGACTAGAAATCCCACCCTACTCATTAGAGCACCATCCTCACCCCATCACTGGATGTATTGTGAGGAAAATGTCTCAGCTTTTAGGGTGCCCTAGAAGGAGTTGTAGATGACCTCCAAGGGCCTACTCATTCTATTTCTCTTATGAGAACTCAGAACATGAAGGTTACAGTTCCAGTCATATAGTATTTATTCAAAATAGAAGGAAAGAAGAAAAACACATTTTAAAAATTCAAATAAGTAAAATGAGTTTGGAAGTCAAGTATCCAGTTGAGTAAACAAATTTGAACACTGTAAGAACATTTAAGATGTGAAGAAATTATGAGTACAAGAATTCTGGTAATTAAGTCGGTTAAGTGACTTAATGAAACTCAATGTGAATTTGTAGAATAGTAATCAGTGGAATATGTGGTTATAAAAAGCAGTGAGACAAGATGACCCAAGTTCAGTTTCTTCAAAAAGAGATAATTAGTCATGTAGAGGGAATAAAATCAGAGTCCAGACTGTCCTGACCATATATGTTCCCTGCAGCAGAGCCCTTTTCAGTACGGCAGGGCAGGCTGCACCTTCCTTCTACGGAAGAAGTGGGAGGTTTATACTCCACCCCACCCCCAACAAAAAGAACCTCCCTTTCCTATTTATTAATGCCTGAACTATTTCCTCCAGGGTCATCCTTAGAGAAGAGGAGAGAAGGGAGGAGGAAGAACCAAGCACAGAAATGCCAAGACAACAGTCACTGTTTTAAGATGTTCAAACCTCCCTTTGATGGGCTCTCTTTGATGACAGTGATATTTCAGGAAGTCGGATGTGGGCTTATCCATGAGCTATGCCGTAACTGGACAAACACTAAGGATAGCCTGTTTCTGAATAATTGGGGGCAATTATACACCATAAAAACCTACTGCCATCAAAAATGTGTTCCTTCCTTGTTCCATATTATATCTCCTACTCCTTAAAAACTCTTACATGAAATGGACTTCTCTTCTCAATGTGGTCGCTCTCCAATCTACAGCGGCCTCTTCCTCTAACTATCCTCTCCTTTTTTGTCTTGTGTCCTTGAAACAAGAATGGCTCAAGGGGGAATAATTTAGTTCTAGCGCCCTCTGCTGGTCATATAAGGCAAGACACCTTACACTAGATCAGAAGTTGCCAAGTTTTTCCCTATCTGGAAGATATTTTTTTATTAAACCCAGGGACCTCACATTTTGAAATTGAGCTTTCGTGAAAACTCTATCTGTTAAGTAATTATTAATGTGTTTACCAATTTGCATTTATCGAAGTCATAGAAAACTGCCAATCAGAACTTGTGATCAACATGCAATAACCAAGCTTACTACACAAAGATTATTTCTAGTCAAACACAAAAATTCACCTTTTACCTAGCTTTAAACCTTATTGTGGGTTAGTGTGCAATTTCTGTGAGGCTTTTTAACATAATGCAAATATCTTAAGGACCTGGTTCTTACCCCAGGTTTGGAACCAGAGTTAAGTATCTCAGTATCTAAACAACAGACATATTTCTGAGAAATTCTTCCTTTATTTGTAGCACTTCTGAATGATGTCTGAATGTTTTCTGCCATTTGGATGTAATTCTTCAAAATACTCTGACGCATTAACAGATTGTATAGTGGCCCGAAAGGTTAATACATCGTCCGGAATGTAAATATCAGAGCTGAGTTTTCAGGTATCAGCTTAGTGTTCACAATGAGTAACTGAACAGGAGTTACAGTGGTTGAGATACATGCACCTGGGAGGTGGGAGGAAAACATGACTAGCAACATCTAAAATCCGGTTCTCACTTGGCTTCTTGCCCCAGTGCCCTAGCAGTTTCAACTCCATTGCAGTATGGCCCCATGAGTGAACAGTTGACGTGTGCAGAGGAGAAAAGAGAGGAAGGTGGCAAAACATGGTAGGCTCAGCAGAGTGTGTGGGATGAGGCCTGCATGGAGCAAGGTACGAGAGTAGAATTGACAAGGAGTCCACTGTGGGCAAGACTGGGTCTTGTTCATTGCTTTAACCCCACGACACGACACAATGCCTGGTACACAATCAGCTCTCAAGTATTTGTTCAATTTTTCTGGTATTCTGCTTACTTCATCTAGAAATGTTGTTAGTTAGGTGCAAAGTTTTACCGCTGAACTAATAACCAAGATGGCTAAGATGATTGCTTGTTCTGTGTTGGAACTGAGGGAAGCTTGCGCATCGCTGGAACTGAGCTTGCTGTTTGGTTAAGTTTTGTACAGAAATGGTTGTATTTTTAGAAAAATCTGACTGTGTCTCAGTATGATTTTAGTGTTTGATTTTTTTTCCTTTAATGTAAAATTTTATTCTGTAATAATACAACAGACAAATGGACAAGCACACAAAGTGAACACAACTGCATGGGCAGTACTTACATCAAGAAACAGATCTTCTCCGCAGCCCAGAAACCATCGTCATGTCTCCTTCCTATCACTGTCTGAGCTCCATCCCTACTATCTGACTGTAACACCATAGATTAGTTTTATTTTTGAAATGCACACACGCACACACACAGTATGTATTGCTCTGTCTGGCTTCTTTGGCTCGACATTTTTGTGAAAGTAATTCATGTTGTTGCAGTGTGCTTGTTCTCACTGCTGTAGTTTATTTATAAATATACCTCTGTTTTAATCGATTACTTTACTGAGGTGATTCAGCTTTTTACCATTCTGAACAGTGCTGGTATGAGTATTCACGTACATTTCTTTCGTGCACATGTGTAGCCATTTTTGTTGGGTATTTACCAAGTGGTAGACTCCTGGGTCACAGGATGCGGAGTGATCGGCTTTTGCAGATACTTCCAAACCGTTTCACAAAGTGATCATGCCAATTTTGTGTGTTAGCTTCTGTACAAAGCTAGATGCCAGCAATGTTCAAAGGGGATAAAGGATGGGCAGTGGGGAGATTATCCCTAGGCCTATGATTTAGAACCTAAGGGGACTTTATAGAAAGGGAAAAAAAAATAATCCTCAAAGGGACAGGACCCATCCATCATCAAGTGATCATGGGAGTGATTTGGAAGCTTTCTTCCCAAAGATGAGAAAGGAAGGGAGAATAAGCGGCCAAGAGGCACACTTGAAAAAGGTAGAGGAGAAGAAGAGAAAAACGATTAGAATGGATGGTAACCCCGAATGCCAAGGCACTGCTAACAATTTTACCTTCATGTAAATGCCCCAGTAGTGACCCAAAGCCCTGACTCTGATAAGGCAGATTAGCATAGAACGCAGCAAAACGCCCTGGGTAGTTATATGTGTGTGTTTATCACAAAATTTCCTAAACTTGTTTGGGGCCTTATGAGTGCTTAAGGTTATTAATCAAGATAGCTCCTCTTTAGTAATTTTGGGAGAAGGACTCTTTCACCACTGCTGATATTCACAAGAAAAGAATAAAAGCTTATCGTTGAGCTTTGTCATAAGATTTCTGTAGAAAGTTTAATTTGCAAATAAGTAAGCCGAAGTGGAAATGCCAGATGCTAACAGACAGGCGGATCAGATTTTCCATTTAAATGTGTGTGTCTCTCTTTTAGCTGGATTCGGGGCTTTCCTCTGAAAGTCTCAGGAAACTCATTTGCAAGAGTGATTCAGAATTAACCCACTTTGTGAGACTTGGTTCTCAAAAGGCCCTCAGAGCATTGCAAAGAGGAGTGCAATGTTCTCTTTACAAAAGGAATTTGATTACTAATTATGAATCCTTATAAAACATATGCATTTCATAGTTATCTCTTTGCAATTCAGAAATAAATCCTAGCTCAGGTCTCCTGTCAGCTGAGGTTCTCTCTGTGTCACTTTGCTGTGACTCAGAGCTCCTACCTGAGCTCTGACCCCTACATATCTGCCTTTTCTCAAATTGGTTTCCAGCTCCAGGACAATGTGCTCTGCAGCAGACGTTGTCACCAAACAGATAGGGACTGCCTGTCCTTGCAGAGAGTAGCCAGGTTTATACTTGCATTCATTTCCTGGGGCCGATTTTGTGAATTATACTTGGCACAGCCCTGTCTGTTTGCTTTTGGTCAGACAACGTGCCTGACAAGGAGTTCAGTTCATTTGCTGCCTCTCCAGCAACCATGTTCAAGAACTTTATCCAGCAGGAGTCCTAAGGAAGCTGCCATTATCAGCGGCCAACAGGCACACTTGAAAATTCATGAATAATTTGTAAAAGGGCAGTTTTTCCCCTCAGTGCTTTGATTGCCCAGCCACCAAGAAGCTGGCTGAGCCCATACAAAGAGGAGGATATCAATCCAGGCCAAAAACTCAGTGGTGACTTCAAGGCACAGTAAGGATCTAGAAGCTTCAGATTTGCTTCCAAATAATACCCAAGGGTACAAAGGACTGGCCAAAACTTAGCTGGTCCAGCTGATATGCAAATCAATTTGTTTACATCCTCCTAATTATGAACATTCACCTTATGAGCTCCCATTGTACAAATGGACATTTGCAAAGCACCTACCTTCCTGAAGGTAGCTTCCTGAAGACTACTTGAGTTTCCCCCAAATCAAGAAATAGCACAGTTCTAGGTGAACACCATCTAGGGGCAATTAAGAAATTACATATCTATCTCACTTAACCAAATTTTATTTCTCTTCTTTTGTAAATTGCCTCCAGGAGACTGCCCATGCCATCCTCCTCAGTTTTCTTTAGACTTTCCGGCTTTCAGACTCAATTAATTCTATTTAAGCAACTCTACTTGTCACATTCAAGACACAAACACACACACACACACACACACACACACACACACACACACACACTTTAACCTATTCCCTTCTTCTGTTCTCTCTTTCAATTCTGGCCTGGTTACCTTAGGGAAATATTTTTTTCCCCTCTTAAAAGGCACTTTATCTTGGAAAAAAAAAAAAGGAAATAATTACTTTAAATTCCCTAGAAATTTTAGGTAAATAAAACTACCCAGAAGGTATCAGTGTCATCAAATTCTAGAACACTTGAAAGTGCATAGAAATCCTGTTCAGAATTTTATCAGAATTATTCTTCTATCCCTTTATCATCTAAAACATTCAAAATAAACAATAATTATTTGATATTTGTTTCTTTTGTCTGGCTGAATTACTAGTGCTGCAATAATAACACTACCTTCTGTTACAAATGTATAGTATTTCACTGTAAATGTGCAGTCTTATTTGGATCAAATGCCCCTGTGGACTAGATAAGGGGCCTAATCTCTGTAAATAAAATGACTTTCAAGTTTTTTAAGTGCTAAATAACTGATAATAAATGAAGTTTAGGGGTACAATTAGCATAAAGTGTTTACAAGCCCAGGATAGACTGCAGTATTCTCTGATGTGATTTTCTTTCCAGTATCAACCCTTGGTGGATCTTGCTATCACTTTGGGCCTTCTTACTTTAATCCATCCTGAAAGTAGACCTCAGTGCTAGGCCAAATTGCACAGAATCCTGGTGGGTAATTATGCTAGATTATTTGTATTTCCAGGTTCTGTGTGTTAGTAACTATAATGCCTGATCCACCCAAATCTTCACTTTAGGAATAAAGTTAGGGAACCAATCAATCCACTGGGAAAAGATTCAGTGAAACACAGCAGTCTGCACTAACTACCATCATATTTTATCTTCCTCCCTGAGGCAGTGTCCTCATCTGAACTTGAACAATTAATCTTAGGAAGTGGCACAATTTTGTTGAAATAAAAAATATATAGAATTTATCGACATATAGCTAATTTAATCTTAGAGACCACAAAAAGAAAAGAAATTGCATAGTTAATCACAAAATATTGTCAGAAGAGGGGAAATGTACACATTTGCAATCACAAAACTTAGACATCAGGTCGAATACGCTTTCTAGCTTCTTTGTGTCTATCCAATTTTGGAAATGTCTTCCATGTCAGAACTCTCCCAAATTTGACTGACTCTTGATTACCTATAATCATGAATGGACAGTGGTACATCCCACACACATAGCCCGTATATTTTCTTAGAGAAGCTAAAAGTCGACATGAGCCATTACTTTTGAAAGCACATCTGAGTCTAATTTGAGTGTTTGTCACTTCGGGTTCTTGACTAATTTCCGAGGGAGAGCCTCAACCTATAATAACGTGAATAATATTATTCCCCTTGACTCTTTCTTAAAAGCAAACGAATTCATGGTAGTAGAGCTGCTTCGGGATGTTCTGACAGCACTCAGACAACAGACCCTAGTGAATAATTTCTGTTTCCTTTCCACTCCTTATCCATACACACAAACACCTTCACAGAGCAGGGGGCTTAGCAGAGTTCAAAAGATCTTAACTAGCCTAATTCAAGGACGGCACATGTGCCACAACACCCCCATAGGTTAGGATTGAGGGAACCCAATTAATACCTCTTTTCCCTGCCCAGAACCAACTGAGAGAGAAACACTGGAGTCAGACAGATGGAAAACAACTATTAATGATATAGCTCTTAGGAACCTGGTTTGGGTGTGAAAAGCAAATGGATTTATTACTATTGCCAAATTAAATTTCGAGCCGCTTTGAATGGGGACAGTGCCTGTCCCCAGACTTCAGGCTTGCCACATAGTGGGGATCATAGGCCAAAACAGCTTTTTCTTTGTTACCAGCAGACAGTTCCCAAAGAAACAGAAACCAGAAGGGACTAAAGAAAGAAGTGTCAGAAGTGCCCAGTTTTTTCTCTCAAACCCATTAATCTGATAGGTCCCATTTTCCACCAACTCACCACAAATAAACCAGAAGTTGACAAAAAACTAGCAGAGCCCCCCCGTTCCCCACTAACGTGAGTCTCAACCTTGAGCAAGTGTCAGGATCACCTGGAGGGCTTGTTACAAACAGATTACTGGGCCCACTTAAGAGTTTCTGACATTTTTGAAAGAAATTGAAGAAGACACAAAGAAATGGAAAGACATTCAGTGTTCATGCATTAGAAAAATCAACTTAGTTAAAATGGCCATATTATCCAAAGCAATATACAGATTTAATGTAATCCCCCATCAAAATCCCAATGGCATGTTTTAAAGAAATAGAACAAAAAAATCATCAAATTTGTACAGAACCACAAAAAACCCCGAATAACCAAAGCAATCCTAAGAAAAAAGAACAATACTGGAGGTATCGCACTCCCTGACTTTAGCTTGTACTACAGGGCTACAATAATCAAAACAGTATTGTATTGGCAGAAAAACAGACACACAGACCAATGGAATAGAATTGAGAACCCAGAAATAAATCCACATAAATATGGACAGATAATTTTTGACAAAGAAGCAAAAAACATACAATGGAGAAAAGACAGCCTCTTCAATAAATGGTGCTGGGAGAATTGGAAAGCCACGTGCAAAAGAATGGAACTGGACTGCTATCTGTCACCATGTACCAAAATTAACTCAAAATGGATCAAACACCTAAACATAAGACCTGAAACAATAAACTTCATAGAATAAAACATAGGTACTAAACTTATGGACCTTGGGTTCAAACAGCATTTTATGAATTTGACTCCAAAGGCAAGGGAAGCAAAAGCTAAAATAAATGAATGGGACTATATCAAACTAAAAAGCTGCTGCACAGCAAAAGAAACCATCAACAAAATAAAGAGGCAACCAACTGAATGGGAGAAGATTTTTGCAAACAACTCCTCCGATAAGGGGCTAATATCCAAAATAGATAAGGAACTCATACAACTCAACAACAAAAAAACAAACAACCCAATTAAAAAATGGGCAGAGGCTCTGAATAGACATTTCTCCAAAGAGGACATACAAATGGTCAATAGACATATGAAAAAAGGTTCAACATCACTAATCATCAGAGAAATGCAAATAAAAACCACAATGAGATATATCACCTCACCCCAGTCAGAATGGCTATCATCAACAAGACAAATAGTAACAAGTGTTGGAGAGGCTGTGGAGAAAAAGGAACCCTTGTACACTGTAGGTGGGAACGCAGACTGGTGCAACCGCTATGGAAGGCAGTGTGAAGGTTCCTCAAAATATTAATAATAGAATTACCATATGACCCAGCAATCCCTCTTTGGGATTTTAATCCCCAAAAAATCTGAAAACATTTATCTGTAAAGATATATGTGCTCCAATGTTCATTGCAGCTTTATTTATGGTGGCCAAGACATGGAAACAACTAAAGTGTCCTTCCATAGATGATTGGATAAAAAAGTTGTGATATATATATACACAATGAAATACTATTATGCCATAAGAAAAGATGAAATAGTACCATTTGCAACAACATGGATGGATCTTGAGACTATTATGCTGAGCAAAATAAGTCGGACAGAAAAAGTAGAGAACCATAAGATTTCACTGATACGTGGTATACAAAACTGAAAACAACAAAAGAACAAGACAAACAAGTGAAGAAACAAAAACTCATAGACACAGACAATAGTTTAGTGGTTACCAGAGGGTAAGGGGGAAAAGGGGTGGCAGATGAAGGTAAAGGGGATCCAATATATGGTGATGGAAGAAGAACTGACTCTGGGTGGTGAACACACAATGTGATATAGAGATGATGTAATACAGAATTGTACACCTGAAATCTGTGTAACTTTACTAATAATTGTCACCCCAATAAACTTTAATTTAAAAAAAGAAGAAAATATTTAAAAACTGAAAGAAAAAAAAGAATTTCTGATTCAGTAGGCCTGGGTGAGGCCTAAGAATTTGCATTTCTAACAAGTTACAGGTAATGCTGAATCTCTGCTTTAATGCAATGGCTCTCAATCTTGACAAGCATTGGAATCTAGAAGAGAAAAGAGTGTTTCCTTCTATCTATCCATTGGGTTGAAGCCCTAATCCTGTGGTCTCGCAAAGGAAGAAATGAGCAGTCTCTCTGAACAGTGTAGCTCCCGCTTCTTGAGTCTCTTTCCTCAATATTGACCACTCTTCTTTCATGAGACTGTTAACGCACAGCAATGATTTTTGTCCCCAGAAAGCTGTATAATGGATCATAACATAAATTTTAAATTTTAAAAGTCATACTGGACTTGAACACTCCCTAATCTGTTTCCCATCCTATTACAAATCATGTTCAAAATAGCTCACTAGAGGTTCTTTAGTAAAATTAAATGACAAATTAGGGTATTCCAATAAAATATCAATAATAAAATATTCCAAATTTGAGTATAAACCTTCTCCCATCATGAATTTCCCAGGTTGAAATTATAACTCCATAGTTAAATTCCCTGACTATTAAAGTCTAAAATCAAATTACCTTACCCCTGTGTTAAAAAGCCAAAAGAAATTAAAGTCCAAAATCCCATCCTCCATAGTGTCTTATTCTTCTTCGGTCCATCTAGCAGGGGTGTCAAAATATGGTACCAAGGGCCATATGCGGTAAAATACACAAACAGCCGGGCCACTCATCCGGGGTAAAGTACGTAGTGCCTCACCTGGTTTATTGAAGTAAATTAAATATATTTTTGGAATTTGCTGCGGGCCAATTAACAATGGATTGCAGGCCGCGGTTGGCCCGCGGTCTGCAGTTTTGACATCCCTGATCTAGAGGAATACTCCATATCCGGGTAGGATTGTGGTTCTTCTAGCAGCTGCAATTGCTCTCTCTTCCACTGGAATAGGTGTAGTTCTCTTAGGATCTTAAAAGATCAATTGTATCAATTGTACTCATATATGCCTCACTCATCAGGAGATAAAAAAGAACACTAAAGATTATCAAAGTGGTCTCACACCCACTTGTTTTAGAAAACACATCAATCCCTGGAATATCTCATATCCCAGGCAAATTACATACCCTCTATTTTCTGAAAAGAAGAAAGAAACCCTCTATTTATTATTGCCAAAGACCATAGCTGAGATTCAGTGACTCCTGAGAGGGAGTAAATAAAACAGAAATGGGACAAAATCCTTGATTGCAGCTTTGCCATGATGCTGGTCATTCTATGACTTTGTTGGAAGAACATGACTTTTATGACACCATATTCACCATATTCACATATTTAAAGGAGAGGGATGGGAAGGCCATCAATGGACATAGTCTCAGCAATTCAAAGTGGAATTGAGACACGCTTCCTTCTAACAAAGTCTAGAAATCTGCAAGGGTGGCAATTGCAGGCACTGGGTCTCATTTTATGGTGCCCTTATTTCCAATCCAACATATTGAAAACATCTTAATTTCCATTTGCCTTGGAGCTCTGTGTTTCTGGCATCCCACTACTGAAGCGAATGCGGGTTCTGCCTCGTGACTTAGTCTCCACTACCTCTTGTGAAGAGGTATTTTCAGTCCTCTGCCACAGCGGTAGTTGTCACTGTTTCTCGTTCTGAAATTACTCAGACCCAGGAAGCCTTCTTCCTAGGGAAGTTTTGCTCCCTTATCACACATTAGTTTCAGTAGAAAAATCACTCTCAGCAGATTCCTGAATGGAAGCTGCTGCTGCTTCCAAAACCAGTGCCCCAGGGCCCAGTGAGAAACAAGACTTCTGCCATGTCCTCCTCAAGACCCATATTTCCTCAGCTTTTGAGTGATCCAGCTTCTTGAGTAGGTTTTCTTTGAGTTCCATCTTGTTCTGCAGCAGCGGAATGTGGTTGGAATGCACTATTTGCTTCATTCTCTTCTTTTCAGAAAAGTTCAACAAATGTTATTTTAATCAGCTTTATTGAGGTATAATTTACATGCGATAAAATTCACTATTTTTAAGTATACAGTTGGTTGAGTTTTGACAAATGTATAATCATGTAACCACAATAGCAATCAAGATATAGAATATTTTCTATCATTTCTCCCAAAGTCCTTTGTGTCTCTTTGAAGTTCACTGCCATGAACATACATATACAAGTCTGTCTATAAACACATTTATTTAATTCTCTTGCATAAATACTTACGAGTGGTATTGCCACACCACATTGTAAGTATATAATTAAATATTTAAGAAACAACTCAACCATTTTTTTTCAACCATCTTTTAAAGGATCATCATCTCGCATTACTATCAGCAATGTATGAGGGTTTTAGTTGCTCCACAGTGACCCACCATTGGATGTTTTTTTTTGCATTAATTTTTATTTTTGAAAACGTTACATTAAATTGTTATTTATCTTTATTACTAAATAATAAAGGTAAAAGGGGGGTTTTGTTATTAGTTTCAGGTGTGCAAAACAATGTAATAGTTAGACATTTCTATGGATACTTGTCTTCTTAGGGAGACCACTCCATGGACGCTGTAGGTACCTGACCACTGCAGTGTGTACCCTCCATTGGATTTTGACAGTCTTTTTAATATTAGCCACCTTAGTAGATATGTTGTATTACCTCATTTTGGTTTTAATTTTCATTTTCCTAATGGCTGATGATATTGAGCATCTTTTCATGTGCTTATTTCCCAAGCATCTATCTTCTTCTGTGAAGTGTCTTTAAATATTTTGCCTATTTATAAAAGCCCAAGTCGTCCCCTTATTATTGAATTGTAATCATTCTTTACATACTCAGAAAACAAATCATTTTGTGGAATATGTGCTTGGCAAATATGTTCTCCCAGTCTGTGGTTTGCCTTTGCATTTTCTCAAGAATGCCATTTTAAGAGCAGGAGTCTTTAATTTGATGTTCAAGTTTTTGTCTAAGGAACTTTACCTGCCTAAAGAGCACAAAAAAAATTTTTTTTCCTGTGTTTTTTTTTAGAAATTTTGTAATTACATTTAGGTTTATGATTCATTTCAAGTTAATTTTTGTATATGGTGTAAGGTAAAAGGAAGATTTTTTTTCTCCATGTAATTGGTTCTAGCACCATTTGTTTAAAAAACTATCCCTTTTCCATTGACTTACCTTGGTGTTTTTGTCGAAAATCAATTGCTCATATGTGTGTGTGTCTTTTTCTGAACTCTCTATTCTGGCCTACTGATATGTACGTCTGTTCTTAAGCCAATAACCCTCTGTCATTATTACATGTAGCATTATAGAAAGTCTTAAAATTGGGGAGAGTCCTTCAAAGTTATTCTTCTTTTCCAAAATTGTTTTGTCAATTGTAGGCCTTTGTGTTATCATATAAATTTTAAAATCACCTTGTCAATTCCTACAAAATCCTTGCATGTTCTTACCTTGCAGACATTTATATTGACATTGCTTGGAACTTATAGATCAACTTGTAGAGAAACAATATTGAGTCTTCCAATCTATAAAAATTTAAGTCTTTAAATTTTTTAAGCAGTATTTTGCAGTTTTTAGCGTACATGTCTTATGTATTTTGTTAAAGCTATCTTAATTATTTCCTGTTTTTCAATGCTATTGTAAGTGGTATTTTAAATTTTCAGTTTCCAATTATTCATCTACATCTATGAGAGAGCTTCTGTTAATCTGGTGAGTTCTATTAATTGATTTCTAACATTGAATCAACCTTGCATTTCTGGGATAAACCCCTCTTGGTCATTATGTATTACTATTTTAATATATTGTTGGATCCAATTTCCTAAAGTTGTGTTGAGAATTTCTGTGTCTGTATTCATGAGGAATACTGATCTGTAGTTTTCTTCTTTTGTAATGTTTTTGTCTGGTTTTGGCATCAGAGTAATGCTGACCCCATAAAATAAGCTGGGAAGCATTGCCATCTTTTCTATTTTATAGAAAAATGTCTAAAGAATTGGTATTATTTCCTCTTTAAATGTTTCGGATAATTCACAGTGCCACTGTCTGGGCTTGAAATTTTTGTTGTTGTTGCTGTTTTTGTTGTAAGCGTTTCAAACATTTGTTAAATTCCTTTAACAGATATAGGTTATTTATCTTTTTGGGTTATCTATTTTTTTTTTGACAGAACTATGGCAATTTGTGTCATTTGAGGAAATTGTCCATTTCATTTAAGCTGTTGAATTTATCGACATATGTTGTTCATAATTTTCTTTTATTATCCTCAGTGTCTGGAGAGAATCTGGAGTGATTCCCCCTCTTTTATTCCTGGCATTGGTGATTTGTATTTTCTCTCTTGTTTTCCTGGTGAGTCTGACTAGAGGTTTATCTATTTTATTGATCTTTCAGAGGATTATTGTATTAGTTTCCCATTGCTGCTATAATAAATTACCACAAACTTAGTGGCTTAAAACAACACACATTTATTGCCTTACAGTTCTGGAAGTCAGAAGTCCAAAATCAATTTCACTGTGCTGAAGTTAACATGTAGGCAGGGTCAATTCTTCCTGAAGGGTCTGAGGAGAACATACATATTCTTGCCTTTTTTAGTTTCTAGAAGTTACCTCCTTTTTTGGCCCATGACCCCTTCCTGCATCCTCCAACTTCTTGTTTCTATCACCACCTCTTTAACTTTGATCCTTCTGCCCCTCTAATACTTAAGGATGCTTGTAATTATACTGGGCCCACTTGGATAATCCACATCAATCTCTCCAGCTCAAAATTCTTAACTAATCACACCTGGAAAGTCCCTTTTATCAAGTAAAGTAGTATATTCCCAGGTCCCAGAGATTAGAACATGGACATCTTTAGGGGACCATTACTCAGCCTACTACAGCTTTTGATCTTGTTGTTTTTCTCTATTGTTTGTCCATTCCCTATTTTACTGATTTCTAAAGTTATCTTTATTATTCTCTACATTCAGTTTGCTTTAGATTTAGTTTGCTCTCTTTTTCTTGTTTCTTAAGGTGGAAGTTTAGATATTTTATTTGCGATATTTCTTCTTTTATATTAAAAGCACTTAATGCTATAAATTTCCCTCTGAACACTGCTTTAAATGTCTCACAATTTTTGATATGTTGTGTCTTCAACATCATTCAACTCAAAATATGATTTTTGTGAGGTCTTGTTTGACTCACGTGTTATTTTAAAAATATGTTTTCAACTTGAAATTTTCTAGATACCCTGTTACCCCCAAAATAGGACTTAACCGGACCATCAGCTCCAATGCATCTGTTGGAGCTAAAATTAATATAAGACCTGATCTTATTTTAACATAAGACCAGGTATGATATGATATGATATATCATATCATATCATATAATACCAAATATAATATAATACCAGATATAATGTAGTATAGTGTAGTATAGTATAGTATAAAATAATATAATACCAGGTCTTATATTAATTTTTGCACCAAAAGATGCATTAATGCTGATGGTCCTGCTAGATCTTTATTTTGGGAAAACATGGTGTATTTCTTTCATTGATGTCCAATTCTATGTGTGTGCTAATTTAGTTCTCTTATGTGGATTTGAGCCTTTAAATTTATTGAGACATTTTAAGGTTCAGTCTTGATAACTAGTCCATGTTTGAGAACATATGTTCTGCTGTTTTGAAAAGAATACACATTTGGCTGTTTTGCAATGAAGTATTCTATAAATATCAATTAGGTCCAGTTGACTGATAACGTTGTTTAATCTTGTATGTCTTCACTCATTTTCTGTCTACTTTTTCTACCAATTACTGGAAGAGATGTGTTGAAATCTTCAACTGTAATTATGGATTTGCCTCTTGGCTTTTTGTTCCATAGGTTTTTGCTTCATGTGTTTTGAATTCCTGTTATTAAGTTCATACCCATTTAGGATAGTTATTTTCTTGGTGAACTGATTACTGTACCATTACATAATATCCCTGGTCATAGTCCTCAAAAGTTTTCAAAATAATATAAAAGAAGTTGTGTGGCTGATCTAGCGCTGCCTATTATTGCCTGAGACATCATTTTAAAGCTAGAACCTCACACATAATGATTTTTAGGACACGTGAAATGTAGCTTCTTTTGCTTTTCAAAGCCTTGGACTGTAGATTTGCAGCCAAGCAACAACAGCAAAAATTGTTCCATTCCCTATATTTAAAAGCTGGCATGTGAAAACATTCTCTGTTCCCTCTAATCAAAACCTTGTCTCAGCTCCCTGTGTTTACTGAGGCCAAAGCAGCTCTTGCGTGTTTGTAAGGCTGGCACTTGCTGTCCTGCCTGTATAAAAACAGCTGTTTGCCTGTGGAAAAAGTTGCCATTAGCTGCTAGGCCAAAATCCCACTGGACTATACTTACTGAAATCTAAAGCCCAAAGCTGCCACTCCAACCCCACCAGTCGAAAGGCAACCACATAACTGTAAAACCAACCATGTGGCACCTCAAACCCACGAAGTAAAACCAAATCATGACCTGTGCTTTTTCCACCTAAGGCCCCTCAATTGAAGTCTCTTACTTTGGGCTCCCCAGATCCGACTTCTTGTCTGACTCTTCACTTTCCTAGATCGTGCTCTAAATGTTAGGGGAAAGGATGGTTATGTATTGGATTTCCTCAAACTCCATCACATTTCTATGCTGCTGCCAATCATCATAACTGATCACACAGAATGTGTAACGAGGCCTATTTCCCTACTATCCAGTCCCACACTGGTCTCAGTATTCTTTTTTTCCTAAATCACTCACCCCTTTGTAAGTCAAGGTCCCTTCCTTGCGACCTTGGGAAGAGCTTACTAGTATCCTGGACTGGTGACAAACGCAGGAGATGTCCCCCACAGGACTTCTGGGATGCCTGTTGGCACCCCTCTACTGGATGAGACAAAGGCAATGAGCTGGGCAGCAGGCTGTGTCATGCTCTGCCTCTCTTGGTGACTGCTGTCATTCATGGGTCTCCCCATGTTAGTCAGCTGATTTCTTATACAACCTGTGGCTGCCTCCACAGTTGTGTCCAAGGATCACCTTCTGCGCCCCCACCCCCCACACCAGATGACCCTCATACTCTCTCCTGGGAAGGAGAGGATGGCTGTCAGCCTCTCCATCCATCATTTATTAATCATTATGATGGCATATACTATGTTCTCTTCCTCTCAGGGTCTTCCTTTACTGATTCTTAAGGATCTAGTGTGGAAGTCAAACAAAGGATAACAAAAATGAATATTAACCATTTTTTTCTTTCCATCTGAATGTTCCCACTAACTGAGAGAAGCACCCAGACATACAGGAAAGTATGAAATGCACAGAGATGAATATATCTGGGTTCTAGGTCAGTGCACAGGCTCACCCACTCTGCACCAAGGGGGTCTCACAATCCTTCTCAACAATAGTTCCATTTCCGTGTCCCACACAAGGAAAACCATTCACCATCTGTGTCTAGTCAAATGACCATGCTGGTAGTTACGGAAGTCAGGAGGCTTTACAAAGGAAGGCACGATAGCTGGGAGAGGCTAAGTTCCATGTTCCACACACACTGCTTGTTAGAAACAGGGCTGGATTCAAGTCCAGGCCATAGATACACCGTCCAGTATATAAACCATCACCTGGGGTGATGTGGCAGGATTGGCTGGCAGCTAGCTCAGAGCACAATTGGAACAGAGGGCAGCGGCCAATGCAAAAGGACTCTTACTTCTAAAATGAAACTGCCACAGGGGAGATGAGAGCAGAAGGTCAGGAATAATCTGGGCCTGATTTTGCTCCATATGGGTGAGCTGGTCACTGGTGTCCAACACCGTTTTCGCAAAGCACCAAGTCCCAATGGGACTCTCTTTAGATGCCTTTTGATTGTTTCTCATGCCAAGCTATTTTCTAAAGCTAAGAATTTTCCACCTACCTTTACAAATAGTATATAAGCGTAATATAGAAAACTTAGGGGAGAAAAATATGTATCCTAGGGAGCAGGAGCTGTGCATGGCAGAGGTTGAGGCTGCAGCAGTTACTAAAATCCTAGCTACCAAGGTGATGCCCCTTCTGGGCTGTTCTTTAGTTAGCTATAATAATAACATGTTTTAAAATTGTGCAGGTTAGCAGAGTGCAATGTTTTGATGGGACTCCGAGGAAAACCCTCATGTGGCTTTCAGAGATACAACGGGGAAAACTACTGGTCCTTGGGGGATTTTGAACTATTGGCCTTGCATTTACAATCCCAGAGAAAATGGATGCTTGATGGGGTTTTCAAAGTTGATGAAGGACAAGTATAGTCTTTTTCCCAGCTGACTTTTCAGATACAAGGCTCACACGTGAGGGATCGTTATGTGGGAATTTGGGCCATTCCTGCCAACTGTAATTATGGCTGGATCCAAACTGGTACCCTGCATAAGGTCTAAATCAAGCAGTAGGTTCAAGCAGCTGTGCCTTTCTTGAAGTCCCCTTTATCCAAATAACTGAGGCTGGATCTACACAGTAATCCGAAGTACAATCGATTCAATCACTTTCCAGTCAGCACAGCTGCCTTTCTCTCTGGTCTCATATCATACCATATTCTTCATTCATGACATGCCAGCCCCACTGGCTTTCTCTTTATCTTTTATCTTTATCTTCTCAAGCTCACCAAGGTTTTCACCTTATGGCCTTTGAACTTGCTGTTCCCTCTACTTGGAATGTCCTTGTCCAGATCTGAGCATGTGGCCTCTTCTAATTTAAGGCACTCCTCAGAGAGGCCTCTCTAACCAGCTATTCTAAAGAAGTTACCTGGGGACCTCTCTTTCCCACCTCCATGTCTCATTTGCTTCATAGCAATTATTGCTATTATTTTCTTATTTGTTCATTATTTCACTGTCTCTTTCTTCCACTAAAATGTAAGTTCTATGAGAGCAGAAATTGCATTGTCCTTGTTCCCTGCTGTATCCTGAGTATCTGCAACAGTGCATGGCACCTAGGAGACACTCAAGAAATATTTGTTAAACAGATGAGGGAAAGGATGACAATAGATTAAAAGTCCAACACAACTCTAAGCAGGGGGCCAGCTGCTTCATTTGTGTAGAAGCAATCACAAACATACAGCATTCTCTAGGCTTCCAGGAAGTATGCAGAACATCTGGACCAGCCAGTGGGGATGGCATTCGGACTCAGAGGTGAAAGAAAAAATTGTAGGATTTGTGTTGATAAAATTGCATCTGTCCTATACCAGCTGGTTTTCAAGATAGTGAAGAGAGCCACAGGGCTTTCTCATTTTAGGTACAGCTATCATTTCCTAACCCATTTCTCTTTGTGGTGACCTATTTTCAATGGCTGTGGTTCCTCTCATTGGTTTTCCCTTTGAAGTATTATTCACAGCTGTGGCCTGTCCCGGTTTGCGGGAGTTAGAAAGTGGATGTGGGCAAGGCTAAAGAGTCCTCTGACACAGTGGGGGGAGTTTAGGTCACTAGTCCTGGCTCTTTGCAAGACAATGCGGAGGACTTTATCGAGATTAAAGGCAGTTGCCATTCATGTGCTTCCTTTACAAGAATTTTAGAGTTGGTGGAAACTTTCCCAAGTCCAACTTTCCACTTAATGCGGCACCTTCCATGATAGAGCCAATAAATAGTTGTCCAGCCTTCACATGAATAGATTGTATTACCCTGCAGGGCAGGCAGGCCAAAATATTTTTACCCCTGGGAAATTTTTTCTAAGGCGATTTTCCAGTAAAATTGATTATTTTTCTGATAAAAATCTCTGTGGGCAGTCGGATAGATATTTTTAAGTTGGGGATTTGGGCCATATGGAGTGAAATATTTAGAAATGTTTAGAGCTACTTTGTCCCTTACGAAAATGAGATTGAGCATAACCTAAGAAAATATAACATCATTGGCTTTCCCATTCATAAACACATTCTGCTTGGCATTTCTCTGACATTCTCTGAGAGGAGAGAGCCTGCAGTTTACATTTCATTTGCATGTTATCCCACTGTGATAAGGAATTATTTCCCCTTGGCCAACTCTTATCATGGAGATTGCTCTAAAATCAGATTATGGCTGTTTGTTTTAATTGATTAGTTAGTTCTGCCTTTTAAGAAATCACTTATATATCTTATCAGTGAGAATCAAGCTAAGAAAGCAATTACAACACTTGTGGGTTTCTGAGAGTGTTTTAACAAGAAGCTGGGGAGAAACAATTCCTATATAAAGGTGAGACAGAAACAAACTTCTTTAAAATCATCAGTAAATCTGTCAAATAACCCAAGGGTCACAGAATTTAATTCAATGCAATTAAAGTGTTCTGTGCAGAACTGAGCATCCATTAAATGCCATGTCGTTTCAGGAGCTGCACAGGATAGAGGATGAATGGAACTTGAAGTTCACATTCAAGGTGCCCAAAGAAGAAAGCTGCCCCTCAGCCCCCCACTAGGGAAATCACTTGACGTGTCCACTTCGTGTTCTGGCCAAGTGCCATGGCACCCTTACAGGGATAAGAGAAGTGGCGCTTAGCTTCAGGGAGATGCTGTGTATATTCCAGGCTTTGGGACCAGACATCTTGGTGAGTTCCAGCTCAGCACTTACTAGTTTCACGACCTTGGGCACATTTGTTAACTTCTCTGTATTTGTCTGCCACGTGGCAATACTATTTTTCTTGCAAGGCTGTTGGGAAGGTTATAGATGATGTATGTAAAGCTCGTAGGACAGTGTGTAGCCCTCGGTAGGATGCGCCAGCTCCAGGGTCTGGATTTGTTTCCCCTGTCCGGCTGCAGATATGCTGGCTGGGCACTCAACTGTCAGGAGTTCCTAACTTCGTCCTGCTGGATGGTGACCTTAAAAGATTTGTTTCTAAACAAGCTGCGGAGGCCCCATCCGGCCCGTCGTTCTTTCGCCAGGGCTGTGGCTCTGCAGACGGGGTGACGCAGGACAAACGCTGAGACCCACCCGGCGCAGACAGACGCCGCGGAGAAGGCGGGTGAGAGGAGGCGAGGGAAGGAAATCAGGGATAATGTGTTTAATTTGATCCGTTCCCTGGAGTCATTACAATGCATCTTCCCCTGGACTTTAATATTCTTGAGCTGAAATAATCAGTCCGACAGGCTTTTGCTGAAGATAATGGAAGCGCACGAAGAAGCGTTGGGAATCTCAGGCCTGTTGAAATACTGCCCTCTTGTGTTGCAGGGTGGAAGCGGCCTCCTAGGAACCGGCTCCCCTACCCAGCCTCTGACGCCACAGGCTTCCATACCAGAGCTGCCCTAAAACGCAAGGCCCACTCCACATGCTCCATCTAATGTGTGGGATCGGGAAGCGTGTGTCAGGGGTGCTGTTCCTTATTCACGTGATAGAGAAACACAGACATCTGTGCCGTTCATTCTCAAGGGACCTCAGTTGAATTCTAAAGGAATTATTGAGCTCTACCGCATCCTATCAGCAAGGGAGAAGAAAAATACTTTAGAGAATTGACGAAACTCCAAACAGGGACTCCGTTTTCCTGCCTCTCTGCCTCCCTCCTCTCCTTTTTTCATTCCTCCCTTCCATTTATTGAGTGGCTTCTAAGAGAGTAGAACTTAAAAGTTCTCACTAAAGATAAAGTATTTAGAACAAGACCTGTCACATTGTAAACACTTAATAATAATAGTTATGGCTAATCGTTATCATATATTTTTCTATGTCCCAAGTTTTATTCTAGGTGTTAAGAATGCAGCTGAGGAAGATAAGCATGGTCCCTGCCCTCATGAAACATGCATCCACAAATCCTGGGTTTCAAGCTATTTGGGATTTTATCCACAGTGGAGGGCAAAAAGAGTCATGCTACATCCTAATGTGTAAAAACAAAACAAAACAAAACAAAATTCTAAGACAAACCAATTCATGATAGACCCACTAGGAAATATTAGTACCAATTCTCCCAAACAGAGCCAGAATTTCCACAGGTAAGTGTCTGCATGTCTTGGAGAGTTTTCTTTTTCCGAGATATCATCCATAAAAATAGAACTCTCCTCCTTCAAATTCTAGGGATTATCCACATTTTTAGCTAAAGGTAAAGATTAGTCTTCAGTTAGAATATGGAGCTTCTTGGTTTGGGTCATGCTTGTCTTACTCTGGTGGTAATTATGTTCTTTTGTCTTATAGAATCCCAGTATCCGTGAGTCCTCTACTAAAATGTGCACATCCCTCCCTGCACACATTGCCTCATTTATTATTAGTCATGCACACGCACTATGAGATTGATTTGTTAAATCCTTCCTAACTTGATGGCTAAGGCCAGGGAGACAGAATGAGTACATTTTTTTAAATAGCTTTTCTCTGGCCTAGCAGTCTCAGAGTAGTTGTACCTCTATGTGATGGCTGGCTGCTCTACCGGGAAGTGTTCCAAAGAGAACTAGACTAAAATTGCTTGGGCTTTCACTCTTAGCCTTGAAAGTCACAACATGTCACTTCAGACACATTCTATTCATTACTAGAAGATCATAGGCCTGTCCAGATTGAAGGGAGGGGAATTAACACCACCTCTTGATGGGGGGTAATAAGATCATGCTGTAGAAGAGCTGCTAGGACATGTTGACATTGTTTCAGGCGTCTTTGGAATATGCTGTCTGCCATAATTGGTTCAGACCTTGGCAAGAGTGAAGTTAGATGAGCTTTGTCCCTCCATTCCTACTGCTCTAGTCGCATGTGTCTCCTCCTATTTGTTGCCCTTACCCTCAAATTCCACCTGGACCCAGATTCTACTTTGCTCTCCTGACATTTCCTGGTGCTTTCTCCCTCCCGGAAATTACCTCTTTTATGTCTCACTTCTTCCTGACCCCATTAGATGACTGGAGGCAGCATTTTGTAGTGGAAAGAGCACTGAACTGAAAAGTCACATACCAGTGCTTCCACCAATGAGCTGGGTTATCCTAGGCAACTCACAACTAGTGCAATTTCCTTGTTTACACAGCACTGGGAAGTGGTTTGAGGGTTAAGACAAAACTGTATTTAGCATCAATTCTAATCATTCCTAAAGTGAATCGAGTTAATGAGTAAACGGATAGCAGCAACAGATCACTATTTAACCCCACTAAAAATATTGACTCAGTATCTACCTTAAACAATTCTGAATGTTCATTGACAGCCACAAATAAGTAAAAAGTTAGCAAAAATATAAAGAATGCCACTAGATGACTGACCATGGTTTATAGCAAATAAATAATCCAGGAAATCTTTCCTGAATTCCTTCAGTAATGTGAGAGTTCACTGAATGTTAAGATGGTTTTGGAGGTGAGATTCATTTTAACAGGGTTTTTTCTGGGTTCTTATTTTTCAATATCTAAGGCAAAGGAAAAAACTGTATGATGATTTGAGGCTCTGTCAAAGCCAGCAAGAGACATATTCTGGTTTGTGGAGAATACAAACTCCCACAAACAACATTACACGTTGCACCTACAGCCACACATCTTGAGAAAAGCCATGTTATATGCAGAGGTCAATAGAAAAAGAAACTTCCCAGAAATATTGTGTTCTTCCGCTCCCATCCTCAAGGAACCGGAGATAAGGCTTGTGTTTTGCATGGTATGTGGAGAACTGCTTCTTTCGCGGTGCCTGTGTTGGCTACGGGCACCAAACCATAGAGGGAACTGCAGTGTGCAGGGTAGGGGGTGGTTTGCCTGTTGGAACCTCACAACCACCTCCTTTGCTATGACCTGATCATTTAAATAGCAAATCATGTCAAGGGGGAAAGACAGCCCTCATCTTCAATCTATCAACAGCACAGACTGTGGTATGCTAAGTTTAATCAAAGAAGAAACATCTAGAGAACCACCTGAGCTTGAGTTTTTTCAAATGTGTGACATGCAGAGGTATTATAAAGATGACATGAGAAAACCTGGGTGGGTCAGCAGGGCTAATACGATGCCTGCAACTTAGCAAATGCTCAGCGACAGTTTTGCAACTGTGTGCTGAAATTCAGACCCTTTCTCAGGTGGCTCTGTGGAGACCTAGCTTCAGGTGGATAAAAATGAGGTACGAGAAAGTTAAGCCAAAGCCAACTCTAGAGAGTCAAGCTATTAAAGAAAAGGAATTAGTGTCACTGCCAAGAGCCAGGTCCACTGGGGAAAAACTCATCTTTTCAGGTTGCTCTGACTACCTGCCTCCCAGCCATCTGCACCTGCTGCAGGCTCACGCAGCAGTGGGGCCCAGCCAGGCAGCAATGGCACTTCGTGCATGGGCTCTAAGACAAGGCAGGATGGCAGAAGAAGCCTTGGTTCTCCTACAAGAACGTAGTCACATGGGATGGGGACAAGTCACCACAGAAAGGACACAGAGTCTGGCTCTGACATTGACCGGCATGAGGCTGAGACAGCACATTCCCTTACCTCTCTGAGCCTCATGTCCCTCACTTCTAACTGTGCAATTAGAGGTCGAAGAGAAGGGTGTGAGACTAGTTCGTCTAAGAACATGTCAGCTTTATTTATGACTTAAGGAAATTAAGTGGGCTGTAAATTTCCAAACTTTTCAGTTTTTGTTTGGCCTAAATGCTGACTTAATGTAAATCATGCTTCTCCATTTGAAATAAAAGATTTACATGTATATTATTTCTTGTGGACAAATGCCTAGTTGAGGAATTTGCTTTTGTCAGCTTCTTTTTAAAAGAAAGATTATATAACTTGAAAGGCACAGCAAAAGCAGGTGAGAGAATCCAGGTCTTCTGACTACAAGCTCATGATCTTTCTATTCCTATTTCTATGACTTCTATAATCAAATTTGGGCAATATTGCAAGGATTCATAAAACTGAATTCAAAAAGGTAAAGTATTGAGGAATGCTGTATAAAATATCTAATGTCTTCCAATCTCCCATCTTACTTTTACCACAACCTAAGAAAGTTGGAGGAGCACCCACTTCATTTTCACAACACGGAATTTAGGGACAGGTGTGTAGAATTTACAAGGAACAGATGAGAAGGCGGCCAGGTATGATAAAGAGACCCTTCAAAAGATTCACGCCCTCTAGAGGGTTTTTTTTCTTCAAGATTTTTATTTAAAATATAGTTAACATACAATATGATATTAGTTTCAGGGGTACACCGTAGTTATTCAACATTTACATACTTAAAGAAATGATGAGTCCAGCAACCATCTAATACCATACCACCTATCACAATATTATTGACTATATTCCCTTTGCAGTACGTTACATCTCCATGACTTATTTGTCTTATACCTGAAAATTTGGACTTCTTATTCCCCTTCACCTTTTCCCCCTTTTTTTAATTTTTAAATTACAGTTGACATTTGATATTATTTTATATTAATTTCAGGTGTAGAGCATAGTGGTTAGACATTTATATAATTTAAGAACTGATTCCCCTGGACTAGTCTAGTATCCACCTGGCACTATACATAGTTATTACCATGTCATTGACTATATTCCCTATACTGTACATCCCCATGACTATTTTGTAACCACCAAGTTGTACTTCTTAATCCCTTCACCTTTTTCACCCTGCCCCTCAACCCCCTCCCATCTACCACCCCAACAAATCTAGTACCCATCTGACACCATACAGAGTTATTGCAATATTATTGTCTATAGTCCTTATGCTGTACTTTACATCCCCATAACTACTGTGTAACAACCAATTTGTACTTCTTAATCCCTTCCCCCTTTTACCCACACCCTTCCCCAACCCCCTCTTCCATCTGGCAACCATCAAAGTGTTTTCTATACCTGAGTTTGTTTTATTTGTTAATTTTGTTCTTTAGATTCCACATATAAACTAAATCACATTGCATCTGTCTTTCTCTGTTTGACACTCCACTCTGCACAATGTTCTCCAGGTCCATCCATGCTGCCACAGATCGCAAACACTCATTCTCTTCCATGGCTGAGCAATATTCCATTTTATAGATGTACCACCTCCTCTACCTCCATTCTTCCATCAGCAGACACCCAGGCTGCCTCTATATCTTGACCATTGTAAACAATGCTGCAATGAACAAAGGGATGCACTTGGGTTTCTTTAGATAAATACCCTAGGTAGAAGTAGGATTACTGCATCCTCCTTTGTCTCTTCTTGTGGCCTTTGTTTCAAAATCTATTTTGTCCGGTATAAATTATTGCTACTCTAGCTTCTTTTGTTTTTCTCATTTCCATTTTCATGAAATATCTTTTTTCCATCCCTTTGCTTTCCATCTCCGTGTGTCTTTCTGTTGTAGGCAGCATATGTGAGGGTTTTGTTTTCTTATCCATTCAGCTCTTCTATGTCTTTTGATTGGAGCATTTGATCTATTTATGTTTAAAGTAATTATATAGATATGTAGTTATTGCCATTTTACTATTCGTGATTTTGATCTTTTTTTCCTGCTTAAAGAAGTCTCTCTAACAATCCTCATAGTACTGGTTTGGTGGTGTTGAACTCCTTTAGCTTTTTCTTGCCTGAGAAGCTCTTTGATTTTAAATAATAGCCTTTCTGGGGAAAGTAGTCTTGATTATATGTCTTTGATTATGTGTTTTTCATTACATTGAATTTTCTGTGCCAATCCCTTCTGGCCTGCAAAGTTTCTGTTGAGAAATCAGCTGACACTCTTATGGGAGCTCCCTTATAATAAGTTACTGGTTGCCTTTCTCTTGCTGCTTTTAGGATTCTCTCTTTGTCTTTAGTCTTTGCCATTTTAATTATAACGTGTCTTGGTGTGGGCCTGGTTGGGTCGATCCTGTTTGGGACTCTCTGTGCTTTCTGGATTTCTATGTCTATTTCCTTCACCATGTTATGAAAGTCTTCAGTCATTATTTCTTCAAATATGTTCTCAATTTCTTACTTTCTTATTTCTCCTTCTGGTACCCCTATGATATGAATGTTGTTATGCTTGATGTTGTCCCAGAGGTCCCTTAAATTCTGCTCTTTTTTTTTTTATTCTTTTTTATTTTTGCTGTTGCAGTTGGGTGTTTTCTGCTACCTTGTCTTCCAAATCGCTGATTCAATCCTCTGCTTCATCAAGTCTGCTAGTGATTCTTTCAAGTGCATTTTTAATTTCAGTTATTATAGTCTTCACTTCTGACTGGTTATTTTTATGGTTTCTATGTCCTTTTCAATGTTTGCTATCTCTTTCTTGAAGTTCTTACTAAAATCCTTGAGCATCCTTGTAACCACTGTTTTGAACTCTGTGTCTGATAGGTTTGCTTGCCCCATTTTGTTTAGTTCTTTTTCTGAGTTTTCTTCTGTTCTTTCATTTGAGACACACTTTTTTGTTTGTTTCCTCATTTTGGCTGCCTCTCTGTATTCGTTTCTATGTACTAGGTAGATCTGCTTCATCTAGTCTGCTAAAGATGCTAGTCTCCCAGTGTTGGCTGGGTGGCCTTATGTAGTAGGTTCCCTGTGGGGCTCTGGCACAGTCTCTGCAGCCACGTGCTCCAGGTGATCCAAGAGTGTCCCTTATGTGGGCTTAGTGTGCCCTCCTGTTATAGTTGAGCCTTGGTTGCTATTGGCATATCAGTGGGTGAGAGTTGACACTTAGACTAATTGGCTGTGGGGTTTGGCCACATTCACAGCTTATAGGCTGCTGTGTTGGGGGCTTACCCCAATGAGTGGTATTCACCCTAGTGGGCTCTGGTGCCTGTTGAGACCACTCTTTGAGTGTGTCACTTGTAGGGCTAATTGGGTTGCGCTCTGCTGTGGTCTGAAGCCAACCTCCAAGTATGTTGGTTCTGGGGCCTCTTGGGAAGGGCTTCAGTGCAGACCCAGGTCACTCACTGCCTATAACTGGCCAGGGACTACCTAGTAGGAGCTACAAAGCAATCCATAGTTGTTCAGTTGTTCAATCCACAGTTGCCAGTGTTAAACCTGGAGGCAAATGAGAGAGGCCACACTGCGAGCCAAGGATGTCTGCCATCAGTACCAGGCCTGGGGTAGTTCCACAAAAAGCCAGGACACCCCGAGGCCTGCTGCCACCTGCTGGCTCCCTTAAGGTTCAGCTGCCGATAGAGCCTCATGTGTGCAGTATTCAGGTTGGGTGAGGCAAGGTCTCAGGAAGGCACTAGAGTGGGAAGAGTTGTGATCACCCAGTTAATGTAAATTCTGATTTGGTGCCATTGTTGAGCCTGGAGCTACTCAGCAAAAGTCTTAGAGTGCACCGAGGTGAGTCACCACCTGCCTGAGGCCTGCAGACTCCAATAGTTTTCCAAGAACGAGTGCAATGTACCTGGGGCTGGCTACTCACATAGAAATTGCCTCTGGTATTGCAGGGGGGGGGGTGCCAGTGAATCAGCAAGATGAAGTAAGTGAGTGGAGGTCATCAGACCCATTAGATTCAGATTTGGCTGTATGGGGGTGAGCTCCACAGATTAATGATGCCCACCTACCAGCTACACAAGAGAAGGACCTCTCACAGGGAAAATGGTGGCTGTCCTCCAGCCCTCGCTGCAAAGCCACACATATCAGTCTCCCCCCTGTATACCTCAGATGCCCCCTTGAGTCACCATCCCTCCACCAGAGCCCAAGGTGAGTACCTGAGAGAGAGCAAGGCTGTGTGCGGACCATTTAAGAGGACGTCTGGGTTTCTCAAAGCCCTCCATCCCACCTGGGTCGTCGGAATCTCACTGTTTTTCACAGCCAGATGTTGTGGAGCCTCCTCTTCCAAGCACCAGTACTCTGGACTCAGTGGAGGGGGGAGGTCAGTGTGGGGCTGGGGTCCCTCACTACTCCATGGGGGACACTCTGCTGCCAAGATATCCCTCCTGATTCTCATCCACCACACCGAGGTGTGGGGCCCATTCTGCATCTCCATGCCTCCAATTAATCTCCACATGGCTTCTTCTTTATATCCTTAATTATAAAATTTCTGTTCAGCTAGACTTCAGATGGCTCTCCAGGTTAATTGTTGTATTAGATTGGTGCAGTTTAAAAGGTTAAAAATAATTGCAAAACTGCAAATACTTTTGTACCAGCCTAATATAATTTAGTTGTAGTTTTAAATGTATTCATGGAAAAAGCAGGCATGGTATTTATCTACTCTGCCATCTTGGATCTTTCCCTAGAGTGTTCTTAAAGAAATGAACCCAGAGGTGTCTTTCTTATTGTAAACTTTTTCTTATTGGTATTTCTCCAAAGCAAACATAGATGTTTCCAGCCAAGGTTCTTGTCTTTTTGCAACTTCAATCTAAGATCCTTTCTCTTAAAAAGCATCTCAGCACCATTAGCTTATCTAGGCACTTTATCCCCACCCCAAAACTTGCAAGTAATGACATGGCTTAACTTGCTAGAGCCTGTAAGTTCAAATCTCTGTATTTCAACTTTTTTGCTATCAAAACTCTGTTTATCTGAATAACCTGTTTTGCTGTTGTTTGTTTTCATTTTCTTTTTTAGTAATTTCAGAGATCATTGAGCTGTAAGAGGATAAAGCACTTAAAAGAATAAAATAAATTTTAAAGAATACTTTTAAAATACCTTTTTGTTATCTTTTTGTTTTCAAGTTACACATGCTTATTATAGAAGATTTAGAAAATATAATAAAGCAGATGAACAAGAATTATTTGACCATCATAACCCCACCAGCATGAGAGACATCACTGCTGATACCATAATTTTTTTCAGTGGGGTCTACCTGTACTCTTTGGAAACATGAGTTTTTTCACTCAGCAGCATAGGATGAAAAACAGTTTCTGGCAAAAACGAAACATGTATCCTACTCTCAGCCCTGAGTTCGAATGCCACCTTTTGAGGCATTGTTTTTTTAAAAAAAACAAAAAAACAAAAAAAACCCTTTTGGGTAACAGGGAATTCCAAGGGAAACAACCCAACGATATAACAATTTTTTTTGTTACATCAAATATCACAAGTATATTATTAATAAAGTTAATTTTTATTAAACATGATCTTTGGATGATTTGGATATAAACATTTTTGTTATCTTCATATTCTCTGCATTTGAACAGTTCCAGTTGGCCAGTTTGCAAGTGAATATAATTCATGCTAGTTTCTATAAAAATCCCCAAATCTCAGAGGCTTAACACAATAAAAATTTATTTGTTGCTCCAATTCAATGTTCAGTAAAGTTTGGGCAACTTCCCTCCTGGGCTGTACTACAAGCATTGACTTGAAGATACGTGTTCTGTCCATTTAGTAGTTATCATCTGGAACACGTTGACTATGGAAGAAGAAGGAAGAGTGTAGAATCATACAGGAGGTTTTATGTTCAACCTGAAAGTGAAGTGCATGACTCCTTACCACATTTTATAGGCCAGAGTGGTGTCATGTGGTCTGGACCTACCTGTGAGGGAGTCTGGAAACTGTAGTCTTGTTTTGTGTCCCCCACCCCACCTTCCAAAAAACTAATTAGTAAACACTTAATAACTGACAGGATCACTTACAAATAAGCCGTTCCTTATGTTTCTACTTTAACAGCATTTGTTGTTTTGGGCCATTTAAAGAGCTATTCACTAGACTCTGTAATCCAGATCTCTCCTTAATAGCTAAAATAGCCAGAACATGATGTATGTTATATCTCTCTCTCTCTCTTTCTCTCTCTCTCTCTCTCTCTCTCTCTCTCTCTCTCATTGCTAACAACAACTGTGCTAACAGCCTAGTTGACTTGGGTATATTAATAATAGAGCCTCATAATAAGCATAGCTCTATGTCACCCACTGTGCTATGTGTTTTACTTTCATGAATAATCTCAACCAATTTTCACAAAATTATATGAGACAGTCATTAATTATTATTCTCATTTTATAGATGAGGAAATGAAACTTGAGTGAGATAATTTGCTCAAAGTTATACAATGACACAGTGGCAGGCTAGGACTCCTTTCCAAGTTCATCTGGTTTTCAAACCTGTGCTCTCAACTACTCTGTTGTACCGACCTCCTATTTGGAAAGACACTGCCAGAGTGAGAAGAAAGAAAACCTCATGGGGAAGGAACTTCAGGCTTTTCTGATCTTACTGTCACAGTGGTTCCAAGTTTCATTCTCTGCTCTCTGATCCTCCCAACAGTTGTCATATGTGACCTAGATTGAAGCTGCATGTGGCCCAGCTTTATGTTGTAGCTGGCACAGGATGATGCACTCACTGCTCTGCTCTGCCTCATTTTCCATCCTGGCCTGTCGAATGACCCTAATGTAGAGCATGGCTATAAAACACAGCCTGTTACATTAGTCTGGGACACACATGCTCACACTTGATATGTTGCCATATGCTATCTTTAAATGTTTACATGTGCCAGCTGTGTCTCCCCAACTAAAGAGTAAATTTAAGACCAAAGACATGCATTTTCCCCCATCACCTAACACAGCACAAGGCACAGCAGAGGCAACTGAGAAACCCTTGCTGATTTAGGTTGGGCAGCCCTGATGTCACCTCTGTACCTCAGTTTCCTCCTCTGTAACATCAGGGGTTTGGGCAGGAAAAAAAATCTAATGGCTCACACAGCTCTATAGTCTATGTATCACTGGGCATTGCTCTTCAAGGATACGCTGTCAAAATTTGTAAATTTTTCTTGCAAAGCCAAAGTCACCAAGTTGCCAGAGGATGAGTATGATCAGATACTCACTAGCTCACCTTTCCAAACACATGTGACTATAACTGAGTTTCCATAAAGAAAACTGCATTTTAAAGTAACAAAAAGCCATTATTATAAAATGACTAATAATGAAGCAAAGAGCTGTAAAGTGATTCTTGACCACATCATTATTCAATTGATGCACTTTTAAGAGGAGCTTCCTTATGCATGTTACCAATCATTTATTCAAATCAAGTAAATATTTTCCACATTGTTCACTGAGAAAACACAGAGTGACTTATTAAGGAATTGAGTAGATCAGATTTCTTAGAGAAATTTCACGATAAAGGATTCTTTCAATAAAGTATTTTCAAGGTGTCAGGTGGGCTCTGTGTTCGCTCCTCTTTGGGCCTCATTGGTTTCTATCTAAAGGAATTATGCAGTGAGTGTCAAGGTAACTTCTAGTTGTCCCATGAGTCAGTTGCTCTCAGGCATGGGGACAATACCATTCAAGAGGCAATAGCTTGGTAACAAAGACTCTGACACCCGTTTGTACTTGCTTTTAAGTCAAATGGCTTGCCCCCCTTTCTGGTGTATCAAATAGGTAGTTACTTTGCAGAATCAAAAGCCTCAAACTTAGGGGAGTTTTGTTTGAATGTGGTGGCATTTCATAGCAGGATGTGCTATTTCAGGCTTAGTCGATAGCTGTGATTGCTACCACAGAAGAGGAGGAATAGAGGAAAGAGAGCTCTAAAACCTGCAACCGATGATCTTTGACCACTTAGAAGGAAATGCTGGAAACAACCTCAAACATGAGGCTACTGAGAACTTATAAATAATGACCCACTTTATCATTAGCCAGGATAGAATAATAGCTGGAGGTCAGAGCAATCTATGGGTGTCAAATTAGGACAAGATTTTGACTGAATTATATCTACCCCATAGTAAAACATCTAATAAATTCAGATAACTTTTTAAAGTATATCATTGAAATTCAAGTAAATTGTTTTTCCTTCCATATAGGCTGTTGCAACATCCTAGAAACACCGCCTGGGACTTCTCTCTGTTTTGTGATACAATTTTGCCAACTGTCTTCCAACACACACACACACACACACACACACACACACACACACACACACACACACACACACCAATACAAGTTAGAAAGTTTCTTCCCTTTTTGCCATGTCCTCCAAACACCTATAGGGTCCCCTGAGCCCTGAGAAGGAATGTTTCTAAGGCCTCTACAAATGTAGAAGAATTTGTCTTCTTGAAAGACAAATACCATATGATCTCACTTATATGTGGAATCTAAAGAATAGAACAAATGAACAAACGAATCAGAAACAGTCTCAGAGATACAGAGAAAAAAACTGAAGGTCCCTAGATGGGAAGGGGGTGGGGGTGAGGGAGAAGGTGAGGGGATTGGAAAGCACAATGGGTAACCACAAGACTGCCATGGGGATGCGAAAGACATTTTGGGAAATATAATCAATAATGTAAAGATTTTGTAGGGTGTCCGATGGACACTTGTCTTATTAGGGAGACCACTTCATGGACGGTGTAGATGCCTGACCACTGTGCTGTACACCTGAAGCTGAAGCTGAATAATATTGAATGTCAACTATAATTAAGTATATACGTAGTCACAGGATGTGGAGTACAGCATAAGGGCTAGAGACAGTGGAACTGTAACAGCTATATACGATGTCAGAGGGGTAGTAGATTGGGGGAGGGTGGTTATCACTTTATGAGGGGTGTAAATGTCTAACTATTACATTGTTTTGTACACCTGAAACTAATTTTAAAGAAAAAGAATTTGTCTCCTTCCTTTTGAAGAAATGGTGGCACCAGAAGGGTGTATCTACACAGGCAATATGTTAACACATCCACCTTTCATTCTTGTCATAGTTGAATATCATTCTTAAATGACAAATGAATGACTTCAGGTGTGGCTTCCTCAGCGAAGAAATGCTTTGTATAAATGTTGGACTGTTTTTCTTGCTGACATTCATTGAGACTTCTTAAGTACGTGTTTCCACAAACTTTACCTCCTGTGGTCACCCAAAATGCCCATTTCTCCCCATCTCCATTCCTTTATCAGCAGGACTGTAATAGTCTCTTAACCGCTCTCCCCACTTCTGCGTTTGCCCCCCTCTGATCCTCTCTCCTCACCGAAGCTACAGTGAGTTTAGATAAGCCCATATCTACCTTCAGCTGATTCTCAGCACTCTTAGACCTAAGTCAAATTCTTAATGTAGACTACAATGTTCTGCCTCTGCCTAGCTCTTCAGCCTCCTCTCTCTTTGTTCTCCGATGTTCCAACTCAGCAGAGAAATCGGGCTCTTTCAGGTCCTTCAGAGTGCTGGCATCCTTTCCTCCCCTCAGCCTTTGTCTGTGCTGTTCTCTTGGTCTAGCCTGCTCTCCCACTCTCACCCCTCCCCATCTTGCTCCCACTCCTCCTTCAGGCCCCATTTAAATGTTACTTCCTTGGGGAAACCTTTCCTCACTCCCCAGACTAAGTAAGGACCCCTATTTTATTTTCTTGTGTCACATTGTACCTTTTCTCCATAGCGTGTCTCAGCTATAACTGAATAGTTTGCTCATGTGTATAGACTGCTTGTCAGTACAGCGAAACAGTCTAGTGCCTGGGTTCTGGAGTCAGACGGCACAACTCAGATCTTAGCTGTGCCACTTCTGAATGTTACTTCTCCATGCTTCCATTTCTTCATCTGCTAATGAGGGTTAATAATAGCATTTATGGGGCGGCTGGATGGCGCAGTTGGTTAGAGTGCGAGCTCTGAACAACAGGGTTTCCAGCTAGATTCCCGCATGGGATGGTGGGCTGTGCCCCCTACAACTAAGATTGAAAACGGCGACTGGACGTGGAGTTGAGCTGCACCCTCCACAACTAGATTGAAAGAACAACGACTTGACTTGGAGCTGATGGGCCCTGGAAAAAGACACTGTTCCCCAATATTCCCCCCAAAAAACACAATAATAACAGCGTCTATTCCACAAGGTCACTTTGGATATCGGGTTAGAGAGCAAGTAGCTCATTCCTGGTATACAGTAAGCACTCAATAAATATTAGGAAGAAAACCTTAGTAAGTACCAAATACTTGTTTGCTGAAAGAATGAATGCCTTTCGCATAAAATGGGGAAAACAGCATTTACCCTGCCAACAACTCAAGATGTATTTAAGGTGAAATTAACTGCTGAGTCGGAAAAAGCTTTTTAACTTGTGTGAGGCTCCACAAACATGGAGTCCTGCCACCACTGTTTATGCTTTCCAGCCTAAAGCCTTATTTATCTTGCTTGGCCAAAAAATCTCAGTGACTTAATTTTATGTTTTTTTTTAACAAGGCTAAGTTTTAAACTGGATGTCTTATATGTGAAAAAGTTTTCCCAGAAGAACAAAGACCACCCACCCCCATTCCCACCAAAAAGAGACAGCATAGGAAGCACAAGACTCCTTGCCAGGAGCAGGGGCAAGGCCAACTTCCCCAGGTCTTCTTGTCCTGTGTGAACAGTCTCCCCAGGTCCGGGGACTGACCGTCTGGCACTTTATCCCCTAGGAGAAATATTAGCTCTTAGCAAATGAATGGACCTTGAAGTTTTCCTTCGGGGGACAAGTACTATTTATAGCTCTGCAACAGCTAAATGCTAATGTACAGCACCAACAGTGAACAGTGGAAGTAGGCGGCAGCGCATGACATAGGCCTTAATTAATCAAACTACTCCTCTCCCTGTCTGCAGTCAATGCGTTGTCTCTAATTTAGTTCAGTGCCGCATGAAGTGGATATTCCTGCTATGAATACAGTTTGAGAGGTTTATGGATTCTCAGGGCTAGAAGGCAGCTTAAAGGCATTCACCCCCAAAAGCCTGTTTCATGCACATCCATAATTTTCTCTTTGATGTGCGGCCAAGTCACAGGCCCCAACCTTCCGGGAAGGGGTCCCTTAGCATAAAGATAGGTAGGGCTCAGGCTGCACCAACATGGAGACGGCTCCTGGTTGACCTGCCCATTGGAGGTCTGGGTAAGGAGAGGAGAGCCTAATGCAACAGTGATGACACAGCCAAGGTTAATGGTTAGAACCAAGGACTGGGGGGGAGGGTGCAAAGGAAAATTGGGTGAGGGGTTTAAAGAGGAGGAAACAGAGTGAAGCAAGGTATGGAGGGGAGGGGAGATGGTGTAGACAGAGTCCTTCCCCCACTTCGGGCAAGCTGCCCACAGGTCCTGGGGTGAAATGATAAGCTAGGATGAAGTCGTCAGGGAAGCAAACCATCCCAAACAATAAGAACTGAAGGGGAAAGTGAAATATCATTCAAACATGCTGAATAACACACTGGACTGGAGGTCAGGAGCCCTCGCTTTTAGCTCTGACTCTGCCACTTGAGCCTTTGGGTAAAGGACTTCATCAGAATGGAGTGATTCATAGTTGTCAAAGTACTCTCAACATTTCAGGCTCTCCATCAACACAGTGCCAAGGGCTTTTCTGTTAAAGTTGGTCATCCATCCTTTCATCCTGATCAATAAGGTTCACACTGCTGCCCCCAGACCCCATGTGTTTTAGAAGGTGGGGAGTTAGCAAGTAGCCATAATAAGTAAATATTTTACAGTGTGAATGTGCAGGAGGGAGGCCCTCTAACAGAAAATGGCAAAAGGTCCTCCTAGTAGAATGCATTTCTCACAAATCTAAGAATCATTACAAATTCACCACACATCTACCCACTTGTTCATTTCAATGGAATTGTGCCTCTCAGAGCTCCAACCGCAACCCCAGCTGCTGTTTTGAAATCCATCACTGTGTTGTGCTGAGGCCACACTTCCCCCGGCTGCTCCCAGCCAAAGATAGAGCATAACAGGGACACTGAGGCAGGCCCCTTCCTAGAAGACACAGACCCCTCTGATGGCCGACTTTGACTTGAGGACACCTGACAGCCTTGCCAGACTTCCTTAGACTGCACAGCAGTCTAGGATGCTTCCACCCAAATTTTCTTTCCTCCCTCCTTCACTGGGATCAGACCTGCATCCGGAAGGCTCTCCAGCCTCCCCGCTCCTGTCCGGGCTTCCTCATGGGCACTTCCCTAGGAGAGCTCTTGCACGTGTCATCCCATCTCGGTGCCTGCTTCTTGGAGGGCCTGAATTAACACCACTGTTAACCATCTTGTAACTGGATGAATGAATGATTGATTGTTTCTCAACGAATTGTTCAGCCTATTCATTTAGAGCCATCAGGCCAGTCTCGGTGTGACAATGTTTCTAAAAGGTTTTCCCAGCTGAACCCAGGAAGAGATTTGTGTAGAGAGTGAGCAGTGAGTCCCCTTTTTGAGTGCCTATGTATCAACCAATTTGCATTAAGGCTTAAGTGGTTTCTAGGACTAGAACTCAGCCAGTATCAATGCCTAGTGGTCAGACATGAACAGGCACAACCAGCAGACTGGACGGGAGGAGCAAACAGAAGCCAGATTAGAATGGAACACTGTGTGCCTCAGAGTATCCATTTGTGAGACAAACACCAGTGGACTAGCAACGGTCATTTGAGGTGGCCCCTGCCAAACTGCCCTGTCGGCATTAGCCTTGGGAAGAGGGAAGAGGAATGTACTGTTTGTGGAAAAACAAAAGCATTGAACTTCGTGCAATACCGGTAGGAATGTACAATGGTGTAGCCACTGTGAAAAACCATTTGGCAGTTCCTCAGAAAGCTAAATCTAGAATTTCCATATGAGCCAGCATTCTACTCCCAGATGTATACCCAGAGAAACTGAAAACAAAGACTCACATACTTGTACATCAATATTTAGAGCAGCATTTTTCACAGTGGCCAAAAGGTAGAAATCACCCAAATGCCCATCAACAGATGAATGGATAAACAAAATGTGGTATGTCCATACAATGGAATATTATTTAACCATAAAAAAGAATGATGTTCAGGTACATGCTATAAAATGCATGAGCCTTGAAAATAGTATGCTAAATGAAAGAAGCCAGACACAAAAGGACAAATATTGTATGATTCCATTTATGTAAAGTACCTAGAATAGCCAAATCCACGAAAACAGAAAGTTGATTGGAGGTTAGTTAGCATGGGCTGGAGGAGGGAGAAATAGGGAGTTATTGTTTAATGGTCAAGTGTTTCTTTTCGGAGTAATAAAAAGGTTTTGGAATAGATAGTGGTGATGGTTGGACACCATTGTGAATGTAATTTACTTCTTGTGTAAAAGCATCGACCCTCGTGCATTGCTCCTGGGAATGTACAATGGCTCAGTTGCTGTGGAATATTATGCCATTGACTCATACACTTAAAATTTGTTGAAATGAAAAATTGTATGTTACACACATTTTTACTATTTAAAAGTTAATCATGTAATATACCAAAAAAACACATTAAATTATACTCTTTAAATGGATGAATTGTATGGTATATGAACTACATTTCAATAAGACTGTTTTTTCAAAAGCACTGTGACAGCTCTGGCCCTGTGCCACTTTGCTGTGGGACCGTTGTAAGAGGGTCATACCCCAGTGAGAGGGTGGCTGTTTCCCACTCCCTTGACGATGTGATATAGCAGAAGGGCTGAGAGCAGGGCTGTCCCCAGCCAGGTGGGCAGCCCCAGTAGCGTGTGTGTTAACCTGGGGAAGCACCTGGATGGATGCTCTGAACTCGATGAAGCACAGAGGGTGCCCAGAGGAATGCGAAGCAGTTCAGACATCACCCTGGGCAGCCTGTGTTGTTTCCAGGATTGATTCTTAAGTGAAGTGTGACCCCTCTGAGTCTCCTTAAGATAGTAGATATCGGTGGAACCAAGAGAGGGAGCAGAGAGACAAATGCTTCAAATTCCACTGGGGAGGGCTATCAAGCTAAAGAAACTGCAATATGCGTATCGATGCAACCACAATTACAGGTGACATCATTTCAATGCCAAGCGGTCAGTCCAGGAATACTTGGTATAAAAGCAAAGTCAGGAATTGATACAATTATTTAGTAACTTAAAAGAATAAGAAAGGCAATTTTGCCTGATTATCTGAATTTCCTATTTTTGTGTGTACGGCATTGAGGCTCTGGAGTATATGTTTTACCATCTGAATTTTTCATTTCTAGTGTAAGAACACACATCTAAGGAATGCAAGAAAATGTGGGAAATAAGCTGAGTTTTCTCAATGCAGAAAGGTATGTACATGGTCCAAAAGACAGACTCTTCTTATTAATATGACTGTGAGCCTATAGCTTCTATCAGCATTTGCAATGAACATCTGTCTGCCAGATTCTAGGAGAAGGACACAAATTGTTGAGGTAAGTGTGATGTTAAAATAGGTCATATTCTCAGTGTTGGCCATGCCTTTTCACATCCAACTTCCATATTAAAGTAATAACCAATGGACAGACTGTCACCACAACTCTGCAACACCTACCTGGCTTATGCTGTAATGCACTGGAATTAAGGAATTTGGATTTACATAAAAGTATAAACTATATATGCCGCACAACTAACAGGTCTTAATACTGTGGGGAAAATGATTACTTCGGATTATTGTTGCTGACAATGCGTTTTTTGTTTTTCATTTTTGGAAAAGATAACACTGCAATTAAACATGTATAAGTGGGTATATAGAAGAAAGTTGCCCTCTTGACACTCTTCCTTGGAAGCAACCATAGCTGTTAATTCCTTCAGGAGACCCAACACAACTTTCAGTAATGCTAAAAGTTTCCCTGCCCTTGAGATGGACCAATAGTCATTCTTAGGGAGATGCGCCTCTTTTCAAATGGACACTGTGTCCACACACACAAATATGTATATTTGTAAATGCATAAACATACACAGCTTTAAAAAAAAACATACACAGCTTAGTCTAAGTTTCTAACAGATTGGAAGAAAAACCATCACAATGGATTTCACTACGTCTATAAATAAATAAATAAAAATCCCAAAGTTTATAAATAAATAAAAAAAATCCCAAAGTTTATGGAATTCAAAACACACAGATTCTGCTGGACTATTAATGACTGAAAGTATTTTTCTGGCTGTTTCATTTTTAAGCCGAGATGTCCTACAGAAATACATACACTTCTATAGTGACTTGGACCCCATATTCTGTGTGTGCAGAAATATCCACACAAAATAGCTGTACCTTTTCAACCAATTTTCTCCTGGTCCATTACTCCGCAGGGGTAATTTGAGTAGGCATTGATGAGGATAAACACCACAGTTTAGAAGATGTTACACCAAGCTTATCAGAGCTCACACAGAGAAACAAATTAGGCAAACTGAAGTAATTTGAGCTAATGAAGTTTGATTCCAAACATCCAGATCAATTAAGCTTCAAGTACTTGCTTAGGTCCCTGCTCTGAGCTGGGAGTGCATGGAAATAAAGGTGACAGAATCATTCAGTGCTTCACGCATACATTTCACAGGCCTTACTGTTTGAGGATCCCATCAAACTGAAATGAAGGGAAAGTGAGCTATGAACCCACAGGGACCCTGCTTATTGGAACTCCAGGGGTTCCAATACTCCCAAGACCTGGCATCACGAGAATGTAGCCAGCCTTCTGGGTGAATCTGTCCTGTAAGAAATGGGCATAAGTGAGCCTTCCATGGAAGGGTGGGAAGCCCAGGGGCTGGAAGTCAGGAGATCAGGAGAACCTAGTCCTTGTTCTGCCATGAAAAAGTTGTGTTTCACTTCCCTGAGCTTTGGTTTCCTAAACTAGATAATTTCTTATGTCCCTGGAACCTCTGAAGTTCTCCACTTCAAACCAGGTCTTCCTCCCTGCTGATAGGGATGTCAGCGTGTGCATGTCTGAGCAAAAGCTTTAAATGTGATCTCATGGTTTGTGTTCCACTCTCTTGCTCTGCCCGCCACTGTAAGAACAACATAGTCCAGAAAAGCGATACTCGGTTTAGAAGGAGAAGTCCCATTGAGTCCAGCCAAGTTAAGCAGAGCCACAGCCTTCATGTAACATTAACAAGAAATACATGTCTATTGTAAGGCATTGAGATATTGGAGTTATTTGCTACTGCGGCAAGATTTGATAATACAGGAGTTATTGGTGAATAGGTAGTACATTTAAGACCGTAGTACTCAATGACATTACTTAGGAAATAAGCACAGATCAAGAAAAAGACTGACAAAGATTATCTTAATGAATTAGTTTGAAAAATAAATTGTTAAAGATTTGATAGAGAAACTAATAAAAAAAAATTGATGAAATACGAGGTGAGAACGTGCAGACAGAAAGCACAGATGACATTTTTTTATAAATTTTTCCAGAAAGGGAAGCAGAGATATGGAGAGGCAACTGAAGTAGGTTGAGAGGTTTGAGAAATTCTGTTTAATTTGTTTTCCAAATGAGAGATAAGACAATGATTATATGTTGGTGGGAAGAATCCAGTAGAAGGCCGTTATTTCAAGGCAATATGATCAACTAATTGATGCTGACATGAGTGATGAATATTGCCAGGATTATATTGGAGTTTTTATATTGATCGTATTTGATCCAACCAACTGCAGCAATCCAAAGAAAAAATATTAGAATCCTGCAATGCCACTGATTCTCTTCCCTCCAATACCCTAAGGATCCTGAGGAAGCCACAGATAAGGAATAAGAAATCAGAATTATAATGCCACTTTACTAATGGTGGTTCAAGCGCCCAATGCTCCAGGTCAAAGTCCTAATAATGGTTGAGTAAGACCCTACTGCTCAGGCTTCTCCTCCAGGTCCTGAATCCAGTTCTTGGGATCTTAACCTCTCTATAAAACTGCAGGAAAAAAGTCAACTGAAGAGAAGAGTCAGGTGTAGAATCCGCTTACACATCCCAATAGAGTGGAAGAGGGAGCAAGGAAGAAGGGGCTGTGTTTGTGCTTATGTCACAACGTGTGACGGCCCACACGTTTATGTCCTACAGTCAATGTCTCCAGTTCTACTAAGTCACATAAGTGACTCTTTTTCCCTTGTGGGCAGAGTTGGTCGTGGAATGGCAAGTTTTCCTCACCCTGCGTTGGTGATTGATTGTGCTGTTTTCCATGAGCAACTCACTCAGATTTAACGAGGAACCTCTGCAGACAATATCCTAGGCATGGTCTTCAGAGTGGAAATTTCAGACATCAAGGCATGGACCCAGGAGGAAGACCTAGAGTAATGCTCCCAAGCCCTCCATCTACCTCATGTTAAAGTCGGTTCATACAAATTTCAGTCTTCTTTGGGGCCCTTGTACACTCATCATGTACAGCTTCTTCACTATGAAACCTCTAGCAGGTTCCCTTATGATGTTTGCGCTCTCCCTCCCAGAATGCTCAAATGAACATTCTCTTTTCAAACAGCCAACAATTATCAAATCACTAGCCTTTTATTGCAAAGAAAGAATAATAGCTCCAGAATCCAGTGACCATGCTTTTTAGGTAGCTCAAAGGGAATTTCATAATTCAGAATTAATTAGGCAATGAAAGAGAACAGGAGGCATATTTTAGTGTATTAGTTCATGCCAAGTTCAAACTCATTCCATTTCTGTTGCCCAGTGTGAGTAATTGTGCCATTAATCCAAGGTAGGAGGAGAGCTATTGTGACTACAACACATTTCTAAGCAAATAAAGAAAACCGTCACTTCTCCCCTTCAACTAGTGCTCTGAATAGAGCTACATAATAATAATACTTTTATTTATTTATAGAGTATAAATTCCCTAGAGCTCGATAAACTATAGGGTAAGCAAAATACCAAAAAGAAAATGCAGAACTTTTCCAGCTGTTTCAGAAACAAAACATTTGGCAAGAGAAATAACCAAGGAGAGAAATTGAAAATTTAAGGAGAGCTTGGAAAGGGCTAAAAGGAAGAGGTGATGATGTGACTTTTTCATTTCTCTCTCCCCTTCTATAACATACTCTCCCCACTGTGACTCAGAGAGGTAGTAGTCTTGGGAGAAAAGTTTCATATATATTTAGTCAACCCTGACCGTGATCCTTGAGAGCAATCATCCTTTGCTAACAACACAGGTCAGCCTACCCCCTCCCCCACTTCCAGATGCCCTTCTAGTTCACGTATAGTTTATTGAGCAGAGAAGTCTTGGGGGATTGCTGTGGTTCTTTAGCTTCTTAGGATGGATCAGAAATGTAAAGGGTAGCCTATGTGGGCCTTTCCAGCTTCACCATGTTGAAGAGAGTGGGGAGACAGAGGGCCAACACTAGGGGAGGGCAGTTTCACAATTCCTCTAGGACCAGAAAGAAAGAGGTCAAAACCCACTGCAGACAGGGCCCCTGGGGGCCACCAGTGACAGAGGCAGTGGGGAGCAGTCCACACTATGTCAACACGGGCCCTTCTGCAAAGCCATGGGACCGCTCAGGCCTATACACGGCCCTGCCCATTCCTGCCAGGGGAGCACATGGGGCACCCTATAACCACAAAGACGGTGTCCAGAATGCAGTCAGCGCTCTGTCAGTGCTGCATTGAAAGAAACGAAATGCTCTGAATATGCCTCTTATTCATTTTCCTTTGACTTAGTAAAGGAAAATTGTTCCTCTACTCACAACACTTCTGACATCAAATGTGTGAGTTTTTCATACCAAACTATTTTCCAGTTCTCTGCAGATACCAGACAGGTGTCCTAAAATTTAATTCATTCTGACACTGACTACCCAGAGTTAACGAGAGCCCACAGGTTAAAGGCTCAGTCTCACAAACTTCCCCCCACTTCGTTCTCCAATCACTGGGTCCCCAGGTTACCCACTCTTCTGTCCGATTTGGCTACAGATCAGGGTCGTTCCCACGACCTCTTCCACAGGTTTAATAACTTGCTATAAAAGCTCACAGAAACCAAGGAAAAAATTTACTATTACCAGTGTATTATAAACAATCATATAAAGATCATAAATGAACAGCCAGATGAAGCTGTACATACAGTGGGGCCCGGAACACAGGAGCTTCTGAATCAATGGAGTTTGGGGTGCTCCACCCTCCTGACACATGGATACATCTGCCAACCTGGAAGCTCTCCAAACACTCACTTGAGGTTAGGGAGGCTCCATTAATAGGCACGATTGATTAAATTACCGCCATTGGTGATTAACTCAATCTCTTCTCTCCCTGGAGGACAGGGGTTGGAACTGAAAGTCCCAACCCTCTGATCACCTAGTTGGTTCCCCTGGCAACCAGCCCTCATCCCGAAGCTATCTAGAGGCTCCCAGCTACCAGTCACTTCATTAATATAAACTCAGGTATGGTTGAAAAGGACTTGTTATGAATAACAAAAGATATTTTTATCACTAAGGAAGTTTCAAGAGTTTTAGAAGCTCTGTGCCAGGAACCAGGAATGAAGACCAAACATGTATATTTCTTATTATATCACAATATCACACTTGGGGAAGTCACTTGACCTCATTGAGCTTCAGTTTTCACTATGGGTAAAGTAATAATATTATGCTATGAAAGTGAACTACTTGAATTGCTATTTTGGCAAGCCAAAAATTTTAAAATGTCAACATTTTCACATTATTCAAACTAATAATTAATTCATCCCCTCATTCATCATTGAGCAGCCACTATGTGCTTAGAGCTGAGAATTTGGTTCCACAAGGAACAAAACAAAGTTTCTGGCAATGAATCTTGTGCTGTAGTCAGAGCAGAGCAGACAAAAAACACGTACAGAAAAATGCAATCTACTATCTAGTGGTAAGTGCTAACAATAAAAATAAATCAGGATAAGGGAATAAGGAGGGTAGAGGTGGCTATATTTGATCAGGTGGCTGGAGAGTCTCCTTTGAGAGGGTGACATTTAAATAGAGACCTGAAGTAAGTAAAGGAAAGAACAAATATCTGAGCATAGAACATTCCAGAAAGAGGAGCAGGGTCAAAGGCCCAAAGAACAGCAAGGAAGCCAGTATAGCTGGAAAGGAGTAAGAGATGGGGAAAACAGAGAAGGACAAGGTCAAGAGTAGACCATGGAAAAGACTTTTGAGTTTAATTTTAAATGAGATAGGAAGTCACTGGAGAGATTTGAACAGAAGCCAGACATCATCTGACTTGGATTTTTACAAGATGGCTCTGGTTGTTTGAGAAGAAAGCAGAGTGGCAGTCGTGAGGGTGTGGGGGGAGAAAGAGACAGACCACGTGACACTATTGTTATCATCAGCAGAGAGATAATGGTGGCTTGGACTTAAATAGCAGCCGTGTCCATGATAAGAAGTGGTTGTACCTGGAATATATTTTGAAGGTGGACCTAACAGAAATTACCAGTGAATTGGAGTAAGACGTGGGATAGAGAGGGGCAAGAATAATTCCTAGGCTTTGGGCCTGTACAAGAAAGAGGATGGTGGTACCAAAGGAGGAAGAATGAAGGGAAGAAGAGGTTTGGGAGGGAGAGGATGAATCAGAAGTTCTATTTTTCACACAGCTACATGTGTTATGTGTATTGAACATATATGGAGAGTTTGGGCAGGTCAGTTGAAGCTTCGAGGAAAGGTCATGACTAAAAATAGCTATCTTCATCTTTTACAGGCTGAAATGAGATAAAACACATGCATACATGTGGGGTTGTCTCAAGGGTTGTGTGAGCATAAGGAATAAATGACTAGGTGCTTCCTCTAAGTTGCTGTATTATACGAGAATGTGCTTGTTAATATTTTAGTAACTAAAACTGTCTTCCCATATTCTAACTGATCTTCTATCAATAAATTGGATGGTCTACATTTTAAGAATGTACAGTTCTCTTGAAACTCAGTACAACTATTATTATTTTTAAAATTTTTTAAATGTCTTCTAATGTTTTATTTTCCCTGAATTGCTCCCTCATATGGAAAAAAAAAAAAAAAAAAAAAAAAGCTCTGGACTACCGGACTAGACAGCAAAAGAACTCAGTCTGAACACAAGAGGGCGCCATGCAGACAGTCAATGTAAGCAGGAACTAAAAAGGTGGTGGTTCAGTTACCAGATAACTTGCCTTCCTTCCCTCCCCAAATCCATAAATCAGGGCTCCTGGGACCCTGAATCAAGGAGGGCAGCCCTCAAGTCACCAGCATGGGACCATTTTGGTCAGAGTGAAATAGTGCAATAGTGCCAGACAGGGTTTTTCCAGAGGGAGCCCCTGGCAGTTGCAATGAATGTTAGAATAGAAAAAGGAAAATAAGAGAATGGACCATACAGGAGAAAAAGAGGAAAAAATAAGAAAGCAAGCCAAAAGGAAGGAAACCAAAAGGTGCCTGTTATGGGGAGTGGGAGAACTCCAGAAATTCAGGGACAGAAGGAACTTCAAACATCATTTTGTTGAACCTTCTATTTTCCCGATAAATGGAATGGAGTAGCTTCTTTCTTCTTCATTTTTCCTTGTTGATATCAGATGTCATACCTGGAGTAGCTGCAGCTGTCTAGTGACAAGGAAGCAATAAGTATAAGAATGAAAAGCCAACATGTATAGATAATGTCAAAGACACTTTGAGTAATATTGTACAGTTACTACAGCAGTCCTGGACTGCTCACCTCCAGACTGCTTGTCATCTGGGAAACATAAAGTCTTATTGTCTGTACTACTGTGAGTCAGGTTGTTCTTGCTTGAATCCCAAATATTGCTAAATGTTGCAGCTTGAAACATTCAGCATTTTGGAGATGACAATTCTCCCCAAATTAATTAATAAAGTCAAGCAGACAGCTGTGGCAATCTTGATGTGCCTGATAGACGTTGCTGCTCTTTGTGGAACTGTGTGAAATGTGAAACAAGAAGTTACCGCAGCCTATTCTGGACTCTCTTTGGCTTTTTCTGGGACCGACTCAGACACCTAGAGGCTGTTTGCTTTCCTCACTGCATTTGTCCCCTTTCTTTCACCTCAGTCACTCCATAAGCTCCCTTTGCATTTATTTGTACTACAGGGACACCCCTCCTCAGCAGCAGCGTCTTCCCCAGATTCTCCTCCCCTTTCCCCTTCCCCTACTCACACTCTGATTTGGCATGGAACAGGATGCTGAGTGGGCTTTGTTAGAGCTGATTCAAAATCAGGGACAAGAACCCACCCTCAGTGTGCTTAGGGTGGGTAGCAGTGGGGATGGGGGTGGAGGGGAACATTGGCTTCCCTCGCTAGCCTCAAAATGAGGTTAACAGGCTGGGTTTTCTTAGAAATAACCTCTATATTCTGGTCACTATGGGGAGGCTTCTGATCAGTTATTCAGCAGGTGTCTTTCCCCCACCCACTCCTGTGATCACACACACCACACAGAAGTGAACCATCCTTTCCAGACACACTGTCTACTCCACAGCCTTGTAGTTAGGCCCTGCCCTGTAGCTCTGGTCCATGAGGCACCTATATTTTACTTCACACATAGAACTTTCAGCTCCAAGTACCTCAGTCACAGCCTCACCCTTCCTCTCCTGCCACTTAGTTCCCTAGAAGTCCCCAAAAGTAAGTGCCTCACAAGTGCTCACAAACAAGTCCTTTGCCAATCCATGGAGCTCCAATTGTCTTCCTCCCTGGCACTGACTTCTTCTTCCCTGCCAAGCCTGACACAGCTTTTGAAGAAGTTACATCAAGTCACCACAGCACTATCTGTTGTGTCACCACTGGGTCATCGCCTTCTCCAATGTCCTATGAACAAACAGCCCATAGAGACCAAAAGGATGCTGTGTTTTCTTTGAAACCCTCCAACCCCTTGTGTCTCATGGCTCAGTAATGTTAACACCTCTTTCCCCTTCCCTTGGTGAAGGATTTTGACATTTCAGCAGCAAAGCAGTTCTGCTTGTGCCTTGGTGTCATTCAGAAAGTGTCAAGGAAAAGAATGTTCTCATGTTTTGCTCATGATTTCTCTCTTCCACTAGCTGAACTGGGGCGGAGACCCTGTGCTATCTATCCCCTTCTCTTTCTCCTTGCACTATCCCTTGTCAACTGAAAAATTATATCGACTAGGTGTTGTGTCACCTAGTCAAGAAAAACAAAGGGTTGCAACGCAGTGCATGCAGACATGGCAAGCCACATGCATACTCTGGCCTGCATGCCAAGATGAAGGGTTATTTATTTAAAGAAGGGAAAAGGAAAAAAAGGGAAGAGGAAGTTAGAACCACAGAGCGTTGCTATAAACATAGAGTTCTTCCTGTAGGCTTCTCACGTGTAGATACTCACAACTGCAGAGTGTGAGAACTTCCATAGCCCTATCTCCCGCCGTAGGCCCTCCCCACTGATTATGTTTGCTTTAAGTTCCAGTTCATCTTTGTCACCCTTCTCCTTTGACCCAAGGCTGAGGCTTCACTTTGAAGCTTTCAATAAAAGGGGTGGCTTTAGTCCATCTTCTAGTTTCTAGAAAAGTAAGACACTTGTTGGCTGGGCCAAAGTGTATAACCTCGTTTGGCTTCTAAACTCCGTGATATGGAATTTGACTCTCACTTCTCACACATTCAGTTGCTTCCACTTTCACTTCTCTGTACCTTCAATCTTCCATTCCACAGTTACAGGAAGAGTAATCAAGCACTATGACTGTCACATAGTATTTGAGTATAATCAGAAAACATTCAATCATAAATAAGGGCAAAACTGTAGATATAAAGATGTTTATAGCAGATATGTTAATAAAGTAGTGAAAAAGTGCGAATAATTTAACAGTCCCGAAATAAGTTGGTTGACTAAATAATGGTATATCCACACAGTTGAAAATTAAGCAAGAGTTACAATTATGGGTTAAAAAGGTGATTCTCAGATTGTCAAAGAACAGCCTGCATCAGAATCGGTCAGGGTCTTGCTCAAAATACAGATTTCTGGGCACAGGTCCAGATGACTGAATCCTAATCTCTAGGAGCAAGACTTGGAGTAGTTATTTTAACAGCCTACTCCAGTGAGACTTAATGCACATCATATTTTTAAAACTTTCAGCCATGGAAATCTAGTTAATCATGAAGGAAAATCGGCATGATAAATTGTTACATGAAAATTTCAGGTTATCGGAAAGAATTTACAATATAACCCCATTTTTAAAAAATCGTACAGGTAGATAGATGATAGATAGATAGATGATGGTAGAGATGATAGATAGATGATAGATAGATAGATAGATAGATAGATAGATAGATAGATAGATAGACAGATAGATAGATAGATGATAGATAGATAGATAGATAAAGACTGAAAGGATACATGCTACAATATTAACAATAGTTAGTGGTGAGTTTATGGAAGGCTTTTAGTTTATCCTTTTTACTTGTTTGCTTGTATGAAATTTCTAAATTTTCTAAATAAACATGTATTTCATGAGTACTTAGAAAAACAATAAAATTTGTTTTGTTTTTACAGAATTATATAGGAGTTAAACTCTATAATACTTTTTTTTTTACTTTAACCTTGGATTTTAAAAGGCAAATTTGAGGCAGATGGCAAAATTTTGTACCACATAACAAAATTTTAAAATGAAAGAAAAATATAGATAGTAATATAAAATGAGCCAGGATGAAGGGTAGTATCTGAGAACGCATTACCATAAACTTTAGTATTGTTTCTAAAGTGAACTATAAATTTGTCTCTTCTTAATATCCCATGACAACTGAATAGACATGGCCAGTTAAGGAGACAGGGGAGTCAAGAATTACCGCAAATTTTTCACTTGGACATCTGTGTTGATTATAATGCCCTTACCCAAGACAAAATGTTCACTAGAGTCTTGATTAATTTCCTTTATAATTCCCCACTCGAAAAGAGTACAAGCAAACAAGTATGGAAGTAAAAGAAAGCTCTCTCTGCTGCAAGTGGTGCAGGAAGCTACATTACTGTGGGCTGCAGTGGCCACAGGCCTGACAAGGCCAGTCCTCCATATGGTCTCTTTGATGTGCAGATTTTCTTTTTTTTTTCAATTTAGGCAAACATATTAGTAATTTCCTTTATGGTCTGTTCTTTTTGTGTCTGGTTAAGGAAACTTCTCTATCCTAAAGTCATACATATATTTTATGCTTTCTTTTAAACTTGGAAAAATTTGTTTCTTACATCCAAGGCTCTAACAATCTTTAATTCCTAGCTGGTGATGGTGTGAATTAGGGATGTAATTTAATTTGCCTACATGAATAACCAATAGCCCAGCAACATTGGTGAGATTCCATCTTTTCTCCACTCATTTTCATTTTTCGTGCCTCTGTCATCTATGGAGTCTAAATGTGAAGAAGTCTGTTTCTGAACTTTCTATTCTCTTCCACTTGTCTTATTAGAAAAAACCCTGTGTAAATACTACATTGCCTTAATAACTACAGCTGCAACTGCTGGGCACTCAGCTAAGTGACTATCAGACACACCAGTCTTACAGTCGGAGATTCAAATATAAATTTCAATGAAAAGTCAGGGGTGTTATTTTTAAAATGAGCAAAGGAATTGAATAAACATTATTCCAAAAAAAGACATACAAATGGCAAGCAAGCACCTGAAAAGATGTTCAGCCACCATGAGTCGTTTATTTTAGGGAAATGCAAACCAGAACCATAATGAGATAGTACTGCACATGCAGCAGGATGGCTAGAATTAAAAAAAAAAAGGAAAGGAAAGGAAAGTAAGTGTCGGCAAGGATGTGGAAAAAGTAGAACCCTCGTACATTGCTGTGAGAGTGTAAAATGCACAATGTAAATGCAAAATGGTACAGCCACTGCAGAAAACAGTTTGGCAGTTGCTCCAGTTTAAACATAAAATTACCATATGACCCAGCAATTCCACTCCTAGATATATACCCCCCAAAATGAAAACAAGTATTCATACACAGCGGTACCTAAGTTTTCTAACGTAATCCGTTCCAGAAGACCGTTCGAGTTCTGAAACATTCGAAAACCAAGGCACGGTTTTCCCATAGAAAGTAATGCAAAATGGATTAATCTGTTCCAAACCTTTAAAGTCAACCCTTAAAACAGCAATTTAGCATGAATTTTACTAGCTAATGATCCCATAGATCCATAAAATTTATGGCGTTCGTAAACCGAAATGTTCATCAACGGAGACATTCAAAAACCAAGGTATTACTGCACTTGAACCTGAATATTCCTAGCGGCGCTGTACACAATAGACAAAAAGTGGAAACAACCCAAATGTCCATCAACTGGATTAATAAACAAAATGTGGTATATCCACACAATGGAATATTATTCAGCCACAAAAAGGAATGAAGTACTAACGCTACAACATGGAAGAACCTTGAAAACATTCAAGGTTAAAGAATCTAGACACAAAATGTCAAATATTGCTTGATTCCATTTACCTTAAACATCCAGAATAGGAAAACCCATAGAGATAGAGAGTCAACTGTGTTTTCATGGGATGAGGGAAGAGGGTAATGGGGAGTGCTTGCTTAGCGGCTATGAGGTTTCCTTTTGAGGTGATGAAAATGTCTTGGAAGTACATAGCAGTGATGGTTGCACAACACTGTGCAAAGACTAAATGCCATTGAATTGTTCACTTTAAAATGATTAATGGTTAACTTTATGTTATATGAATGTTTGCCTCCATAAAAAAAAGGGGGGGGGACATTCAGGGTCACTTAGGAGCAGTTTGTGAAAGTTAAATTTGAGAATCCTGGGGCTTTTAAGAAGATTCTGTTTGGAAAGGAAGTGGAAATAATTAGTTCAGTTTTGGACCCTTGAGTTTGATGTGTCCATGGGGTAGCCAGGTGAAGATGCTAGAAGTCAATTAGGATGACCAGTCTGGAGCTGGGGAGAGAAGTCTGCCCTGGAGCTCTAAATTTGAAGGTCATCAGGCTGGAGGTAAAAGTTTAATCTATACGTTTGGGTTCTCCTCAGAACGCCTAGAACAAATGGAATGGAATATAGGTCCCAGTGGAAGAAATCCCTTCATTGGCCCTGGATGATTCTCCCCTGAAAAGTTTTTTCATCACTGTGGGCTTTATATGCATTCATTGTTTTTAATGAAGGTGGAGTGTGGCACATAAATGTTTGCCTTGAGGAAGAGCCTTTGCTCTGATGTGGTTGGATTTCTATTCTGACAGTAAAAATGTAACCTATGCTTGGTGCATTACCGAAACAACCAGCCACAGGCACCTCCTTCTCTGTACTTGCTGACATGTCAAGGAGGGTCCCTTCTCGCTTTTCCCAGCATTAGCCCCCAGGTGTTTGTGGTGGGCTTATTGGAGAGCAGAAATGTGTTGCTGTAGCTGACAAAGCCAGGTCATACTTTTTTCTAAACCTTTTCTGATGTTTGAATTGGAGCAAATTTCAGGGCACAAATAATATTGACAATGGCATTTTAAAAAGAAAATATGGTAAACTTGATAGCTGTTTAATTTGGATGAAAGGTATATGGATATTTATATACCATATAAATATTTTCAACACATCAAACATGAAGAAAATATTTGTATGGTATTTATATATAAATTTTATTTATATATATTTATTATATATATTTATATGTTATATATGTCATATAATATATATTATATATTTATCTATGATATTTCTATGTATACATTTATTACATATAAATACCATATAAATATTTTCAACACATAAAACATGAAGAAAATGTTTTATGTGTTGAAAATATTTATAGTAATTTCTTAAAGACTTTAATATTACAGTGATTTAGATTTCACACAAATTCATTACGCATTAGTTTTGTTCTAAGCACTAAGCTATGAAGTTTCACACATGACTAGTGCCTGCGTGATGGATCGGTTTGGTGATACTTTCTATTCCAAATATAAACACCCTAAGCCTTAGGTTACAATGAATAATGAGGTGGAGTCAGAAGGTGGGTCAGTAAGAGGTGAAAAAGAAAGTTGACATGGATAAGATTTGAAATACAAGGCATTCCTTACCACAGAGGGATAAACTTAACTTTTCTGTATCTGTCAAAATAACATTTTGATGGGGTTCAATCACACAACTACATTTTCTTGTAGAGAGGAACTGGTTTCCGCATCTACCAGAACTTCCCAGAGCAGACTGCTCTCTCTGCTAGTTCACTTTCTGTCTTGCATCACAAGGCAGACTCCTCTGGTGGAGGCTGGTTCTGTGGCAGGGCCCATCTACAGGAAGCTCCACGTGAACTTCCTGCCATTGCCTTTCAAGTGGTGCAGGAAGCTACATTACTGTGGGCTGCAGTGGCCACAGGCCTGACAAGGCCAGTCCTCCATATGGTCTCTTTGATGTGCAGATTTTCTTTTTTTTTTTCAATTTAGGCAAACATATTAGTAATTTCCTTTATGGTCTGTTCTTTTTGTGTCTGGTTAAGGAAACTTCTCTATCCTAAAGTCATACATATATTTTATGCTTTCTTTTAAACTTGGAAAAATTTGTTTCTTACATCCAAGGCTCTAACAATCTTTAATTCCTAGCTGGTGATGGTGTGAATTAGGGATGTAATTTAATTTGCCTACATGAATAACCAATAGCCCAGCAACATTGGTGAGATTCCATCTTTTCTCCACTCATTTTCATTTTTCGTGCTTCTGTCATCTATGGAGTCTAAATGTGAAGAAGTCTGTTTCTGAACTTTCTGTTCTCTTCCACTTGTCTTATTAAAAAAAACTCTGTGTAAATACTACATTGCCTTAATAACTACAGCCTTGTAACAAATATTGATAGTTGGTAAGGTAAGCCCCCATCTTATTATCCATTTTCTTCTTGGTTGTTCTAAGCCTTTTAATTTTCTATTTAAATTTTAAAACCAACTTGTTAAGTTCCTTGAAAGACTCTGTAGGGTTTTTGATGAGAATGGTATTGCATCTATGAGTTAATTAGGGGAGAATTGTCATCTGCAGAAATATTAAATCTTTTTATCCAAGGACAAAGTACATTTCAGAATTTATTTTTCTTTTTTTCTTAAAAATAACATTCTCCATAAAAGCCACACACCTATTATTTATTCCTAGATACCTTACAGACTTTGTTCCTATTAATAGTAAAATACTTTCTAAAAATTATATTTTATTATATGTTGTAAGTGTCTAAAACCCAACTGATTTTTCTATATTTATCTTGTACCCAGCAACATTGCTGAACTTTCTTATTAGAGTCGTAGATCCTATTAGATTGTCCAATGATTTTTTCACTAATAAGTATTGCATTGATATAAAGTATGCCTCAGCACTTGAAATTATCAATCCACATGTATAAAGTGTAAAAACTCCAGAATTTGAAATATATCACATCTCTACAAATGGATATAATTTTGACTTGAACTTGCCATGCATTTGAGCTAGCAGGGAATTTAACCTTAACTAGCCATTTTGGGAATTAACTTCACACTAGGGTCAGGTCATAGTTTCAGGGTCTGAAACATGGCCAAGTCCTGGAGGCCTGGGAGACCTCTCTCTAGTCACTCGTCCTCAGTTAATTGCTGGCACATCTGTTTCTCTCTGTCAGTCTCCTCCCATCCCATGGCTTTCGGCAGCATTATGTGACTTCCTCTAGAAGGCATAATGGGAGGGTAAATTCTAAAGAGTGCTTATCAGAGCATCAGCAGCAATTCCATGGGCAAAAAATGCATACTGGAAACAAGACATTGTGATAAAGAGAAAAGGAGAGAACAGACTAATAAAAAGGAGACAGTCACCTCGCAGTCAATATACAGTCATACATTATAAGTAGTATTTTTCTCCAGTCATGAAAGGAAGGAACAAAAGTCTAAAGAGAAGACCACCTTTAAAAAAAAATCTCTTCTAGAAACCCTATTCAGTAACTTTCATGGGCTAGAACTGTCACATGCAAACCCCAACGTGCAAAGGGGTCTGTATAAAGGGGAGTATTATTTCTCTGGGCACATTAACACTCTGAGCAAAATTGGGGTTCTTTAGTGAGGAAGAAGGGGAGATGGATATTAGATAGGCAACTAATAACGTCAGCCACAAATAACATCCTCCGTTTAAAAACGAGAACACACAATCTCACAGCCTTCTCCACAGGAAATCTTTGGGGCTGCTTGGAGGAATCATAATAAAAGTAATCTCCTAAGGCAGACAAGTATGAACTCTGCAATGAAACTGTGTACCTCAGATTTGCCACATGTATATAATGGGACAATGCTAGAGCTTGGAGCTATAAGAAATTTTCTGACATGGTTGCTTTGTCACCAGGGAGGAGACTCATACAACCAGACCTGAGGTTCTGCACAGGAAGAAATCTGCTCACCCCACCCCACTAAGTCCTCGGGTATAGCAGCTAACGAATCAATGGAAAAAGCCACAAGCCTATCATTTTGTTTTTTCCAGCTGCATCTCCCAGCTAGTGATAGGGAGCCTGCTCTGAGACCACCGGGAGGATTTTACTGGGCTAGGGGCATGGACAGAGATCTCTTTGGACAACTTGTCTGGGCAGAGTTTGCTGTCTGCACATGGACGGCAGTGGGAGGATTCTCCCTCAGAATCTCAGGAAGTAGGTCCAAGAAGTGGCAAGTTCCCATGATTTGCAGGCCCCACCATCTTAGCACTTTCTCCCTTCATTCCCAATTTAACTCAGAAAGATGCTCAAGGATACCTCCTGACACAAGAAAATCACTTAAGACTTCTCACCACCACCCCTAGGATGTTCAGGAGATCTGACCTTATCCCAAAGATCAGGGCAGCTCTAAGAGGACCAGGGGACAGTCACATGTGTGGCGCAGAGAAGGTTCAGGGGTCTTATAATTTACAAGGATCCATGCAATATATTAGGTTTTCCCAGAAGGAACTTTGACTTGGATAAAGATTTTCTGTGTAGTGGTTAAGGGTGCACACTCTACAGCCAGACAGCTGAAGTGTGAATCCTTGTTCCACCACTGTCTAAATACACAATCTTGGAGCAGTTTGCTTGACCTGGCTGTGCCTCACCTGAGAAACAGTGATAAAAATACTGCTACCTCAATGGGATCATTATAGGATTCAATGAATTCATATAAAGCACTTAAAACAGTAGCTGATGCAGAACAGGTGCTCAATAAATATTATCTGCTCATCATTATCCCACTCCTAGCATAGGGCTCAAAATAGCTCATAGCTCACACCTCACTGGGTTGTTGATCCCACAAGGCTTCTCTAAGAAGAGAAAACTGGATTGGACCATAAAGCAGGAGGGAGATCTTGTTTGCTTCAGAAGGTAATACTCTCAATGGATCAGCCCATGTCTCTTCTTCACATACTTACGCACACTCCCATGCACAGTCTCACACACACAATCTCAGTTTGGGTGTGAGAGAAAATGGAGAAAAGAAAAAAACAAAGAAGAGATTCAGATGAGGCAGAGTACGTTAAGGTAGGAGAAGAACAGAAGAGAAAGGATGTCAGTTTTCATTTCTTCTGCATCCCATTCCAGGTGAGGTGAAAGTTGTCTTCTTTTTTCTCCTCCCATTTTGTCCATCTTGCTTTATCCTAAAAAGATATCAAGTTCTGTCAGGTGGATTATTTCTGATTAATGCTGTATTTATTTTTTATTGCTGTGTAACAAATTACTGTAAATTTAGCAGCTTAAAATAACTATCATCTCATACAAGTGTAGGTCAGAAGTCAGGGCAGGCTCAACTGGGTTCTCTGCTTAGGGTCTCTGAAGGCCAAAATCAAGGCGTCAGCCAGGCTGGACTTTCGTCTGGAAGATCTAGAGAACAATCAGCTGCCAAGGTTATTCAGGATGTTGGCAGGACTCCATTCCTGGCAGTTGTAGGATTGAGGGCCCCATCTCCTTGCTGGCCCTCATCGGGGAGTGGGAAGGGAGAGCTCTCAGCTTCTAGAAGCTGCCCTCATTCCTTGTCACACGGTCCCCTCAGTATTTATGCCAGCAATAGCATGTCAAATCCTCTTCATGCTTTGAATTTCTATGACTTTGTTTTCCACAACCAGCTGGAAAAAAACTGCTTTAAAGGATTCATATGATTAGGTTAGACCCACCCTGGATCATCTCCCTTTTGCCTTGCACTCTAACATAATCGCAGAAGTGATATCTCATTGTATTCACAGATTCCAACCACACTGAAAGGGAGGGGGAGGGGACACCGTACAGAGGGAGAAACATGAGGCAGGGACAGTTCAGGGTCACTTGAAGAGTTAAGTTTGGGATATCGCCCTACTGGGACATGAAATCTTCCTTGTATCAGGTTTAAAATCACAGAGTCAGACACTCAGGAAATATGAACACCAACGCAATTAGAAGATCTTGATAGAAGCACGAGTAGGCTCCTGAGCAGGATGAACTGTGAGCAGGCCAAGGGGAACATGAGACAATGCTCACCTAGTTCTGATCTGTGAAGTAGTGATAGAGTGGCCTCAGACATCCAGGGATCATGAGATATCAACAGAGGGTCAGGGCATGCAACAGACATTCAGTGGATTAAGAAACTAAGTCTTTTCTTCTTCGTGGGCTTTTCTAAGAAATTTGAAGACGGGCTCAGCCTCCAATGAAAAGGGAAAACCTAGACTAGTGGGAGGCAAAGAAGAGGAATTTAATAATGAGAAGAGACTGAACTAGTGATCTGAGACTCTGTCAACATTAAAGCTTAAACCTTCGTCTCCAGTTAGAAGAGACCAAGGCACAGCATCAGCACTCCCTCACTAGAGAGTTGGACTCAGAATCACCAGGTCTTAAAGACCTGAGCTGGTCACATTGCAGACATCAGCCAACTTATGTATTATTCTGACAATGTGTACGACAGATCTCAGCCAAACGCCTTGTTCTAACTCAGCCAACACATTGTGATAATTTTCTGACAAAGGAAGTAAATGATCTTGATGAAGGAAGGACAACAGTTGACGAGATCAACCAGAGGAGCTGGGCTTTCCAGAAAGGCTGCCCAGGGCAGAGGATGTGTTTGCCCGCAGAGATGGAGGGAGAACGAGGACTCAGTCACCCCCAGCCTCTTCCTGCTTGTGTGGTTTCTGATATCTCACTGCTTCTTGCTACATTTGTCTTTCCCTGTTATCATTATCATTAGAAACGAATAATGGGGAGAAAAACCAAAAGCTTTTGTTCCCAGTCAGTGCAGTGGCTCAGGCTGACAAACCATGGGAACTGAGTTCAACTATGGAGTTTGGTTGTTTAAAGAATGAGAGGAACCATCATTTGTTCTCTGTATCTATGAGTCTGTTTCTGTTTTGTCTGTTCGTTCATTTTGTTCTTTAGATCCCAAATGTAAGTGAGACCAGATGGTATTTGCCTTTCTCAGTCTGACTCATTTCACTGAGCATAATACCCTCTAGGTCCATCCATGTTGTCGCAAACGGTAAGATTTCATTCTTTTATGACCGAGTAATATACCGTTGCATATATGTACCACCTCTTCTCTTCTTTATCCAACCATTTATTGATGGGCACTAAGGTTGCTTCCATATCTTGGCTGTTGTAAATAATGCTGCAATAAACATAGGGTGGATAAAAAGTTAAGGGGATAAGAGGTACAAATTGGTTGTTATGAAATAGTCACGAGGTTGTAAACTACAACATAGAGAATATAGTCAATAATATTGTAATAACTACGTATTGTGTGAGGTACATATTGTGTAAGTACCACGGTAGATTTATTGGGAGGATCACTTCATAAATTATATAAATGTCTAACCACTAATTGTGTACCTGAAACTAATATAAAATAATACTGAATGTCAACTGTAATTGAAAATAAATAAACAAATAAATAAATAAATAGGAACGGAAGTGAGTTGATTGTTCTTCATTTTGTCTGTTTTCAAACTTTTAAAAAATGGTTTATTCTATACTAACCCTCTGCAACCTTATTATCCAACATTTCAAAAATTAATTGTATTTTTTTTAAATGAAATATATTTACTTGAGGCAAAATTTAGTTTCCAAAAGCATAAAAAAATAAAAATACTCCTCTCACCTCCAACTCCTAGTTATCTTGTTTCTCTCCCTGGGAGAAACAAATCAATGACATATTTCTGAGATTTATCCATGTTGATGCATGTAATTATAGCTCACTCATTTGGAGTGCATAATATTCCAATATATGCAAATAACACAATTTGTTTATCTATCTCAGGAAATTTAGGTTGTTTCCAATTTTTGCTAATAAAAAAGGTGGCAATGAGCATTGTTTCCCATGCCTCTATGTGTACATGTGCAAGAATTTTCCTAGGGTGTATCCTTAAAGTGGAATGGCCAGGTTATAAAATATGTGTGACCTCACTTGTCATTGATATTGTCCAATTGCTCCCTAAATGTATTGTTCCAATAAATGCTTTCCAAAATACTTAGTATTATAAAGCTTAATAATTTTTTTCAGTCTACTATGTGTGAAATGGTACATCATAGTGGTTTTTATTACCACTTCCCTGACAACTGGTAAGGTTCATTATGTTTTCAAATAATTATTAGCTATTGGAGTTTGCTCTTCTGAGAATTGTCTGTTGTTTGTTTTCCTTAAGAATTTGAAAGATTTTTTTATATATTTTAGATACAAATTTTCAATAGGCAATTGTAAATATTGTCTCTCAATCCTAAGTTTTTTGCACTATAATGATGCCCTTGATTATACAGAAGATTTAAATTCTCAAAGACTACAATTTATTAATTTCTGCCTATTGTCTTGAAATTCCATATATTTTTATGAAAAATAGAAGAAATTAATTTTTGACAAAATTCCTCGTTGTTTCTCATAATGCTCAGGCACTCCAGAACCTCTGGGTGTGTGATTTCCTCAAGATAATTGTTTGAACATATCAGAGAACACTCACCATCTTCAACTGTATGTTTGCGTGACTGGCAAATATTGCCTCCTCAGGAAAGTTGTTCCCAACCCCTATAAAAGGTCAAGTTAACCTCTCATAGCCTCTTATAATTTTTTCCCTTCAGAGTACTGTCCACCATTCATAATCATATACGTGTGTTTTGTTTTGCTTTGTTTTGTTGGTTTATGTATTTCTCACTCTTCAAGATTAGCAATTAAATCTGATATTGCTCACCATCTTATTCCCAGTGCTTGGTGGAATGCCACATACAGAGAAAGTACTTAATATATACTTTTTGAATGAAAGAATTGCCCACATTTGGACACTCTCTCTCCATCTGTATTATATTTAAAAACCTTTCCTTTAGGGACTATTTCTCCAGTGTTCCTATGACTTGGCTTCTTCGTGTCAATTCAAACTATGAAGAGTCTCAGAATTTGCAAGAAATAGCATCTCTGTCTTTGATCTAAGGCCCACAGTGATATCTGCAGGAGGTTATGCTGTGGCTAGAATGACTAAAGAGTCAACGGTTCTTGCGACACAGTGAACCCAGAAGGGTTGTTTGTGGTGATAGCAGTTAATTGCAAGTGTGTGGTTATTGACTAACCAAATAAGTTCTCAGCCTTAACTCATCCCCCAAGCATTTTGCATTTTTTCTATGACACATTCTCAAGGGATTATTTTATTTTTATTAAATTTAGGGCAATAAAAGGAGTGTCAAGGTTATGCTATGACTGATTAGGTCAATTTGGTATGTCTGCCTTCCATCTGGATGCCACAGGGTTATCACATATGAACCCCACCCATAGTGCTCCTGTTGTCTGCCTGTTACAGGTTTTCCTGGGTGTATCATGTGTTCCCTCCTCCCCTCAGGCTGGCTAGAGTTTGGGTTGGGGACAATATATCAGATAATAACACTGATATGAAGCAATTAGGTATCTGATGTACCATCATTTTATACAATGAAGGGAAAACTAGGATGGAAATCACATAGAAAGAGAGAGTCTGGTGAAATTCCTAAAGATGAAATTCATTCTTCATATAAAAAGGCAACACTGAGGACACACACTTGTTCTCCACTTGTAAAATGTCATGTTCCAAGAAAGGAAACTTAATGGGGGTAGGTAGTGAGATGCAGGAAGGGGACTGCACATCACACCATATAATGTTTTTAAAAGGCAAGGAGGGTGAGATCCTCCTTGGGAAATGATACGGGAAATGAAACAGAGAGACAGAAAAAGTAAGAGATAAAGCTTTTGTTGCGCGGATTGAAAAAACAACGCAAAAATGTACTTGAAGACAACTAATCAGTTCTAACAATTTCCTCCACGCCTGATTCCCTGGAGATCCCAGAAAGCTCCTGAAAAGTCATTCTCTTTTTTATCACTGAATCTTCAACAGTCTTTTGAGTATCTATTACGTAATTTATGAACTACCTGTTTATTTCTCACTCTTCTCCTTTTTACTCCACATTCATCCCTTGCCTTAAAGTCCACATTTTTTTCTCATCATCTTCATCATTCCCTGACAACATTAAATAAAGCTCTGTATGTGCATTGTTCCCAAGGCTGTCACTGAGCTCATGATAGCACACATGCAGTTATTCTTTGGTGTCATTGTCTGGTTAGATAACCATACAACTGTAAAAACAGGGAAAATGAAGCATGTGGAAAAGCGGAGGAAATACCACCTCTTTTGGACTGAGCTTCAACTCTTCCTTTGTTACTAAAGTATTTGCCAATAATGGACATCTCATTTTCCCCATGAGATGCTTGGCCTTTAGAAGGCACAGGATATGCTCAGAATTTTGAATGCTCTTTATAATGATGAAATGCTGGCTTTACTCTACCAATAGAAAGTATTGGGGTGAAATTCCTGCTCAGTCGCCCAGAAACTCATTGTAAAAGGGAATAAGAAAAGACCTTTCATCATAAACCTTGGTTAAACAGAGGGGAGAAATAGCCAAAGATTGTTAGGAAAGAATCCCACAAGGAGAAAAATATTTTAATGGAAGGATATCCAAGGGGATTATCTTGCTTATAATTTAGAAGACGACTCTGAGCTTTAACTTCCAACCTGAGATACAAGGAGAACAAATGCCCAAAATTGTACTTTCCCACTTTGTCCTATCCTGACTTCTACAGAAAGCAGAGCCTGAAGGTAGAAAAAGAGATCGTAGGGCTGCAAACCCTCTCCATCTCTGTCCAGACCTGCTTTCTCCCTTGGATCTACTTCATCTTCTTCCCCTTTAATCTCTGTAGACTTCCCTGAAAGGATGCCACTCAAGATCATTTCCAAATTCAAGCCTCCCAAGGAAAAGAGCTGGGAGGAGAATACCGGTATCACATACTTTGTGTGTGTGAAGCAGCCTGGAGAGAAGGACTTTCTTACATTATTGTGAGAAAGATAGAAACCTTTCTTTCTAGATGAGGGGTTGATTAAATGGTTTATGTAGGTTTTACAGATATTGTTTATCAGATTAAGGAAATTTCTTTCCATTTTGGTCTACTAAAAGGTTTTCTTTGTTATCATGTGTAGATGTTGAATTTTACAAAATGCTTCTCTGTTTATTAAGATAAGTCTTTCTTTCAGATGAGTTTGTGTGCAAAATTACATTACTTCATCTAAGGTTAAATGGGATCTGCATTTTTAGTGTAAACTTAACTTGCTTGTATTGTGTTGACCTTTTTATATATTGTTGGGCTAATTTTGAGAGTTCATACTCGTGTAGGATTTTTGTGTCTATAACTCATGAATATGATTGACCTGTAATTTTCTTTTTTTATTCTGTTATTTGTATCAAGGTTATGTCAACCTTATAAAATGCGATAGTGTTCCTTTTTTTCTCTTTCTTACAATAGTTTGTAAGTTAAACGTTTTTCTTCCTTGAATTTCAGTAGAAATTAACAGTAAAGACACCTAGAAAATTGTTGATTGCTAATGCAATTTCTTTGATAGTTCTAGTATTACCTAAGTCTGCAATTTTTTTAAGTAGGTATGAGGCAGTGATGTTTCCATTTTGTCTAAAATATCAAATTTATTAGTGTAAGTTTTTACTAATATTATTGGCTTATCTTTTAATGGTCCACAGCATTTATAAAAGTATTCCGTTTAGTTCCTGGTGTTAAATATTTCCACCTTCTCTCTTTGTTTCTTGATTAGTTACTCCAGAGGTTTGTCAATTTTATTAGCCTTTTCAAATAATTAGTCTTTGCTTTATTAAACCTCTCTGTTGTATGTTTGCCTAATTCATTAACTTCTGCTACGTCTTATTATTTCTACTTCATTGAGTTCATTTCACTTACTAATTTCTAACTTCTTCAGATATATGATCAGCTCCGTAATTTCCATTTTTTGTAATACATGAGTTTTAAGACTAAATTTTCCTCTATCCATTTTAGATGCATTCCACAATTTTAAATAAGTACTGTTATTGTCATTATTTAATTCAAAACATTTTCCATCTTTTTAAATTGTTTGATTTGTGGATTATATAAAAATATATTTCTTTGTTTCTAATCACCATTTTATTGATTTCTCATTTAATTATGTTGTGGCCAGAAAGCATTCCAAAGATTTACATCTTTGGAATTTCTCCAGATTCACTTTATGGCCCAGTAAATGATCAATTTATTTATGAAAATATATACTCTGCACTGGATGGGGGCAATGTTTTAGGTATGTCTGTATGGACCAAGACTGGAGCGAGAGAGGGTGGAAATGGCCTGCACACCCCTTGATCCTCACGAGAGGGGGGCTTAGCCTCTCTTGCTCCTCACATATTACTAGCATAGAATGGGATCCCTAGCCCTACCTACTCGTGTAAAGGTAACATCCTAGGGATGAAGAACACAGTGATGGAATGCCACTGCACTGTAGTGATGGCTAAGAACGTGTCAGGGTACGAACCAGAGAGGGCTTAGGGCCAGGACGCAGGATGTCCTCTTTCCTTCGTAATTTTTCCAGCAGCAAGGAGAAACAGTTAACTAATGCAACATAACATTTTAATGTTTGTATTATATGACAATAAATCTGCTGCTAGGGCATATTCTATTTTCTGCAAACAGAACTCAAACACACATGCCTGCAATAAAGTGTGAGCATAAGATGCTCATCTCTACATTATCTAAAATTCCCAAAAATTAGAAACAGCCTAAATAACAAGTGGGAAATATTAACTATAGTGTATCCACATAAGAGAGTATGATACAAACACAAAATATGACCTTTAGGAATCCTATAGAAAACTAGCCTAAAAATATTAATTGGCTACTTCCATTCTCTCATTACCAATGAAAGAAACTCACTAAAACATCAAGATAACACTTTATCCTTTTGGACTGGCAATGAATTCAAAGAATGACATATTCAGTATAGGCACAGGTGTGGAGAAACTGCCATATTCAATATGTATTCTGATATTGAATATATAAATTGGTACAATCTTTTTTTTTCCCCCTCTTCCGCCTCCCCCTCCCTCACTGCAGTTCAAGCTGTTGTTTCTCAGACTAGTTGTGTAGGACACAGTTCCCTGGCCCATGCTGGTATTATGAGCCTTGTGCTGATCTTCCCCATTCCCCCCCACCCCAGCACCCCCGCTGAAGCAGTGGATCACTGGTCGTGGGTCAGCCACTCACAGCAACTCACGGTAGCTCTCGCCACCTGCCAGCCACTGGCTTCAGATCACTCACAGCAGCACACGATAAGCCATGGCAGCTCATGCCAACCTCTGGCTGCTCATGCAAGTCCAGTTCCAGGAAGAGCTGTTGTTCACAATCTTAGCTGTAAAAGGTGCATCTCACTGGCACATGTGGGAATCGAACCAGTGACCTCGGTGTTAGGAGCACGGCGCTCCAACCACCTGAGCCACCTGGCTGGATCAGATACAATCTTTTTAGATAGCAATTGCTAATCTGTGCAATCTTTTAAAGATGCAAGTTTGATTTGAACTAGCAAACCCACTTTGTGTACTTATCTTCAGAAAATGTGACAAGTACATAAAAATTATTAATTACAGTGCTGTATATACAAGCAAAAAAATGGGAACGATCTTGATATAAAGCAAAAGGAGAATCATTAAGTAAATTTTTGTAAGTTCACATGTCACATGCAAGTGGCAAAATAGAAGCGGCCATTAAAATGATGATTACTATTTCCTGAGAGTCATATATAACTAAGTAACAAAAGCAGGTTACAAAATCTTATGTATAGAAGAGTGACGGCACCAAGATCACAACAGAGATCATTCCCGACTTTGCTCACCATAACAAGAAGAACAACTAACAACTATTCATGAACAAGACACCACTGAAACACTCCTAGAGCACGGGAGTGAGGCTGACGCACCCCTTGTACCACAGAGAGGAACATGAGGAAGCCAGCTCAGTCTTTCCTCTCTCTGCCCACAGGAGGCTCCAGAGGCCTCTTGCGTGTAACATCACACCCAGGACGTTATCTCTTTTGGATGAAAAAATGGAACACCCCCAGGTGTTCACCAAGATCCTCAATTTCCTGCCCTGAAGAAAGTGATCAATGAGAGCAGGGACTCAACTGAGTTCCTTTTGTGACTGTCCATTTTCTTGAAGGAAGAAGCCAGACCTCCCTGCGTGGAGGCTGCCATGGCCAGAATAAATATCCATTTCTAGACGGGAATGGCTGATTTCTCCTTTATATATTGAACAATAGTCATTGGGTACCAGCTGTAGACCAGACCTGCCTCTGTTCCCTCTGCCCACATTTCTCCCCTGTTTTCTGCTTTCTCTACCCCCCGCCAATTCCCCACCTCCCACCACATTTTCATAAACCCTTCTCATGTTATGTTCCAGCTTAACCTTGTCCCACACGTCTTCTATGGCTGAGACCTTCACATGCAGCCTCCTGACCCCCATGGGCTCTGAATTCACCCATAGGACTTTCACTGACAGCCTCAGTCCCTTTCAGCTGGTCTCTTGGTCACCTGTGGTAATCTGGCTTCTAGTCTGAGACCTCAGCTGCCCACCTGGGATATAGCTACCAGTTGAGTAAGGAAGGGAATCTTGGCAGCAGGACTGGACAGCACTACTTTGCCATCAATCAACAAACAAATCGATATAGAGCACCCACTATATGCCATGCACTGGAGGCTCAGAAGTGAGCACGGTAGGTACCATCCTGCCCTCCTGTCTGGGTTGGTCAGATTGACCTGAATCTCACACAACAGAAATCGTCTTGTTTGAGAATAGTAACATTCATTTCTCTTATGGCTTCCAGTTTCCATGTGCATTGTCACATTCGACTCCAGAGCAGCAGTGCATGGGATTGGAAATCAGTTTCCAGTTCTGCAGCCAGTGGAGCCCCACCTCTGGATGAAGGAGAGATGCAGGGAGGAAAAACACAACCAGGGCCGCCATTTCTTTATGGTTTACATAAACCATAGGGTACTTTGTGGGTATACAGTTCAGTATAAACTCTGCCATGGAAGAGATGACACATTTCTTTATCTTCTTTAAATCACATCAGATCAGGGAGGCTCACATGGTGCCCGACAAAAATGGTGAACAGCCTTCCAACCCACAGGCCATCATGCTTGCTGCTACATCCGTACTTTCCAAGGCCATAGTGACCCTAAAAGCCATCCAGCTCTTAGCTTGGAGGCCTCACATGTGGTATGAGACTCTTTATTGACTGGGTTGTCCTGTGTCTGGGTCGGCCTAGCCAGCCATGCCCAGCAGCCATCCCCTCCTAGGTCTTGAGGCCAATCTGGGGTGCGTTTTTGAAGCCAGGCTCACTGACAGTTGTAGATGAATACTCTCCAACCAAAAAACACACACATCAATACCAAATTCATTTTCACATGGGGGAAATATCTCCTTCAGGGTTCCCATAACCCTCAAAGGCGTGCCTTCTTACATCTTGTTACCCACAAAGGCCTCTGTAGCAGAATATCTGAATCTTGACCACTTTTGCAATGAGGTGAGAACAGCTGACTTTACACAACTTCTGGTTCAGTGCTGGAAATCCTCCTGAAACAAAGATGGACTAAGATCGTGCTCAGAAAGGGAAAATGGAAAATGAAGAGATCAAAACAAAAATATGCAACTATACACACAAGAACACATAAATATATGTATGTATATATACATATGTGTGTATGTAATCATAAAAAATGTCCATATATAAAAATATGTATACATGCATCTATGTACGTAGGTATAAATGTAGACATATAATTTCAAAAAGCTACATTGACACATATATAATCCACTTGAGGAAAGGTTTCCATGGTTAACAATGTTTGAAAAACCTCTGCTGTAGTCCAATCTTCTTTCACTAGATGAGAATAATGAGGCCCAGAAATTGGCAATTGAGCTACCTAACTGAACAGGAGCCCAGGGCTCCTAACCCTCAGGTCAGGTTTCTTCTGACTGAGCGATAAAGGCTCAGACCTGCGAAGGATGTTAAACGTGCACCTGTGAAGGATGTTAAACGTGCTCTTGCCCACACCCATGATAACCTCACAGGGCCCCAGACTAAGAGGTTTCCCAGCCTCTGCTGCAAAAATTCCCTGGAGAGAAAGCTTCTGGGCTACCTGAGCAGCCATTCCAACAGAACTCTAGGTGTCAGAACACTCTGTTTTGCTGAGCTAAAATCTGTCTGCTATGGCTTCCACCACTTCTTAGGGTAGTATAAAGGGCACATTGCAGCTTGTGAGGCATGCATCGTGTGTGTGTGTGTGTGTGTGTGTGTGTGTGTGTGTGTGTGTGTACAAACTTTCCATAACCATGTGACCTTGGGCACATCACCTAGTATCTCTGAGTCTGTTTCATTGGAAAACATGATTAATGATAATGCCAATGCAGAAGGTGGAAATTTCAATGAGATAACATATGTAAATTATGTATTTTTTGGAACATATTTAAGTACAGATTCACATTAATGCCCTTTGCCTTTCCTGTTCCCTGATTTTCCCCATGCTCTATTTGTGTTTAAAGAAAAAATAAGCTCCCAAATGTCAGCCTCAAATTACTTGAAGATAGCTGAGATAGACACCCACCTCCCAGCTCTCTTTTCATGCATGAGTCAGCTGTGATTTAATTTTAGAGTGAAGACCCTCTCCTCTGAGACACTCAGCATAGCCCATGGTAGACACCTTCTTGAGACAAGACTTCCTCCTTCTATGTGTTATAGTCTCTATGGGGTCAACAAAAGAGCCTGAACTTCAACCCCTGTGAGATTCTGGCAAAGATGAGATTTCTGGGAGAATGGGGCCAAGCCATAGACACAAACCAATGGTAACCCCATTGATTCTGGTCCCCATTATGTCCTCAGGCATTATCAAGTACTACTACGAGTAGGTATTTATGTGTAGGTATTGAAGGTGCTTGTAGCTGCACAGCCAGTCTTAGCATATGATGCGAAAGGGGACCAGAGTGCTGACTCCCAAAAGTCTTAAAAATAGAGTTCAATGCCTTGGTGAGTTAAACATGGTCCAATAATAGATTGATCCTCAGTCTTCCAGCCTAAAAAACCTGAGACAAGGGAAGATAAAAAATGTCTAGAGTTTTGCAATCACATGATGGAGGTGCTGGCAAATGACTGACCATAGAAAACACAGAGAGAGTAATGTCGTAATTGTTGTTACAGTAAATCATCCTTCCACATTTTCATTGGTAAAACGCTCTCAGAGGCACAACAGGTCTCCACAATACTTGATTTCTCATGGGTAGACTGAAGAGCTGTCTGGGATGGTCCTGATTGTCCACTTTGTTCACATATGGTTCCAGTGTTGCTTCCTAGTATTCAGTCAAAAACAGAGGAACTTAGTAGCAGAGGGGTATCTACAACTAGGATATGTCATAGCAAAACTGGAGACCAGAGACGGGATGGGACACAAAAATTCTTAGGTATGAAATAGATTTCCAGATGTAACAGTTTGTTGCATCTGACCCGAGCTGTGAAATACAAAGACCCACCTGTTTTGCAATCATATGCTAGAGGTTCTGGTAAATGATTCAGCAGCATTCCTCTTACCTACCCCAAACCAAACCAACTGCCACATCCCGTACACACATGGTGAGAAAGTGTACACCACTAGCCCCTGAGCAAGATGGGAATAGAAAGAACCCATTTGCTGCAGAAGGATAAGGTATGACCTTTAGGCCTTGTGGAAACAAAATGCTTTGAGGAAAAGAAATGGCCTTGGTGGGCAAAGTTCCTGGGGAGATAAAGATCCTTAGATAAGGGAGTTGGGGAGGGGGTTCTTGAGTTTGATCTAAGGTCACATCAAATGCAACATCACAACCCAGAACATCGCACCCTTCCAATTCTTTCCCACCCAGAAGAGCAGTCAACACCAACAAACTTTTCTGGGCCTGCATTTATCCACTTATCCCCAGTTTGGTGGGGATGGGTACACTGTCCTCACTCAAGCCCACCTCTCCTCCCATTCCTCTGTAGTCATTATTGCACTCATCACCCCAGACATTTACCCACAACAGAGTTTTACTGAATTACCCCCAATCCAACATCCAGACCTTGATTTTGTTGGTGGCTGGGCACCGATTGGTGTAGGCAACAGGGAAAAATCAAAGGGTGTTCTAGTTGATGCCAAACTCTGCAAATCTCACAGATGTACATCTGTCCTATAGACATATTGTCTCCACATCCCTGCCCTCTCTCCCCCATCCTTCTACTACAGAGGCCAGGTGGAAGTACAACCCTCACCACTTCAACACGTATCCAGGTTCTCCTTCACTGACAGGTCTCACTCTCAAAACTGGTTTTGATGTCGTGTAAACACCCCAGAAATTATGACTATCATCCCAGCCTCCTAATAGGAATGCAGAGATAATCCCTAACTGAAGCAGGAATATCTTCTCAACAGCACGACTGAGTCTCATGGTCAAATGAAATCAGCTAGGGCCAAGTTTTAGCCCCTTATGCCTATAGGTTCTGATCTTAGGTATAACTTAAAGAGAATGATCAGGCTCAGGGGAGTTGGCTAATAGCGGCAGCCTCAAATGCCATGTATGAGTATGGCAATGTCATGTGATTGTGCCATTGTCATTGCCTACAAGGAATGGTCCTGCCCACTTCCAATAGGTAGTACATATGATTCAATGAGAGGCCAAGGCCCAAGGGTATTGTCCCTCATGGGCCAGGCATGACATTCTCCTGCTCTTTGAGGAAGAACAGCAGGGGAATAAAGGATAAGATCAAAGGGAATGTGATCCAAATGACTTTTCTATCACAATATTGCAGCCACTGAGGTACCTTTCTCTTCTAAGAGAACCAGAGTCCCACATTAGAGATATAGACAGAAACTTTTATTCTTCAATGCCCACTTAATTTTTCCCCAGATTCCTTGAACAATATAAGAAATGATGGTGTTTATAAATCTGTGGATAAGATCACAGACTATGAAATCACATCCCTGCATTCTAATCTCCATTCTGACGAGCTGAATTATATAGAACAGGTCCCTTACCTTCTCAGTGTCTGGCTTTCTCATTTATGAATTGGAAGAAAATCAGTAGCCAGCTCAGAGGGTGCACTAAGGATCTATGGTCAGTAATCAATACATAGCCAGCATTGCGATGTTAGATATTATTTTCTCATTTGTTCAACAAACTAATAATATCTTCTTTTCCAGATTTTTTAAATTATTAATGCACATGTTTATTAATAATATTCATTATTAATTTTTCTTAGATACAGATTCTTAATATTATAAGTCACAAATGGATTTCACCATCTTTTAGTCTGACTGTTTAGTAACATCTATGAAGAAATGTATTCTGCTCAGTGATGCTTTCTCCAGATTTTTTCTTGTGAAGTTACCTGTTTCACACTCTTTTCGACGTGTCACCTCACTAAGCTTTCCTCTACCTAAATTGGCATTTCTACTTCTGGATTTGGGAGAACTTTCCTGCACAGCCTTGGCCATTTGACTAGCGATTACAGTTTAAAGAAAAATTTCCCTGAACTCCCCCAACGTCTCCATTTTCAGCCTAATCAGCATAGCATAGCAAGGTGGCTGTGTTGAGGACCCCAGCCCAAGTCTCAAAGAACCAATCCAAACAGTGAAGGGGGATAGGAATGAGGATTGTGACAAAGGTCAACATGTCTCCAAAGAAGATATACCAATGAGCAGCAAACACAGAAAAATGTGCTAAATCTCATTAGTCATTAAGAAAATGTAAATCAAAACCACAATTAAGTACCACTTCATACCTCCTAGAATGGCTATAATCAAAAAATGAAAAATAACAAGTGTTGACAAGGATGTGGAGAAATAGAAACACTTGTACCTTCCTGGTGGGAATATAAAATAGAGCAACCACAGCAATAAACAGTTTAGTAATTCCTCAAAAACTTAAACATAGGATTACCATACGACCCAGCAGTTCCCTCCTAGGTATCCAAGGGAAATGAAAACATATCATCCACACAGGAGTCTGTTCACAAATATTTATAGCAGCATTAGTCACAATAGCCAAAGGTGCAAACACCCTAAATGTTTATTAATGATTAATGGAGAAATTGTGCCATATACATACAATGGAATACTGTTTGGCCATAAAAAAAGAAAACCTCACTGATACATGCTACAACTGGGATGGACTTCAAAATCATTATGCTAAGTGAAAGAAGCCAGACACAACATATTGTATTATTCATTCTATATGAACTATCCAGATTATGCAAATCCATAGAGACAGATGGAAGATTAGTGGTTGCCAGGAGTCGGGGAGGGGTTGGGTGGGAGAGGGAGAATGCGAAGTGATTAAGGGCCCTAGTTAACCCACAACTTAACGGGTCCACAGCTTAATGGGTATGGACAAAATGTTTTCATGGAGTCATGGAAAAGGTTTCAAACTAAAGAGAAGTGGTTGTTGCATGCACTAAATGCCACTTAATTGTACACTTTCAAATCGCTAATTTTCTGTCACGTGAATTTCACCTCAATTTTTAATAAAGGTCATAACATAGTCTTCCGTTTAGCATAATCACTTTTAAATTTAAAAAATGAAAATACAAATGAGGGTAAAATATATTAGATCAAGATATTAAAGATGATTATCAATGAATAATCAGAAATCAGATCATTTTCATTGTTTTCTCTTCATGGAACTATTTTTTTAATTTTCCAATAAATTCTAGAAATTAATTCCATGTTCATTTTTTTAATAACTAGTAAAGAGAGACTGTAGTGGTATTGAATAATAGATTTTTAAGAGCATGGGGGAAATGCTTACATCGGAGGGTTAACTGAGGAGAAAAGAAAATTGCATTGTATGTATATGATCCAATGTATTTGAAATGCACTTCTTATGCTAACAGTCTATGTGTGAAAGATATGCAAATGAGTGATACTTTTCCTTTCTACTCTCCAAATTTTCTTAATGAACATATATTATCACTATAATCAGAGAATTATTTTTATTTTTAAAATGTCTAGTACTAGGCAAGCTAAGTTCAAAAAAGTAGAGTATGAGAAGGAGAACATTTACACTGAAATTATGCATTTTGATACATAATATTCCTCATAGAAGAGTTGAAAAGCACAGAAAATGCAAAGATGGAAATTTAAATTACCAGAATCTAACCACTCAGAGATACTTAGTTGTTCTTTGAACAGAACTGGCCTTGGGCTGTTTAGAAACAAAGGTCCATTACAGTACAGTGAGGTCATTAGCATAATTTGTTTATCAAGTGTGAACCTATTATGTGCCAAGCCTGCTATTTCAGAAGTGTGGCTCTCTGGACAGAGGACAGCAAATACTAACAGGACAATTACTGGCCTCAATCAGTGGATTCAACTTGTAGGGCCACAGTGATTCATTACTTAGGCCAATACACATCAAGTGCAGGGCTTTTCTTAAAAATATTGACAAGAGATGGACTCTATTGCTCTGAACTTTTGCAAATTACAGGAGATGTTCAAAATCCCTAGGAAGGAAGCTGTGATGATGAATGAGTTGCTGTATCACTTTAGTAGACGATGCCCATGCTCTCTCACTGTCTTGTTGATCCCTCAGCCAGGGCCCTTCCCATACAGTACTCTGGTCACTGATGTTTCTGTCTCCTCCACCAGATGGCCAGCTCTGTAAGGGAAGGAGACACAGCTCCAAGACGTTTCTTCATTGCACAGAGAAGGGCCTAAACACACATCCGCAAAAGAAATTATCTTGATGGATTTGGTAGCATGGAAATAAGGCATTGGTGGTTCTATCACTGGGGACTCAGGTTTCTGGGCTCCAGCACGTCTACTGGTCAATACCACATCCTACAGTCCCCACCTCAGACCCTTGGGTTCCTGCTCTGGGCTGGAACAAGTTGTCTGCTCTGAGTCATCAGCTGTGGGTACTGATGTGGTCTATGCCTAATTCTCATACAACCACCCAGAGAACGTTATCAGGCAGGAGGTGTGAGGGCGGGGAAACTTTCATAGAAAGCCTTGTAAAATGAAGCTCTACAAAACCATAGGGGAACTCGAGGTCCCTGGGCCCACCTGCACCTCCTTCCTCTCGCAGGGGCTAAAAGAGAGCACAGAGAAACACCAGCGATCCAATCGGGGCAGCTTTCCTGGGAAGATGTGGCCATTCCTGCTCCTGCTTCTGCTGGCCTTTCTACTGCCCCCCAGGGCACAAACAGGTGAGTGACAATCCCCACTCTCATTCCCACAGAGGGCGCAGACCTCTTGCCCCTCTGCACAACCCTGATCCATCTATCCACCAGGAATGTTCTGAACCCCAGCTCTTGCCCCATCTCAGACTCCCAAGCATGATGCTGGATAAATTACCAGCATAAAGGCAGGGCAGAAGGCTGTTCTCAAGAAAATCCAGAGGGTTCTATTTTATCCCCAGGCCCTACCTTCGCCATCTGGAAAGGGGAACTTTCCTAGAAGTGCCTGGCTGAGGGTGGAAAACTGGAGAGCAGTCCCAACTTCCATGTCTGGAATGAGACAGGTGCTCTTCTCAGTATCTGCTTAGGAAGGAAGCCCAGCACACAGAACACCCCAAAGTTTCTGGGTTTACTGTCCCCAGAAGAGTGCCATTGCCTTAGATCAGTCCCAAGGCCCCTCATTTCCTTTCTCCAATTCTGCTTTTCTTCCCAGATCATCAGCAGCACCCCTCATTCAAGGATGGGCCTCTGAGTTTGGCAACCCCAATCTTCTCTGCTTTCCAGAATCCCGCAGCACTGCCCCTACAAAACCTCCTCAAGAGGTCCATTGTTGGCTTCATGCAGCCAATAAACACTTATTGGGCATAAACCCAGAGCCCTAAATTTAAGTCTGGCCACTAGATAGCAGCATAGTCCTGGACTTCATGGGACAACAAAGCCTCAGAAACTCACTGTAAACCAAACAATGTCCAGAGATGAATTTTCAGCAGCCTCTAGGAATTTGCTGTTCCAAAGATAGTTATGCTCACCTCCAACTAAATGTGGAGAAAAACTCATAGACAAAGCCCACTGCTCTTCCCTTTCGAGATGAGAAATTTGAGACCCTCCAAGCTCGAGGCCAGCCCAGGCTCCCAAGTCCCCATCAATTTAGAGTTAAATCAATGTCTTTCTGGTGGACTCAGTGAGTGCATGCAAGCACAACAAACTTTTCCTTCAGAGGAGATCATCGGGGGACATGAAGCCAAGCCCCACTCTCGCCCCTACATGGCCTACATTCAGTTTGTGGATAAGGGGACAGAGAAAAGGTGTGGAGGTGTCCTTGTCCAGGAGAACTTTGTTCTGACAGCTGCTCACTGCAACGGAAGGTGAGGGGCAGCAGCCAGACTACCCCCTCCCAGACGCCTAAAGGGTTCCCTGTCCTTCCCCAGGGGCTGCAGCCCAGGCGAGCTCCCCGGGCTCCTGCTAACTCCAATCCACAAGAACTCTTCACAGGAGCCATCTTAGAGCCGACACGATGAAAAGCTGAGAAATAGTACAGGCAAGCTGGGTTCAGAGGGTCAGAGGTGAGAACAAGGGCACAGTTGAGAAGAGAGGGACCACACTAGCCAAATCCAGCAATGGTGGGGGCCAAAAGTATTCATTAGGGTAAAAATGCAAACTCAGGCAATGTCATGATACTGCCTGAGGGCAAGAGACAGCTCCCAGAAACCCTACCTTCAGAGTCCTTGAGAAGCAGAGAGGACACTCAACTCCTGGCCCTCCTGTTGCCTCATTTCCCCTAACTGCAGCCCTGTCCCACCTCAGCTGTCACCTACCCTTCACGACTCATGGGCTGTATGTCCTCAGACCCCGCGCCCCCCACACTCTCATTCTGCTCTCTGTGCAGGTCAATCATTGTCACCCTGGGGGCCCACAACATCAAGCAGCAGGAGAAGACCCAGCAGGTCTTCCAGGTGACAAAAGCCATCCCCCACCCAGACTATAATCCCAAGAACATCTCCAATGACATCATGTTACTACAGGTAAGGAAACCTCCTCCTGCGATAGCTCTCCTGGGTCCAGATTGTTTCTCCTCTCACTGTGACCTCTTCCTTCCTTCTTGCTCATCCTGGCCACCTTACTAGCTCTAGTACCTCAGGGGGGAAGGAAGATAGTGCAGCACCATCGCAAGTCCAGGCCCTGGGGTCGCTGGCTGACCTGGGCTGTCTTGCCTTTTCCCGATCAGCTGAAGAGAAATATCAAGCTGACTAAAGCTGTGAAGCCCCTTCGCCTACCCAGGGGCAAGGACTCGGTGACACCAGGACAGAAGTGCAGTGTGGCCGGCTGGGGACAGGTCACCCCAATGGGCACTTTAGCAAACACTCTACAGGAGGTGAATCTGACTGTGCAAGAGGATTGGGAGTGTAAATGCTACTTACAAAATTATTATGACCCTGCCATTCAACTCTGCGCAGGGAACCCGACAGAAAAGAAGGCTTCCTTTCAGGTGAGATTGAGCTTGGCTAGCTTGGATCTGGGGAAAGGGGTGTTTAGGGAAGGATGGGGACCTGGAGACCCAAGCAGTGGGGAACTCCTCCACCCTCCAGCCTGTGATCTTTCTCCCCAGAAAGGCAATGGAGCCAGAGCTGGGGAGAAATAGGGCCTCTGAGACCCAACCAAGGGCCCATGGTCAATCTATACATGGTCCTCCTCCAGAAGGATGATTCTGTTATTCTCTGGCACACACTGAGGCTCAGCGCTTATATAACTGTGCTCCCTGCATGAGCAGTAATTGTCACGCACCCTGGATAACGGGCTCATCCTCCATGCTAAGTGTGAGCCCCAGCCACCTGCATTCATGTCCTTACACAGTAGACAAGCCACAGTCCCACAGACCTGTAGAGGAAGAGCATCAGGGACCTGGGAGAGGAGAGGGAGCTGACACCTGGGGTGAAGTGAAGCTGTGACAATGTCTAATCTGAGGGTCCTACAGCTGCCTACCGCCCTCTGATCTCTCACATGGAAGCCAAGCAAGGTGGTCTTCTCTGAGAGGGGGTTTGGGATGGCAGAGAGAGCAGGACCAGGAGGAGAGCTGGCACCATCCTCCCTACTGTTTGTCTGCAGGGAGACTCCGGGGGCCCTCTTGTGTGCCAACATGTGATCCAGGGCATTGTCTCCTATGGAAGAAAAAATGGGACATCTCCACGGGCCTACACCAAAGTCTCAAGTTTCTTGCCCTGGATAAAGGAAACCATGAAAAATGCCTAACTGCAGGAACCAGACTGTCTTCTCGAGCTAATCCAGAATCACGCTGAGGGGGCTGGGAGAGGGCAGGTGGGGCCAGCACCCTAATAAATGTCTCTTAGCTGAGTGGGAAGAGCTGGTTCCTTGTTTATTCATTGACCCTGATTAACAGACACCAGCTCTATGCGTAGATGGCCAAGGGAACAATTCTGCTGTTTTCTGCTTCCCCTTCTTCCCCAGGCGCCCACCCCCTCTCCCAAACCCCATGTGAAGCAGTTACCCAGCTGTTACCCAGCTCTGTTACCCAGCTCATTCTTACCTAAACCTCTACCTCCAGGGCTCCCTGTGCCAGGGCTGAAGCTGAGCCCCATCAGGAGAAAACAGGAGGCTCTCAGGTGCTGGGTCTCAGCTTGAACTGCTTCCCTCCTTCCCCTGTTACATGGCAGAGAGGAAGGGGTAACACCCTGTGTGCTGGACTCCAAGCCAGGGGCTACAGCTTAAGGGCATTGCCCACCCACACCGGGGAGGGGATGTCCTCCTGAGCAGGACATACTCTCCCACAGCCAGGGTCACTGGTAGAGTTGAGAGGGAAGGGTCCTTGAGAAGCTCTCATTCTCAACAAAGCTCACTCTTTCCTTGCCCTACTCTATCCTCCTCTGAGATCAGAGCCCAGGTTGGCCTCCAGGACTCTGCAGTCCCTCCTTCTCCTTCCCTGCTTGCCGCTGAGAGATCGCAGAGTCTACCAACTCCTGTTTCCTGCAGACTACAAATCTAAGGTGGCCACTTCCCATGTCTCTCCGACCTAGGGCACCCAGAGCTTGCCCCGCCCCCACCTGCCTAGTGCTGGAAGCAGAACAGTAACAGTGTCAGATCAAAGGAGGAGAATATTTGCAGTCCTGAGAACTGTGGTGCACAGACACAGATTCGCAGCCCAATTAGTTCCGGCAAAGGGGAGGGAGATGTGGAAGCAGGACCAGCTGTTTAAGTGGTCGCCGCCATTGCTCTGGGCCACCTCTCACAACTCACCCGGCCCCTGGCCCCCTGGCTTCCATTCTCTGCTCAGCAGTGAGGGCCCAAAGCACTGTTTTCAGCCTTCTTCCCTCAGTCTTATCTCCGAAGTCTCTGCCGTGAGCGTTGGGCTTAGCCGTGTTATATGCTGCCCCCTCAGCCCTGTGGGCCATAAGCGGAGCCCTAGCAGTCCGAGTTCTTCCCTCTCCCGCAGCTGTGATAGTTCCGGGATGCAGCAGGCTCGGAGCACTGAGCTAGGTCTGCATCCTGCCCTGCACAGCTTTGTCTCCTCACTTCTCCCTTCCCTCCTCCCCAACTCGTGCAGTTTCCCCATCTTTAGGTGAATTCAGTCGTGAGACTCTTCATCTAGGCTGTCTGCTGTGCAGGGAGTCCTTTGTGGAGTTATAGTTTTAAATTTGTTGTAAAGTTCATTGCAGCTTTGTTTACGGTGGCCAAGACATGGAAACAACCAAAATGTCCTTCAATAGATGAATGGATAAAGAAGTTGTGGTACATATACACAATGGAATACTATTCGGCGTTAAGGAAAGATGATATAGGAGCATTTGTGACAACATGGATGGATCTTGAGAGTATAATGCTAAGTGAAATAAGTCAGACAGAAAAAGCAGAGAACCCTATGATTTCACTGATATGTGGTATATAAACCAAAAAGAACAAGACAAACAAATGAGAAACAAAAACTCATAGACACAGACAATAATTTAGTGGTTACCAGAGGGTAAGGGGGTGGGGGGTGGGTGATGAGGGTAAGGGGGATCAAATATATGGTAATGGAAGGAGAACTGACTCTGGGTAGTGAACACACAATGGGATTTATAGACGATGTAATAGAGAATTGTACACCTGAAATCTATGTAAATTTACTAACAATTGTCACCCCAATAAATTTAATTAAAAAGAAAAATTTCAGGGGAGCTTATCAGAGGCTCACCTCAGCCTCCAATTTGATGACGTCCTCCCAAATCTTCCTAATGAATATATATTACCACTATAATCAGAGAGGTATTTTTATTTTTAAAATGTCTAGTACTAGGCAAGCTAAGTTCAAAAAAGTAGAATGTGAGAAGGAGAACATTTACACTGAAATTATGCATTTTGATACATAATATTCCTCATAGAAAAATTGTAAAGCACAGAAAATGCAAAGATGGAAATTTAAATTACCAGAATCTAATCACTCAGAGATACTTAGTTGTTCTTTGAACAGAACTGGCCTTGGGCTGTTTAGAAACAAAGGTCCATTACAGTACAGTGAGGTCATCAGCATAATTTGTTTATCAAGTGTGAACCTATTATGTGCCAAGCCTGCTATTTCAGAAGTGTGGCTCTCTGGACAGAGGACAGCGAATACTAACAGGACAATTACTGGCATTTGGTTGCCCAGCATGCATTCCCACTTCACGTGGTATTGGCAGGTTAGCAATCTGAACTTCCTTTGGGAAACCAGCCCTTTCTGAGTCCTAGTAGAAGTGGCTTGAGTGAGAGCAACCCCAGCCTACCCAAAATAGGAATGATGTAGGCTTAGTGAATCAATGGATTCAACTTGTAGGGCCACAGTGATTCATTACTTTAGGCCAATACACATCAAGTGCAAAGCTTTTCTTAAAAATATTGACAAGAGATGGACTCTATTGCTCTGAGCTTTTGCAAATTACAGGAGATGTTCAAAATCCCTAGGAAGGAAGCTGTGATGATGAATGAGTTGCTGTATCACTTTAGTAGACGATGCCCATGCTCTCTCACTGTCTTGTTGATCCCTCAGCCAGGGCCCTTCCCATACAGTACTCTGGTCACTGATATTTCTGTCTCCTCCACCAGATGGCCAGCTCTGTAAGGGAAGGAGACACAGCTCCAAGACGTTTCTTCATTGCACAGAGAAGGGCCTAAACACACATCCGCAAAAGAAATTATCTTGATGGATTTGGTAGCATGGAAATAAGGCATTGGTGGTTCTATCACTGGGGACTCAGGTTTCTGGGCTCCAGCACGTCTACTGGTCAATACCACATCCTACAGTCCCCACCTCAGACCCTTGGGTTCCTGCTCTGGGCTGGAACAAGTTGTCTGCTCTGAGTCATCAGCTGTGGGTACTGACGTGGTCTATGCCTAATTCTCATACAACCACCCAGAGAACGTTATCAGGCAGGAGGTGTGAGGGCAGGGAAACTTTCATAGAAAGCCTTCTAGACTAAATCACTACAAACCATAGGGGAAATGGAGGTCCCTGGGCCCACCTGTACCTCCTTCCTCTCGCAGGGGCTAAAAGAGAGCACGGAGGAACACCAGCGATCCAATCGGGGCAGCTTTCCTGGGAAGATGTGGTCATTCCTGCTCCTGCTTCTGCTGGCCTTTCTACTGCACCCAAGGGCACAGGCAGGTGAGTGACAATCCCCACTCTTACTCCCACAGAGAGCACAGAATTTTTGCCCCTCTGCACATCCCTGATCCATCTATCCACCAGGAACGTTCTGAACCCCAGCTCTTGCCCCATCTCAGACTCCCAAGCATGATGCTGAATGAGCTACCAGCATAAAAGGCAGGGCAGAAGGCTGTTCTCAAGAAAATCCAGAGGGTTCTATTTTATCCCCAGGCCCTACCTTCACCATGTGGAAAGGGGAACTTTCCTAGAAGTGCCTGGCTGAGGGTGGAAAACTGGACAAGAGTCCTGGCTTCAATGTCTGGGATTAGACAAGTGCTCTCCTCAGTGTCTGCTTAGGAAGGAAGCCCACAGCTCAGCACACCCCAGAGTTGCTGGGATCACTGTTGCCAGAAGAGTGCTGTTGTCTTAGATTAGTCCCAAGGTGCCTCATTCCCTTTCTCCAATTCTGCTTTTCTTCCCAGGCCGTTAGCAGCTCCCCTCATTCAAGGATGGGCCTCTGAGTTTGGCAACCCCAAACTTCTCTGCTTTCCAGAATCCCGCAGCACTGCCCCTACAAAACCTCCTCAAGAGGTCCATTGTTGGCTTCTTGCAGCCAATTAAATACTTATTCGGCATAAACCCAGATCCCTAAACTTAAGTCCTGGCCACCAGATAGCAGCATTCTCCTGGATTTCACGGGACCACAGAACCTCAGAAACTCACTGTAAACCATGCAATGTCCAGAGACGAATTTTTGGAGTCTCTAGCACTTTGCTGTCCCAAAGATAGTTATGCTCACCTCCAACTAAATGTGGAGAAAAACTCACAGACAAAGCCCGCTGCTCTTCCCTTTTGAGAGGAGAAACTTGAGACCCTACGAGCTCGAGGCCAGCCCAGGCTCCCAAGTCCCCATCAATTTAGAGTTAAATCAATGTCTTCCTGGTGGACTCAGGGAGTGCACGCAAGCACAGGACACTTTTCCTTCAGAGGAGATCATCGGGGGACATGAGGCCAAGCCCCACTCCCGTCCCTACATGGCCTACATTCAGTTTGTGAATAAGGGAAAGAAGATGTGTGGAGGTGTCCTTGTGCGAGAGAACTTTGTGCTGACGGCTGCTCACTGCCTGGGAAGGTGAGGAGTTGCGCCTGGGCCCCCACCCTTCTGTAGACACCTGGAAGGGAACCCTCATCTTGGGGGCCACAGACTTGAACCCCCTAGTAACACTAGGAGCTGTTCATAAGACAGGTAAGGTTTGGGGAGGGAGGGACAGGCCAATGCAGGTGGCCTGTTAAAGACAGAAGGGACGATTGATTGTGGCATGGGAAGGAGGTTGAGGTTGTGCCCTGGAGCCCAGCGGGGTTGAGGAGGGGGTGAGACCTTCACGGTTTGGCTTAGAGACAGGCAAGCTCAGCACAATGAAATCTGCTCCAGGAACTGCCTCTGAGCACGAGCTGCCAAGAAGCAGAGGCACAAACATGCTCAGCCCCAGGGACCCTGTCACTCCTCTCCACTCCAGTCCTGCCCTGTCCCCAGCTGGCCTCTTTCCTTCACAGCCCCTAGGCTAGATCTCCTGTGACTTAACCACCCTCTCTGGTCTCTGCAGCTCAATCACTGTCATCCTGGGAGCCCACAACATCAAGGTGAAAGAGACTACCCAGCAGGTCATCCCGGTGAAAACACCCATACCCCACCCAAACTATAATAAAACCACGCGTGCGAACGACATCATGTTACTGCAGGTAGGTCTCCACTGGATCTTGCACATTTTAACCCCAGGGTTTTGTGTCCACATGACCTCTGTCCTGTCCTTCTTCCCAGTGTGGCCTCTTTACTTGTCCCAGGACCGTGAAGATGGCAACCACATGACTGTCGCTGCAGTCTGTGGGCCACGGGTATATTAGAATCCTGTCCTCTGCCTTCAGCTGGAGGACAAAGCCAAACTGAATCACGCCGTGGGAACCATCGGTCTGCCCGGGAGAAGAGATAAGGTGAAGCCAGGGATGGTGTGCAGTGTGGCCGGCTGGGGGCTCCTGGGTGTAAACACCACAGGCCCTGCGAAACTGCATGAGGTAGAACTTGAAATCCAGAGAGACAAAGAATGTATTTCTCGCCTCAAATATTACAACAATGCATTCCAGATATGTGTGGGGGACCCGACAAAGATTCAGTCTTCTTTTAAGGTAAGATCCCATCACTGTTCTTAATGCCCATTGCTTGTGGGGACAGGCAAGCTTTGAAGAGACCCAGGGCAGTGTGCCCTGTGCTTTTCAGTAGCTCGGGCTGAGTGGCAATTCCTGGAGTGGGCATACACCTATGTCCTCAGATATTCTGGTGCCAGTTCCCTGGGGTTAGGGTGGGGTTAATGAGGGACTGTCCCACAGCCACTTATGGACAGGCTTTATGGAGAAAGTAAAAGGGGACCAATCAGAGTCTGCTGGAAACCTGGCCTTGGGACCTAGGGAGGAACAAGGCCTGTCCTGGCACTGAACTGCCACACAGCCCCTAACAGAGACCACCCACCCTTGATACAAGAAAGGTTGGACCACAAGAGAGTCCAATTAAGTCCTTCATCCCTCTGCCCACAGGGGGACTCCGGGGGCCCACTCGTATGTGGACAGAAGGCCCAGGGCATTGTCTCCTTTGGAAAAACAACTGGAAAACCTCCACGAGTCTACACCAGGATAAAATACTTTTTGCCCTGGATAAAGAAAACAATGAAACGCTTCATCTGCGGAGACCAGATTGAGTCAGCCCGAATTCATCCATCCATCTGAGCTGGGGCACAGACCAATACTGCAGTAGGTGGAGGGGACTCTGTCAGACACTTAATAAACTCCCATCTCTAGACTGAAAATCATTGACTCCTCCATTTTTCACCGAAACCTTTATTAGTTACCTAGAGAAACAGGTAGACTGGACTCAGAGGATCAGAGGTGAATACAAGTAACAAGGTGAGAAGACAGGGACAACACTGGCCAAATCCAGCCATGGTGGAGGACGAAAGTATGCATTAGGGTAAACATGCAAACTCAGGCAATGTCATGATACTGCCTGAGGGCAAGAGACAGCTCCCAGAAACCCTACCCTCAGTGTTCTTGAGAAGCAGAGAGGACACTCAGCTCCTGGCTCTCCTTTTGCCTCGATTTCCCCTAGCTGCAGCCCTGTCCCACCTCAGCTATCACCTACCCTTCACGACCCATGGGCTGTATGTCCTGAGACCCCACGCCCCTCACACTCCCACTCTGCTCTCTGTGCAGTTCAGTCATTGTCACCCTGAGGGCCCACAACATCAAGCCACAGGAGAAGACCCAGCAGGTCTTCCAGGTGATAAAAGCCATCCCCCACCCAGACTATAATCCCAAGAACTGCTCTAATGACATCATGTTACTGCAGGTAAGGAAACCTCCTCCTGCGATTGCTCTCTGGGTCCAGATTGTTTCTCCTCTCACTGTGACGTCTTCCTTCCTTCTTTCCTATCCTGGTCACCTCACCAGTCCCAGGGCCTCAGAAGAAAAGGAGGACAGTGCAGCCCCATCGGATGTCCAGTCCCTGGGGTCGCTGGCTGACCTGGGCTGTCTTACCTCTTCCCCATCAGCTGGAGAGAAACATCAAGCTGACTAAAGCTGTGAAGGCCCTCCACCTGCCCAGTGGCAGGGATTCTGTGAGGCCAGGACAGAAGTGCAGTGTGGCCGGCTGGGGAGAAGGCACGATGGGCACTTTACCAAACACTCTACAGGAAGTGGAGCTGACCATTCAGAAAGATCCAGAGTGCAGATCCCGCTTCCCCTGCTATTACTGTAGGGACACCCAGATTTGTGTAGGGGACCCAAAGAAGAGGATGACCGGTTTCAAGGTCAGGTTTCTACCGTTTACCTAGACAGGTCCTGAGGGAGAGGAACTTGGGGAGCTCTGGGGTATGGGAATGGCCATATCTTCACGCGTAAGCCTGAGAGTTTGAACAGCCCAGTCCACAAATATAGTCTTCATTGTTCTGCCCTGAGTGGGTCTGGGGTTGGGGAGGAAGAAGGATCAGTCATCCCACAGCAGTGTCATCACCAGAGTTTCCCTGAGGATTGCAGAGAAAGGCTTGGCGTGGGCCAAGCTGGAAAGAACAGTCAGAGCCAGGCTGGAGCCCTCTGACAAGGAGGTGAGGAGGCCTGCCCTAGCCCCGATCCCCCACGCAGCCCCTAACAGAGGGCACCCACCCCTGGCGTAGGCATAAGTTCCAGCTCTGGGCTAATTCCCTCCTGCCCCAAATACACGAAACACTACACTCTCTTCTGACGTGGGGTAAATACTCTGAGATGGCCTAATCCTCAAAGACCCATATGGCTTCTCACATCTTGTTGCACACAAAGCATGCAGCTACACAATCGCTGAATGACCTTGGGCACTTTTACAAGGGAACAACAGTATTATCACACAGCTACTGATTTGCAGCTGAAAAAAATCCCCACGTCTAAGACTTGCTAAGGACCTCGCACCTTGACTGAAAAAGACAAAGGAAACCATAGAATGCAAAACAAAACTAGTATTTTAAAAAGTTGCCAAACCTCGAACCTCGTACTGGTTTAGATACAACATTTACTTTGAGGAAATGTTTCTGTGCTTTAAAACAACTTTGAGGATCCTGTTGTACGACATCCTCTTTTAAGAAATGAGAGAGAGAGAGACACAATGTCCCAGGAGGCAGTGGCGAGCAACTGAAAGTACCACAGAGTTAGGACAGAGCCTGGACTGAGTCCAGGCCCCCTTGCCGCCAGCCCAGCAACAGGTCTCATGTGTTTTCTAACACCTGCCCTGTACCACTTCCTGGCCCCCTGAACAAAAGATAAGCTTCTGCTCAGACACCTCGCTGGAGAGAAAGCTTCTAGGATCCTAGGGCAGCCGTTCTGTGACAAGTCTTCAAAACACTTTCCTTTGTGAGCTGAAGTCTGCCCATGGACACATTGGGATGGAGGCCTGTAAGCACCTTAAACATGCTGATTCCTTCAAATCTCCTTTGCCTGTGGAAGCACCCCTCCCACCCCGTGTCACCCCATCATGGAGGAAACACTCCTTTCCTTGCTTAAAAGTCTTTGTCATGAATATTCAAAAATAAAACAAAACAAGATATCTCTGTAACGTCTCTACTCACAAAGACCCATTTCCACCACACCTTCTTCTCTCCAGACCACAAGAAGAGTTAGGTTTCAGCATGACTATGGAGAGAACTGGAAAGCCTGCACCTTGAGCATGGGGAATGGGCCCAAAGGAATGCAAGAGCTTGCTAACTTGTCCCAGGAACATGTGTTGGGATGGCTCTGCCTTCCCTGTCCATTACCTGACTTCTGCCATATTTCCATGCTACGTGGTCTTAGGTCTTACAGCGTTTATTTCCTGGCTTGGTATCCTATACAATACTGAGTTTGAACAATAAACATATTTTACCATCAAAGGAGTACAGCCATGGATTTGTTTTTTCACAGGCCTCTTGCTAGACTCCATTTCTAATCCACAGATTCAGGATTGTCAGTGAACTTCCGATGGGACAAAGACAGTCACATCTACGCATATACCATAATAGTCAAAATGGTAAAAATCAACGATAAAGAGAAAAAATTCAAAGTAGACACAAAGAAAATATAAGTTACCTTACTTTAGAGAAGCAACAATAAGATTTACAATGAGCTTCTCATCAGAAATAATGGACGACAGAAGACAGTAAACTGATATTTTCAAATAGTTGAGAGAAAAAAAGAAATAAGCAATCTAGTTCTGGAATTCTATATCCACTCAAAATGTTGCTTAAAAATGAAGGTGAAAATAAGGATGTGTTCAAAAGAGCACAGGTAAGAGAATTTGTTGCCATCACACATGCACTGAAAAACTTACTAAAAGATGTTCAGGCTGAAGGGAAATGATCTCCATTGTAACCAGAAGGGGAAAAGAGACATTAAAGTTTAAATTGAGACGAAGTACAAAAGATGGGAGGGAGGATAAACAGAAACGTAGCATTACGAGGTTTTCATAGGAAGTGCTATAACATTAATTCCAAGTAGATTGTGAGCTGTGAAGAAGGCATATTGTACCCTAGAGTAACCACTGAAGTAACATACTAAGCCCAACAATTAAATTTGCGAACTCATCCAAGAAAAAATGCTCCATCCTCATTGCTGAATATCACTATGACTTCATCAAAATGTTTTCCTTTAAATTGTTCCTTTACCTTCAGGTAAAGAAAGAAGTCATTGGGGGCCAGATCAGGTGAGTAGGGAGGGTGTTCCAATACAGTTATTTGTTTACTGGCTAAAAACTTCCTCCCGACAGTGCCGTGTGAGCTGCTGCATTGTCGTGATACAAGAGCCATGAATGTTAGTGAAAAGTTCAGCTCGTCTAACTTTTCAACACAACCGTTGCAGCACTTCCAAATAGTAAACTTCGTTAACTGTTTGTCCAATTGGTACAAATTCATAATGAGTAATCCTCTGATATCAAAAATAGTCAGCAACAAGTTCTCGAAATTAATTGTCAGACCACATACAAGAACATAATTATAGGACAAAAAATCAAAACAAAATGAGATACCTTTAAAGAAAAGAGGAAAAGGACAACAGAAAGAATAAATTGGAAAAATATCAAAATGGCGGCATCAAGTGAGCCTCTGTGGCGCTCCCCTGGAATTTACAACTAATCGGACAACAGTAACTCCACAAAGGACTCCCTGCACAGCAGACAGACAAGACGAAGAGGCCCACTACTGAATTCACCTCCAGGTGGGGGAATCGTGCGAGCGGGGGAGGAGGGAAGGGAAAAGAGCGGAGACGGAGCCACGCGGGCGCAGGACTCAAACCCAGCTCAGTGCTCCGAGCTCACTGCATCCCGGAAGTACCGCAGCTATGGGAGAGGGAAGGACTCGAAATGCTAGGCCTCCGCTTACGACCCACAGGGCTGAAGGGGCAGCATACACGGCTGAACCCAAATCTCACAGCAGAGACCTCAGAGCAAATACTGAGGGAAAAAGGCTGAAAATGGTGGTTTAAGCCCTCACTGTTGAGCAGAGAATGGAAGCCTTAGGCACTGAGACTAGCCGCCCCCTCCCTACCCTACCAGAGCTCTCCCCGCCCCCACCTGCCGGGTACTAGAAGCGATCAAGTAGCAGTGTCAGATCAAAAGGACAGAATATTTGCTGTTCTGAGAACTGTGGACCGCAGACACAGATTCGCAGCCCAACTAGTTCCGGCAAATGGGAAGGAGCTGTGGAAGCAGGACCAGCTATTTAAGTGGTCGCCGCCATTGCTCTGGGCCACCTCTCACAACTCACCCCGCCCCTGACCCCACCTATCTGGGCGGATCCCTGGAGTAATAAACAGAACTGCTGAAACATATGGGCTCTGAATCGGGTGCAGAAAGAGCTTTGGAACTTCAAAAGCTCTCCGCACCCCCACAGAGACATGGCGCCCTATGACCCAGGTGAACTGTTAACAGAGGAGAGGCCCATCTCCCAGGGAATCCCCCCATTGTGTGAGAAACTGGAATACTGCAGAGAAAACAGCACTACTGTGTGAGAGAAAAAAGACAGCTGCAGTCGGAGAGAAAATAAAACATTCTACCAACAAGTATTGGAACACAAAAAAAAGACCTCTTCCTATCAACCTGTTGCAGAAGCCACTCCTGTAGATGTCTAGAAAGAGAAATAATAAATCAGTAATTGCCATGAATAACCAAGGCAACAAGACAGCTCAGAAAGAAAGTGAAAAGTATCCAGAAAACGAACTTAAAGATATGGAAATATGTGACTTAAATGATAGAGAATTCAAGATTGCAGTTCTGAAAAAACTCAACAAGATGAAAGAAAACACAGAAAGGCAATTTAATGACCTCAGAAACGCAATCAAAGAACAACACGAACATTTTACGAAAGAGATTGAAATTTTAAAAAAGAAACAAATGGAATTTCTGGAGATTAAGAACTCAATAGAAGAAATTAAGAATGAAATAACCAGCTTAGGTAGTAGAGTTGACCAGGTGGAGGAAAAAATCAGTGACATCGAAAATAGAAACCTGGAAATGACACGGATGGAAGAAGAAAGAGACTTGAGACTTAAAAGAAATGAAAGAATTCTACAAGCATTTTCTGACTCTATCAGAAAGAGCAATATAAGAATAATTGGCATACCAGAAGGAGAAGAAAGAGGGAAGGGAACAGAGAATATCCTAAAACAAATCGTCGATGAGAACTTCCCAAATTTGTGGACGGAACTGGATCCTCGAATTCAAGAAGCAAAAGAACACCTAATTACCTCAATCCCAACAGGCCTTCTCCAAGGCACATTGTATTGAAGCTGTCTAAAATTAACACCAAAGAAAGAATCCTCAAGGCAGCAAGGGAAAAGAAGACAGTAACCTACAAAGGAAAGCCCATTAGATTATCATCAGATTTTTCAGCACAAACTCTACAAGCCAGGAGGGAGTAAAACCAAATATTCAAACTATTAAGAAAGAGAAATCATGAGCCAAGAATAATATATCCAGCAAAGATATCCTTTAGATATGAAGGAGAAATAAAGACCTTTCCAGACATACAGAAGCTGAGGAAATTTTCTAATACACGACCTGCACTACAAGAAATACTAAAGGAGGCTATTGGACCACCATCAACAGGGACAATTTGTGGCAACCGAAACAAAAAAGGGGGAGAGTAAAGGCCAGAACTGGAATATGGGCATGGAGAAAGTGAGCGTGCTGAAGAAAATGGAATACTCTAAATATCAAACTTTCTTTTACATAAACGTAAGGGTAACCACTCAAAAAAATCCAGAACTGAAATACATACTGTAATAAAAGAAGAAACAGAGGGAAACAACATAGAATACCACCACACAGAAATAATAGACAACAACAAAAAGGCAAAGAAACAATGGAGACACAGCCTTACCAGAAAACTAAAGATAGAATGACAGGAAATGCTCACGTATCAATAATCACCCTAAATGTAAATAGACTGAACTCACCAATAAAAAGGCACAGAGTAGCAGATTGGATCAAAAAACAAAACCCAACCATATGCTGTCTCCAAGAGACACATCTCAGCTACAAGGACTAGCATAGACTCAAAGTGAAAGGGTGGAAATTGACACTCCAAGCAAATGGTACCCAGAGAAAATCAGGTGTAGCCATAATGATTTCCGATGAAACAGACTTCAGGGTGAAAAGGATAACAAGAGACAAAGATGGACATTTCATAATGGTAAAGGGGACTATACAACAAGAAGACATAACAGTCATCAATATTTATGCCCCCAATCAGGGAGCACCGAAATATACCAAGCAACTACTAACAGAACTAAAGGAAGAAACTGACCAAAACACAATTATACTAGGGGACTTAAATACATCATTGACAGCTATGGATAGATCATCCAAACAGAAGATAAATAACGAAATCGCAGCCCTAAATGACACATTAGATGAATTGGACATAATTGACATATATAGAGCACTTCATCCTAAAACATCAGACTATACATTCTTTTCTAGTGTACATGGAACATTCTCAAGGATAGACCATATATTGGGACACAAAATCAGCCTCAGCAAATTTAAGAAGATTGAAATCATACCAAGCATATTCTCTGATCACAAAGCTTTGAAATTGGATATCAACTGCAAAAAGAAAGCAGGAAAAAACACAAATACATGGAGATTAAACAACATACCTTTAAAGAACGACTGGGTCAAAGAAGAAATTAGAGGAGAGATCAAAAGATACATAGAAACAAATGACAATGAAAATACGTCCTACCAAAATTTTGGGGATGCAGGGAAAGCAGTTTTAAGAGGGAAATATATATCATTACAGGCCTATCTCAAGAAACAAGAAAAATCCCAAAAAAATAACCTCATGTTACACCTTAAAGAACTAGAAAAAGAAGAACAAGTGAAACCCAAGGACAGCAGAAGAAAGGAAATAACAAAAATCAGAGCAGAACTAAATGAAATAGAGAACAAAAAGACAATAGAAAAAATTAATGTGAGAAAGAGCTGGTTCTTTGAAAAGATTAATAAAATCGACAAACCCTTGGCTAGACTCATTAAGATAAAAAGAGAGAAGACACTAATTAACAAATCAGAAATGAAAAAGGGGAAGTTTCACGGACACTACAGAAATACAAAGGATCATGCAAGAATACTATGAAGGACTATATGCCACCAAATTCAATAACCTATAAGAAATGGACAAGTTCTTAGAAACGTATAGCCTTCCAAAGCTGAACCATGAAGAACTGGGAAATCTAAACAGACCAATCACCAGTAAAGAAATTGAATCAATCATCCAAAACCTTCCCAAAAGCAAAAGTCCGGGACCAGATGGCTTCAATAGTGAATTCTACCAAATCTTCAAACAGGATCTAATTCCAATACTGCTCAAACTCTTCCAAAAAATTGAAGAAGAGTCAGTACTCCCTAATTCATTTTATGAGGCCAACATTACCCTGATACCAAAACCTGATAAGGACAACACAAAAAAAGAAAACTACGGACCTATATCTCTGATGAATACTGATGCAAAAATCCTAAACAAGATTTTAGCAAATGGAATACAACAATGCATTAAAAAGATTATTCATCATGACCAAGTGGGGTTCATCCCTGAGGATAAGGGTGGTTCAACATCCGCAAATCCATCAATGTGATACATCACATAAACAAAATAAAGGACAAAAATCATATGATTATATCAATTGATGCAGAAAAAGCATTTGACAAGATACAACATCCATTTATGATTAAAACACTTAATAAAATGGGTATAGAAGGAAAATACCTTAACATAATAAGGGCCATCTATGACAAGCCCTCCGCTAATCTCATAATTAATTGTGAAAAACTGAAGCCCTTTGCTCTACGTTCAGGAACATGACAGGACTGTCCCCTATCACCTCTGTTTTTCAACATAGTGTTGAAAGTCCTTGGCAGAGTCATCAGGCAAGAGAAAGAAATAAAAGGCATCCAAATTGGAAATGAAGAAGTTAAAATATCACTCTTTGCAGATGACATGATGCCATATATAAAAAACCCTAAAGACTCCACCAAAAAGCTGTTAGAAACAATCAACGAATACAGTAAAGTTGCTGGCTACAAAATCAACGTACAAAAAAGGCCATTGCATTCCTATATACTAACAATGAAATCTCAGAGGAAGAAATACAAAAAACAATTCCCTTTGCAATTGCAGCAAAAAGAATAAAATATGTAGGAATAAACTTAACCAAAAATGTGAAGGATGTATATGCTGAAAACTATAAGACATTTTTGAAAGAAATTGAAGAAGACACAAAAAAATGGAAAGACATTCCGTGCTCATGGATTGGAAGAATCAACATAGTTAAAATGGCCATATTACCCAAAGCAATATACAAATTTAATGCAATCCCCATCAAAATCCCAATGGCATTTTTTAAAGAAATAGAACAAAAAAATCATCAGATTTGTTTGGCACCACAAAAGACCGCAAATAGCCAAAGCAATCTTAAGAAAAAAGAACAATGCTGGAGGTATCACACTGCCTGACTTTAGCTTGTACTACAGGGCTACAATAACCAAAACAGCATGGTATTGGCAGAAAAACAGACACATAGACCAATGGAATAGAATTGAGAACCCAGAAATAAAACCACATAAATATGGACAGATAATTTTTGACAAAGAAGCTAAAAACATACAATGGAGGAAAGACAGCCTCTTCAATAAATGGTGCTGGCAGAATTGGATAGCCACGTGCAAAAGAATGAAACTGCACTGTTATCTGACACCATGTACCAAAATTAATTCAAAATGGATCAAAGACTTAAGCATAAGACCTGACAACTTAAACTGCACAGAAGAAAACATAGGTACTAAACTTATGGACCTTGGGTTCAAAGAGCATTTTATGAATTTGACTCCAAAAGCAAGGGAAGTAAAAGCTAAAATAAGCAAATGGGACTATATGAAACTTAAAAGTTTCTGCACAGCAAAAGAAACCATCAACAAAATAAAGAGGCAACCTACTGAATGGGAGAAGATTTTTGCAAACAGTTCCTCCGATAAGGGTCTAATATCCAAAATATACAAGGAACAACAAAAAAACAAATTGAAAAATGGGCAGAGGATCTGAAGAGACATTTCTCCAAAAAGGACTTACAAATGGCAAATAGACATATGAAAAAATGTTCAACATCTCTAATCATCTGAGAAATGTAAATAAAAACCACAATGAGATATCACCTCACCCCAGTCAGAATGGCTATCATCAACAAGACAAATAGTAACAAGTGTTGGAGAGGCTGTGGAGAAAAAGGAACCCTCATACACTATTGGTGGGAACGCAGACTGGTGCAGCCGCTATGGAAGGCAGTGTGGAGGTTCCTCAAGAAATTACGAATAGAATTACCATATGACCCAGCAATCGCTCTCCTGGGTATCTACCCAAAAATTTTGAAATCATTTATACATAAAGACACGTGTGCTCCAATGTTCATTGCAGCTTTGTTTATGGTGGCCAAGACATGGAAACAACCAATATGTCCTTCGATAGATGAATGGATAAAGAAGTTGTGGTATATATATACACAATGGAATACTATTCGGCGTTAAGGAAAGATGATATAGGAGCATTTGTGACAACATGGATGGATCTTGAGAGTATAATGCTAAGTGAAATAAGTCAGACAGAAAAAGCAGAGAACCCTACGATTTCACTGATATGTGGTATATAAACCAAAAACAACAAAAGAACAAGACAAACAAACGAGAAACAAAAACTCATAGACACAGACAATAGTTTACTGGTTACCAGAGGGTAAGGGTGTTGGGGGGTGGGAGATGAGGGTAAGGAGGATCAAATATATGGTGATGGAAGGAGAACTGACTCTGGGTGGTGAACACACAATGGCATTTATAGATGATGTAATACAGAATTGTACACCTGAAATTATGTAATTTCATTAACAACTGTCACCCCAATAAATGTAAAAAAAAAAGAAAGAATAAATCATGCTGAGAGAAATCAAATGGCAATATGATATTCTTCAATCCAACCTTCTCTGTAATAGCATTAATAGTAAATAGATTAACCACTCCAATTAAAAAGCAGAGGTTGCCAGTCTGGCTAAAACAATGCAAGACCCAATCGCGTTCTGTTTAGAAGAGACACATCCTAAATATGAAGACATGTGTAGAATGAATGTAAAACTATAGAAATATAAAAGAGATACTCTGCAAGCAATCCAAAGAAAACAATCTTGCCCGTGAAGTGTGCTGTTTAACTTTTGAATTTTTGGCTACCTGTGAAAGAGCTAAAGTGTCTCAGTTGAAGTTTCATTTCCATTTGTCCATATTTATTTCCATTTCTCTTAATATGAGTGAAGTTGACTTCTGTTCATTATTTTTTAAATATATTTTACCGTGATCTGTGCAGGTCTTTGCCCATCCTTCTGTCAACTTTCCCTATTTTTCTTCTGTATATTCAGAGTTCTGTTTATATAAGACAGATTCCTTCTATAATTGTGATACATATTGCAATGATTTATTTCCAAGATTGCTGTCTGTATTTTGAGTTCGCTTCTGCTACTTTTTGACATTCAAAATTTTAAAGACTATTTTTAACATATTAAAATTTATTTATTAATCTGTTCTATTAATGTTTCTCTCTTTAGAGTTATTGCTAGAAAGGCTTTCCCCTTTCTGAGTTTATAAAGAAATATACTCATGTTACTATCTAGTGCACTTACAGTTTTATTTTGTGTATTTGAGTCTCTTATCCATTTCAAGTTTATTCTGGTGGTTTATGTGAAATATACTCCAACTTAATATCTTAAAAAAATATATCTAGATGTTGCAATATCCATTATTAGAAAGTCTATTTCCCAATGAACTGAATTGCCACCTTATCATAAACTACATGTCCTTACGTACTTGGAAATGTTTCTGGAATTTCTATTCCATTTTGTTGGTCTCTCTGTTTATTCATGAGTCAGCATCATGCTATTTTCTAGAAAGAAGTTTTATAGGATCTTTCTAATATGTGATAAAGCTAACCCTCTCCTTTAACATTCTATTTTATTTTTGTCATAATTTTCCTAGCTATTCTTGCATGCTTATTTTCCACATAAATTTTAGAAGAGTCTAGAACTTATATAATGCTAGGAGAATAAACTATATTTTCTAGTGCAAATATTCTTATTCAAATCACATTAAATGCATATGTTAGCCTAGTACCAGGATATCAGAAATGTAGTAGTTCTATGGACAGTGGTCTGACAATAATGCTTTTGCTTCCTGGCATCCATTCCCACTTCACATGGTATCAGTAATTCATTAAAGAGAACAGCTTTGGAGAGATCCTACCCTCTTCCATTCTCAGGACACGTGGTTTGGACAGAGCCCCCGACGTTTCCAAAAGCTGAGATCTTGGCTTACAGGGATTAGTGGTTTCGAGTCATGTGTCCACCTCTACATGTACCTAAAGCAGTGTGGCAGACTGTGCTTTTCTCTGACCGCCACTGTGTATGTCCCATCTCACCGGCTCTCCTTACATGACTGCAGCACTCCTTCCTTTTTAAATCTGGGTCAGGGCTATTGATTGCCCCAAACAGTACCTCGTGGTACAATAGATACCATACAACATCAAAGTCTAGGTAAGAAAAAGAATACATCTTCTACCCTGGTAGATTTTTCAGAGATGCTCACTCTGCAGACACCCACCATCATGCTGCCAGACCAACCAATCCTTTGCTGAGACCATATGATAGGCCCTCACGGAGAGGAACTGACATGCCCAGTGGGCAGCGGCACCAACCACTGGGCATGTGGCAGTCATCCCTCGGGTGATCCCAGGCTCCAGGCTGAAGCATGCCCTTCGTGAAGGGGAACAAATGGGAACGATCCACACTACATCCTGACCAACATGCAGATCTGTGAGAAGAATAAATTGTGTTGTCATTGTTGTTTGAAACCACTCGGGTCTGTAGAAACTGGAATAAGCCCTCCTCAGCACTGTTGCCACACCATTGTATCCATCCCTCTAACCGTGGCCTCACCATCTTTATCTGATCACTGATGGTTTTGTCTTCACCGGATGAAAGAAATCTCATGACCAATACCCCTGAGTCTCAAAAAAGGGGCCTCAATAAACAGTCTACGAAAACCAAGGAAATGAAGAGTTCTTGCATGCATAATCATGAGACTCAGGTTTCTGGGGGCTCTGGGACCTGCTACTGGCTAATACAGCATCTCCCATCACCCCACCCTGTAGCCACTGTTTCCCGTTTTCAGCTGCTGTGCCCAGCATTGAGTCAAGAGCTACACGTGCTTATGCCGTTACTGATAAGTTCTTACTCCACTCAGGCTTGAATATTTCACCAGACGGATGTGTCAGGCATGCAAATAGAGTGATGTGATAAAGGCCTCAACACCAAAGAGCCCTCAGGTTAGAAGACCAAGAGGCAGCACCAGCAGCTCTGACCTCGGCCACCTTCTCGAGAAGATGCAGCCACTTCTGCTCCTGATGGCCCTTCTTCTGTCCCCCAAGGCAGAGGCAGGTGAGTGACTGTCCCGACCAACAGACTCCCAACCGCATCGCACACTGGCACAGCCATGCTCAGACTGTGCTCCATCCCCAGGAACTTTCTGAACTCTAGGTTCAGCCCTGAATCAAAGACCAGCGTATCTGATGCTGAATAAACACTCCACTGGAATGCAGGACAGAAGGCTGTTCGCCAGGAGGGCCAGTGGGTACCATGTCCTTCCCAGGTCCTACCCTTCTCGTGTGGAATGTGGGCTCTTCCACAAAGGAATCTGGCAGAAGGCTGGAAGCTGGGAAAGAAAAATAACTAATTCCCCAGGAAAGGGCAGCTTGGAAAAGGGGCTGGCTTTTGGAATAAAGAAGGCCCTCACATTCTAACTCAATGTCTTAAAAATCTACCCTCAATCTTCCCCTCCTTCTCCAAGCTTTGTCATTCCTGTGCTGCCTAGGAAAGAAGCTGAGGACACAGTTGGTCCCAGAGTTTCTGGCATCTTAGTCCCCTTAACACTTGTGATTGGCTGGTTCAGTCTCAAGTTCTCTCTGGTAATTTGTCAGTCAAAATGTTCTGAGTCTTACAAACTAGCAACAGCTCAGTGAATCTGGGAAACAAGAATGGAGAGAGGACCCAGGGGACGTCAGGGAAAAGATTTTCCAGGATGGACAGGGCCTTCCCTGCTTGTTCCAAACACAAATCCTCTCTGCCGACATAAGTGTTTGCAGCTGCAATTGAGTAATGAGGACTGTTCTTCTCTTTGTCAGAGGGACAATCTGAGTCTTGTGTGTTACTTGGCAGGCCACAGTTGTTGCCCCAGTAATCAACAGGACCTCTTCCTATTACTGCTGCTGACTACAGACCTCACCATCACCACCCCACTCCTCCCAAACCTGCCTTTTTTGTCCCAGCCTGCCTTGATTCAGTCCTTGACTCCATGAGCACAGCACACAGAGTAGAATTTTTCTTTCAGGGGAAATCATCGGGGGCCGTGAAGCCAAGCCTCATTCTCGTCCCTACATGGCATATCTTAAAATCACATCTTCAAAGAATACATACTGTGGGGGTTTCCTTGTGCGTGAGGACTTTGTGCTGACAGCAGCTCACTGCCTGGGAAGGTGAGGAGTTGCGCCTGGGCCCCCACCCTTCTGTAGACACCTGGAAGGGAACCCTCATCTCGGGGGCTACAGACTTGAGCCCCCTAGTAACACTAGGAGCTGTTCATAAGACAGGTAAGCTTTGGGGAGAGAGGGACAGGCCAATGCAGGTGGCCTGTTGAAGAGAGAAGGGCCTGATTGATGGTGGCATGGGAAGGAGGTTGAGGTTGTGCCCTGGAGCCCAGCGGGGTTGAGGAGGGGGTGAGAACTTCACGTTTTGGCTTAGAGACAGGCAAGCTCAGCACAATGAAATCTGCTCCAGGAACTGCCTCTGAGCACGAGCTGCCAAGAAGCAGAGGCACAAACATGCTCATCCCCAGGGACCCTGTCACTCCTCTCCACTCCAGTCCTGCCCTGTCTCCAGCTGGCCTCTTTCCTTCACAGCCACCAGGCTATATCTCCTGTTACTTAACCACCCTCTCTGGTCTCTGCAGCTCAATCACTGTCATCCTGGGAGCCCACGACATCAAGCAGAACGAGACTACCCAGCAGTTCATCCCGGTGAAAACACCCATACCCCACCCAAAATATAATAGTACCACAGCTGAGAACGACATCATGTTACTGCAGGTAGGTCTCCACTGGACCTTGCACACTTTAACCCCAGGGTTTTGTGTCCACATGACGTCTGTCCTGTCCTTCTTCCCAGTGTGGCCCCTTCACTTGTCCCAGGACCGTGAAGATGGCAACCACATGACTGTCGCTGCAGTCTGTGGACCACGGGTATATTAGAATTCCTGTCCTTCAGCTGGAGGACAAAGCCAAACTGAATGACGCCGTGGGAACCATCGGTCTGCCCGGGAGAAGAGATAAGGTGAAGCCAGGGATGGTGTGCAGTGTGGCTGGCTGGGGGCGCCTGGGTGTGGACATCAAACGCACTGGGAAACTGAATGAGGCAGAACTTGAAATCCAGAGAGATGAAGAATGTACTTCGCGCTTCGAATATTACAACAAGAAATTGCAGATATGTGTGGGAGACCCGACAAAGATTCAGGCTTCTTTTCATGTAAGATCCCATCATTGTCCATACCCAGTTCTGGGCACAGGTGAACTTTGAGGAGACCCAGGGCAGTGTGCCCTGTGCTTCTCAGCAGCTCGGGCTTAGTGGCAATTCCTGGAGTGGGCATACCCCTATGTCCTCAGATATTCTGCTGCCGGCTGCCTGGGGGCGTGGGGTGGGGGAGAATGAGAGACTGTCCCACAGCCACTTATGGACAGGCTTTATAGAAAAAAAAGAAGGGGAACCATCAGAGTCAGACTGGAACCCTCGCCCTGGGACCTAGAGAGGGAACAAAGCCTGTCCTGGCACTGAACTGCCACACAGCCCCTAACAGAGACCACCCACCCTTGATACAACAAGAGTCAGACCAGGAGAAAGTCCAACTAAGTCCTCCATCCCTCTGCCCACAGGGAGATTCCGGGGGCCCCTTCATATGTGAACTGAAGGCCCAGGCCATTGTCTCCTTTGGAAATCAGAATGGAAAACCTCCAGTAGTCTACACCAGGATCAAACACTTCTTGTCCTGGATAAAAAAAACAATGCGGAGTTCAAACTGCGGAGTTCAGATTGAGGCACCCCGAAATTGATCCATCCATCTTCTCTGGGGCACAGGCCAATACTGCAGGTGGTGGAGAGGACCCTGTCAGACACTTAATAAACTCCCATCTCTAGACTGAACATCATTGATTCCTCCATTATTCACCGAAACCTTTATTAGTTACCAACTATTGTGTCCAGAAACCATCTGTTAACATCTCTGATCTTTTACAGGCTTCCTCATTTAATGTAACTCACCTTCCATCTCTACAATAAAAAATCATGCTGCATCAATAACAAACTCCTTCCAAACACACCTTCCCAGTGCCAGCTCCCCCTGCCAGGATGAATGTAAGCTCCATCAGGAAAAAGGAGAGACTCCCCAGGAAAAAGTGACCCTCTTCCTGACAACCCTCATATGGCATCCATATGCCTCTCCTACTTCATTCCACACCTACAGCCCTATCCCACTGGCAGAACCAAGGGCCAATACACAACATAAAAGAATTCAGATATTGAAAGAAGGAATATCTAAGACACTCTGGGTAGGGAGCCATTTCTCCTACCAGGACAGAAATGGGTGAGAAGCTTTTGGAAAGCTGTAATTTTACCCCACAAAACACTCCTTCCCCAAATCTGAGCAGTTGGAAGCCAGAGAAGATTCGGGAGGGCCCTTCAGTACTCCCAGGCCCAGCTCAGTGCCTGTCACAGCCCTGTCTTGGGCCCAGGGCTCAGTGCAACCTCTGCTGTCCTGGCAGCCCATCCTCCTGCAGCCCGAAATGACCTTGAAGGTGCTCTTCCATCTTGGTCTAAGCCAGCCTCTCCCCACCTCCCATTGTTCGTGTGTGTGTGTATGTGTGTGTGTGTGTGTGTGTTTGTGTGGTGTGTGTATCTCCAAAGGCAACTCACTATAATGAAAAGTGCTAGTTTCACAAGTTTTTTTCCATTGTTTCAACAGTATCCTATAGTATAAAGCTTATTGAGGGAGCTTTTTTTCTTCTATTTTTCAACAGTCTCTAAATCTTTTACAAGACTGAATTCAGAAAAGTAACCTCATTTTAAACATCCATCTTGGAGAAGGCAGGACAGAAAAAGAGTGGTTCACTGAATGTTGGCCATTGATGAGTATGCTTCGACTCAGGGAAAATGTATTTAGGGTATATAAGTAATACCTATTTGTCATAGAAAGGGAGGTAAAGACATAAATAAAAAAATGAAAACTATCGAGACCTCCACCACCCAGAGATCATCACTTGTAGTCGCACAACAGCCTAGCCAACTGTCCCTCCATGTCTTTCCTTAAGGAAGAAGAGTCTGTGAGATTGTGCCTTTCTGGGACTCTGTTCCATCCTTGTGTTTACACCTTATGTCTCTCTGTCTGGTCACCAAAAGATGGCTTGCAGCCAAAGACGGGTAAGATATCTCACGGGAGATACAACCTAAGCCAGGCAGAACAGCGTGGGGACCCACAATGAGCTGCCTTAAACAAATATGGGAAAGAGCCTTGCCTCCCCTTCCCCCTGCTTGGGAAAGTCTGTTGCCGGCTCTGGCTTTTCACTCTATCCTGTTTGTTAGAGAAATAATGAGGAGAACAAAGATCAGTTATCTCTACGGAGCTGTTACAATATGAGAGACTTGACCCTGAGAAGGTACATACCTTAGGTAAGACATCATGGACCTTGTGCTTCGGCTGTTTGAAGATCAAAATAATAGGTTTGGGATGTTTCTATAACGTGATAAGTGAGTCTCACAGACCGTGCCAAAAACACTGCTGCTACTCCCTTGCATACTTATCATTAAAAGCCTCCAGTCGGCTTTGTTCTGGGCTCCAGTCCTCTGAGAGTGAGAGACCCTGGGCTTCTGAGAGATTTAACTGCATTAAGTCTCTCTTTGTTTCTTTCTTAAAAACTTAACCCAAACCGCCCCTTCTTGCACCTTCCCTGCCCTTGTTGCGCGGGACACGAAAATCACTGATGCTAAAGCATATTTACTTCCACTCTTTCTCGATGTATTCATGAGATACTGTGCCTAGAACACAACTGGGGTTGGGCTGTTTGGAACTCATCATGCCTTCCTTTCCACTTCTCTTTCTTCTTCTGTCACACTGATGACAGCATTGGGATAATCAGTTTGCACCATATATAAGTGGTAGGCCCAAGGACATCAGAGACAAGGTTCTCTGGACACTGGACAGAGAAAACTTAGTGGAGAGTAACTGTTAGGATAGTCGGCATCCATTTCCCCATTGCCTAGCAACAGAAACCAGCATTTCTTGAAGGGAAATTGCCCACACAGAGGCTCTATGATTTGAGTGGAGCAGTGCCCTCCTCAGCCTAAGGGGTGCTAAATAACCGCAGCATAAAGTAATCAGGCCACTCAGCTCCCACAGACCCCATGATGACTGTTTCCATCCAGTGAATATCATGTCCAGGACTTGTGTTCAAAACTGTGGGGTATGTGAAGTTCTAGCTCTGTGTGTCACAGAATATTTATGTTTAGAGTGGGGATTCTAAATATTCGAAAAACATGGGCTGGAGTGGTGGTAAGATAGGAAATGGAGTGACCGTTTGGCATACTGGGGTGTGTCCAGGGCTACCTGGGCCTCAGGCCAGTCCAGCCTCTATCTCACACCACCAAGCAGACCCTCCACCATAGCCCTTGGCACCCCAACTACCCACAGATTCTCAGTCTACTCCAGCTGACCGTCAGCTTCTGAGGGACAGGGCCGTGTCACTCATACCACACAACACAACTTGCTAAGTGATTATTCATGATTTCATCAGAAAGGAAAAAGAGGCAGGAGCCATGAAATGGAAACATTCTTGATTTAATCACTAAGGGACTTCTGGGGTTTCAGCCTCTCTGCTGGCAGTAGCCATGCTCTTACTTTCTTTTTCCTTCTTTCTGCTTTTGCCCTGTCACTTAGCATATGAGTACAAATGTGGTGACAGTGCCATTCTCACATAACCAAACGAGAGAACGTTTACAAACCATCTTCTATGATAACACCCATCAAAACTAAAGGAGCAAGTGTTGAGGAGGTTGTGAGTCACTGAGCCACACTTCCTTTGTTCCCCTCTGGGGCTTTGTGTCTGGAAGGCAGAAACACCAGCAGCTCTGACCTGAGCAGACCTTCAGGGAAAATGCATCCTCTCCTGCTCTTGTTGGCCTTTCTTCTGCCCAATGAGGTCAGGACAGGTGGTGACCATCCCATTCCTGAGGCCTCAGCCCATCTCATAGAACCCCCTGTACTCCTAACCCTTTGGACCAGCACAGTCGGGGCTTGTACTGCATTTGAGCCCAGGAACTCCTAAAAGGCCAGTTTGTTTCCCTCTGAAACCCAGACCAACATGTTCCATGCTGGATAGATACGCAACAAGGATGGCTGAGAAGATGGATTCCACTACAAGGTCTTAGCCTCTCTCTTATCACTGGGAAAGGAGGTTTTTCATAGAAAGGCATTTAGCAAATGTTGTAAAGCTATGAAAGACAAGGAAATAAATCCCTCACTCCAACCCAGGAAAGGGCACTTCAGACAAATATCTTGTAGTGAGAGTTGTCCCTGGACCAGCTTAAGACCCAGTTAAAGTTTTCATGCCCTGCATCACCTTGCTCCTGCCCAGGAGAGGAGCCCAGGGTGCGACTGGTCTCAGCAGTGGCGAGATGACTGCACACAAGCTCCCCGGTTGCCTTGCCTCTGCCCACGGCCTGGGCTGCCTATTTCATCTTCTCCTCCCCTGGCTTTCCCAGGCCCTCAGCTGCTCCACTGTCTTTGGCAGTGCCCTCTACCCTCCCTGTGGCTTTGAATCCCACCAGCACTGTCCCCACCAATCCTCAGCCAGAAGCTAATTGGATGCCAGGCATTGATGCAATCAAAGCATGCCTACTGAGAACCCAGGATGTGTTAGACCTTAAGACAGGAAGATTTAGAAATCCAACTCCATATCTCATGGGTAGATCATTAGTAACAGCACCAATCAGGATTCTACCAGAGGTTTGGAGTGGTCAGGGAGACTCAATGCGTCCTGTCCACATTACCTGCAGCTCCGCCATCTTCAAGATATGTCTTACCTCCTCCATACATGTGTCTGCGTAGGACTTGGAGAACAGGCACTGTCCCCCTTTCTCAAGCTGGATTCTGAGGCTTGAGGTTCAGAAAAGGAGATTCTGCTGCAAGAGAACCAGAGATCCTCCCCACATTGTCTTCAGGGCACACCTCAGTCATCACCTCCCTAGCCTTCCCTCCTACCACAGCCACTGCCAGTCACCCACCTTCCAGCCTTTCCTTCAGAGGAGATCACAGGCAGACAAGCTGCACTCCCACCCCTACATGGCCTACATTCAGTTTGTGGATAAGGGGATGGAGAATTGCTGCGGAGGTGTTCTTGTACGAGAGAACTTTGCTCTGACGGCTCCTCACTGCAGCGGAAGGTGAGGGGTAGCAGCCAGACTATCCCTCCCCGCTAGACTCCTACAGGGTCTCTGTCCTTCCCCAGGGACTACAGCTCAGGCGAAATCCCCAAGCTCCTCCTAAATCACCACACTGGCCAAATCAAGCAATGGTGGAGGACGAATGCATGCATTAGGGTAAACATGCAAACTCAGGCAATGTCATGATACTGCCTGAGGGCAAGAGACAGATCCCAGAAGCCATATCCTCAGTGTCCTTGAGAAGCAGAGAGGACACTCAGCTCCTGGCCCTGCTGTTACCTCAATTTCCCCTAACTGCAACCCTGTCCCACTTCAGCTGTCACTTACCCTTCACGGCTCATGGGGTGTATGTCCTGAGACCTCGCACCCCCAACATTCCCACTCTGATCTCTGTGCAGCTTAACATTGTCACCCTGGGGGCCCACAACATCAAGCAACAAGAGAAAACCCAGTAGGTCTCCCAGGTGACAAAAGCCATCCCCACCCAGACTAAAATCCCAAGAACCTCTCCAATGAAAACATGTTACTGCAGGTAAGGAAACCTCCTCCTGCGATTGCTCTCCTGGGTCCAGATTGTTTCTCTTCTCACTGTGACCTCTTCCTTCCTTCTTGCCCATCCTGGCCACCTCACCAGTCCCAGTACCTCAGGGGGGAAGGAAGACAGTGCAGCCCCATGGCATGTCCAGGCCCTGGGTCGCTGGCTGACCTGGGCTGTCTTGCCTCTGCCACATCAGCTGGAGAGAAATATCAAGCTGACTAAAGCCGTGAAGCCCCTCCGCCTACCCAGCGGCAAGGACTCTGCGAGGCCAGGACAGAAGAGCAGTGTGGCCGGCTGGGGACAGGTCACCCCAAGGGGCAAATACCCAAAAAACCTGAAAGAGAAAAATCTTTGCAAGAGGATTTGGAGTGTGAAAGCTACTTAGGAAATTCTTATGATCCTGCCATTCAACTCTGCACGGGGAACCCGACAGAAAAGAAGGCTTCCTTTCAGGTGAGATTGAGCTTGGCTAGCTTGGATCTGGGGAAAGGGATGTTTGGGGAAGGATGGGGACTTAGAGACCCAAGCAGTGGGGAACTCCTCCACCCTCCAGTGTGTGATCTTTCTCCCCAGAAAGGCAATGGAGAGCAGCCAGGGCTGGGGAGAAATAGGGCCTCTGAGAACCAACCAAGGGCCCATGGTCAATCTATACATGGTCCTCCTCCAGAAGTATGATTCTGTTATTCTCCAACACACACTGAGGCACAGCGCTTATATAACTGTGCTCCCTGCATGAGCAGTAGTTGTCATGCACCCTGGATAACGGGCTCATCGTCCATGCTAAGTGTGAGCCCAGCCACCTGCTTTCATGTCCTTACACAACAGACGAGCCACAGTCCCACAGCACCTGTAGAGGAAGAGCATCAGGGACCTGGGAGAGGAGAGGGAGCTGACACCTGGGGTGAAGTGAAGCTGTGACAATGTCCAAGCTGAGGGTCCCTCAGCGGCCTGCTGCCCTCTGACCTCCCACATGGCAGCCACGCAAGGTGGCCTTCTCTGAGAGGGGGCTTAGGATGGCAGAGAGCGCAGGACCAGGAGGAGAGCTGGCTCAGTCCTCCCCCCGTCTGTCTGCAGGGAGACTCCGGGGGCCCTCTTGTGTGCCAACATGTGATCCAGGGTATTGTCTCCTATGGAAACCCAGATGGGACATCTCCTCGGGCCTACACCAAAGTCTCAAGTTTCCTGCCCTGGATAAAGGAAACCATGAAAAAAGCCTAACTGCAGGAACCAGACTGTTTTCTCAAGAGAATCCAGAATCACGCTGAGGGGGCTGGGAGAGGGTAGGTGGGGCCAGCACCCTAATAAATGTCTCTTAGCTGAGTGGGAAGAGCTGGTTCCTTGTTTATTCATTGACCCTGATTCACAGACACCAGCTCTATGCGTAGATGGCCAAGGGAACAATTCTGCTGTTTTCTGCTTCCTCTTCTTCCCCATGTGCCCACCACCTCTCCCAAACCCCATGCAGACCTGTTACCCAGCTGTTACCCAGTTCTGTTACCCAGCTCCTTCTTACCCACACCTCTACCTCCAGGGCTCCCTGTGCCAAGGCTGAAGGTGAGCCCCATCAGGAGAAAACAGGAGTCTCTCAGGTGCTGGGGCTCAGCTTGAACTGCTTTCCTCCTTCCCCTGTTACATGGCAGAGAGGAAGGGGTAACACCCTGTGTGCTGGACGCCAAGCCTGGGGCTGCAGCTTAAGGGCATCGCCCCCACACACCGGGGAGGGGATGCCCTCCTGGGCAGGACATACTCTACCACAGTCAGGGACGCTGGCAGAGTGAAGGGGCGAGGGGCCGTGAGAAGCTCTCATTCTCACCAAGGCTCACTCTCTCCTTGCCCTACTCTGTCCTCCTCTGAGATCAGAGCCCAGCTTGGCCTCCAGGACCCTATTGTCCCTCCTTCTCCATCCCTGCTGACCGCTGAGAGATCGCAGAGTCTACCAACTTCTGTCACCTCCAGACCACAGATCTGAGGTGGCCACTTCCCATGTCCCTCCCACCTAGGGCACCCAGAGCTGGGTGTGCTTCCAGCAGGGTCTCACCACGGAGATGCCTCCCCAGCTAACACCCTGAGAGAGGGTGATCAGAGGCACCAGGCCTGTGCCTGCTCCAGGCAGGACCCCTGGAGGACAGGGCTGGCAGGATGTCTCTCCAGAACCCTTCTCCCATCCGCCACCCCGATAGGGCCAGCCTAACCCCTCACATCCAGCCCAGTGTCCCACATGTGCTCAGAGTCTACTGGCCTCCTGGGCACGGGGTAGCCTTAGTCCCTGTCTGCCTGCTCCTCTGAGTCACTGCTGGCCCCTAGGCTAAGACTTCCTGCTGGCCACCTCGGGCCATCTCTACATTTTTAGTTAGAAAAGACTCTGCTCTGCAGAAAAACTGCAAAGCACAATTTTTTCTATCGATCAACAAACACGTGCTGATTGAGCACCTACTATGGACCAGGTATTCAGGATACACAGTGAACATAATACAGGTTCTGTCACCCAAACCCAAAAGAAAATGACTGTGTTGGCTTTTATCCAAATCATCTAATGCCCTCTCCTCCTTCACATGAGTCCCTGTGGCCTAGGTCTATGTGGGAAGCCCACAGGAGTGAAGTATTGGTGTTTATTTATTTTTTGTCTTTCTTTGTCTTTTTTTTTAATCTATTGGCGTGACAATGTTAGTGATATTACATAGATTTCAGGTGTACAATTCTGTATTACATCATCTGTAAATCCCATTGTGTGTTCACCACCCAAGGTCAGTTCTCCTTCCATCACCATATATTTGATCTCCCTTACTGTCATCTCCCTCTCCCCACCCCCTTTACACTCTGGTAACCACTAAATTATTGTCTGTGTCTGAGTTTTTGTTTCTCATTTGTTTGTCTTGTTCTTTTGTTGTTTTTCGTTTACATACCACATATCAGTTAAATCATAGGGTTCTCTGCTTTTTCTGTCTGACTTATTACGCTTAGCATTATACTCTCAAGATCCAACAATGGTGTCACAAATGGTCCTATATCATCGTTTCTTACCGCCGAATAGTATTCCAAAGTAGTATATACCACTACTTCTTTATCCATTCATCTATTGAAGGACATTTGGTGCCATGTTTAGGCCACCGTAAACAAAGCGCAATGAACATTGGAGCACACGTGTCTTTATGTTTATGTGTTTTCAAATTTTTTGGGTAGATACCCAGGAGAGGGATTGCTGGGTCATATGGTAATTCTATTTGTAATTTTTTGAGGAACCTCCACACTACCTTCCATAGCGGCTGCACCAGTCTGCGTTCCACCGACAGTGTATGAGGGTTCCTTTTTTTCCACAGCCTCTCCAACACTTGTTACTATTTGTCTTGTTGATGATAGCCATTCTGACTGGGGTGAGGTGATATCTCATTGTAGTTTTTCTTTGCATTTCTCAGATGATTAGTGATGTTGAGCATTTTTTCACGTCTATTTGCCATTTGTAAGTCCTCTATGGAGAAATGTCTCTTCAGGTCCTCTGCCCATTTTTCAACTGGGTTGTTTGGTTTTTTTTGTTTTTGAGTTGCATGAGTTCCTTGTATATTTTGGATATTAGCCCCTTAACGGAGACACTGTTTGCAAAAATCTTCTCCCATTCAGTTGGTTGCCTCTTTATTTTGTCTCTGGTTTCTTTTGCTGTGCAGAAGCTTTTAAGTTTCATATAGTCACATTCGTTTATTTTAGCTTCTACTTCCATTGCCTTTGGAGTCAAATTCATAAAATGCTGTTTGAATCCAAGGTCCATAAGTTTAGTACCTATGTTTTCTTCTACGCAGTTTATTGTGTCAGGTCTTATGCTTAAGTCTTTGATCCATTTTGAATTAATTTTGGTACATGGTGACAGATAGCAGTCCAGTTTCATTCTTTTGCACGTGGCTATCCAATTCTGCCAGCACCATTAGTGAAGAGGCTGTCATTCCTCCATTGTATGTTTTTAGCTTCTTTGTCAAAAATTATCTATCCATATTTATGTGGTTTTATTTCTGAGTTCTCAATTCTATTCCATTGGTCTGTGTGTCTGTTTTTCTGCCAATACCATGCTGTTTTGATTATTGCTGCCCTGTAGTACAAGCTAAAGTCAGGGGAGTGAGATACCTCCAGTATTGTTCTTTTTTCTTATGATTTCTTTGGCTATTCGGGGTCTTTTGTGATTCCAAACAAATCTGATGATTTTTTGTTCTGTTTCTTTAAAAAATGTCATTGGGATTTAGATAGGGATTGCATTAAATCTGTATATTACTTTGGGTAATATGGCCATTTTAACTATGTTGATTCTTCCAATCATGAGCACGGAATGTTTCGATTTCTTTGTGTCTTCTTCAATTTCTTTCAAAATGTCTTATACTTTTCAGCATATACATCCTTCACATCCTTAGTTAAGTTTATTCCTAGGTATTTTATTCTTTATCATGCAATTGCAAAATGAATTGTTTTTTGTATTTCTTTTTCTGAGATTTCATTGTTAGTATATAGGAATGCAATGGACTTTTATACGTTGATTTTGTAGCCAGAAACTTTACTGTATTTGTTGATTGTTTCTAATAGCTTTTTGGTTGAGTCTTTGGGAATTTCTATATATAGCATCATGTCATCTGCAAAGAGTGATGATTTAACTTCTTCATTTCCAATTTGGATGCCTTTTATGCCTTTCTCTTGCCTGATTGCTCTGACAAGGACTTCCAACACTATGTTGTAAAGCAGAGGTGATAGGGGACAGCTCTGTCGTGTTCCTGAACGTAGAGCAAAGGGCTTCAGTTTTTCACTATTAATTATGAGATTAGCTGAGGGTTTGTCATATATGGCCTTTATTATGTTAAGTTATTTTCCTTCTATACCTATTTTATTAAGTGTTTTAATCATAAATGGACGTTGTATCTTGTCAAATGCTTTTTCTGCATCAATTGATATAATCATATGATTTTTGTTCTTTATTTTGTTTATGTGATGTATCACATTGATGGATTTGTGGATGTTGAACCATCCTTGTGCCCCGGGATGAACCCCACTTGGTCGTGATGAATAATCTTTTTATGCATTGTTGTATTCGATTTGCTAGAATTATGTTTAGGATTTTTGCATCAGTATTCATCAGAGATGTAATATGCGAGTTTTAAGCCTGAATTTTCCTCTGTCCAGTTTAGCTGCATTCCACAATTTTTAATAAGTACTGTTATTTTTATTATTTAATTCAAAACATTTTCCATCTCTTTTGAAATTGTTTGGTTTGTGGGTTATTTAAAAATATAGTTCTTTTTTTCTAATCACCATTTTATTTGTTCCTCATTTAATTGTGTTGTTGGCCAGAAAACATTCCAAAGATTTACATCTTTGGTATTTCTCAAGATTCACTTTACGGCCCAGTAAATTACCGATTTATTTATGAAAATATACACTCTGCACTGGGTGGGTGCAATGTTTTAGATACGATGTTGGGACCAAGACTGGAGCAAGAGAGAGGATGGAAATGCCCTGCGCACCCCTTGATCCTCACGTGGAGGGGTCTAGTCTCTTCTTGCTCCTCACATATTACTAGCATAGAATGGGATCCCTGGCCCTACCTACTCGTGTAAAGGTAAGACCTAGGGATGAAGAACACAGTGATGGAATGCCATTGTACTGTAGTAATAGCTAAGAAAGTGGCAGGGTACGAACCAGAGAGGGCTTAGGGCCAGGACGCAGGATGTCCTCTTTCCTTCGTAATTTTCCCAGCAGCAAGGAGAAACAGTTAACTAATGCAACATAAATTTTTAATGTCTGTATTATATGACAATAATTCTGCTGCTAGGGCATATTCTATTTTCTAAAAACAGAACTCAAACACACATGCCTGCAATAAAGTGTGAGTATAAGATGCTCTTCTCAATATTAATTAAAATGTCAAAAATTAGAAACAGCCTAAATAACAAGTGGGGAATATTAACTATGTTATATCTACATAAGAGAGTACGATACAAACACAAAATATGACCTTTAGGAATCCTATAGAAAACTAGGCTAAAAACATTAATTGGCTACTTCCATTCTCTCATTACCAATAAAAGAAACTCATTAAAACATCAAGATAACACTTTATCCTTTTGGACTGGCAATGAATTCAAAGAATGACATATTCAGTACAGGCACAGCTGTGGAGAAACTGCCATACAGATTTCTTGATATTGAATATACAAATTGGTACAATCTTTTTTTTCCCCTTCTTCTGCCTCCCCCTCCCCCACTGCAATTCAAGCCAGTTGTTTCTCAGTCTAGTTGTGTAGGACACAGCTCCCTGGCCCATGCTGGTATTGTAAGCCTTGCGCGCACCCTCTCCACCACCACCCCACCCTCGCTGAGGCAGTCGGTCACTGGTTGTGGGTTGGCCACTCACACCAGCACACGATCAGCCATGGCAGCTCACGCCAACCTCGGGCTGCTCACGGCAGCACAGCTCCAGGGAGAGCTATTGTTCACAATCTTAGCTGTAAAGGGCACATCTCACTGGCACTTGTGGGAATCAAACCGGTGACCTCGGTGTTAGGAGCACAGCACTCCAACCACCTGAGCCACCTGGCTGGCTCAGATACAATTTTTTTAGACATCAATTGCTAATCTGTACTAATTTTTATAGATGCACGTACAATTTGAAATAGCAAACTCACTTTGTGTACTTATCTTCAGAAAATGAGATAAGTACATAAAAATTATTAATTACCATGCTAATATATACAAGCAAAAAAATGGGAACAATCTTGATATAAAGCAAAAGGAGAATCATTAAGTAAATTTTTGTAAGTTCACATGTCACATGCAAGTGGCAAAACAGAAGCGGCCATTAAAATGATGATTACTATTTCCTGAGCCATATATAGCTAAGTAACAAAAGCAGGTTACAAAATCTTATGTATAGAAGAGTGACAGCACCAAGATCGCAACAGAGATCATTCCTGACTTCGCTCCCCATGACAAGAAGAACAGCTAACAACTATTCGTGAACAACACACCACTGAAACACTCCTAGAGCACGCGAGTGAGGCTGACGCACCCCTTGTACCACAGAGAGGAACATGAGGAAGCCAGCTCAGTCTTTCCTCTCTCTGCCCACAGGAGGCTCCAGAGGCCTCTTGCGTGTAACATCACACCCAGGACGTTATCTCTTTTGGATGAAAAAATGGAACACCTCCAGGTGTTCACCAAGATCCTCAATTTCCTGCCCTGAAGAAAGTGATCAATGAGAGCAGGGACTCAACTGAGTTCCTTTTGTGACTGTCCATTTTCTTGAAGGAAGAGGCCAGACCTCCCTGCGTGGAGGCTGCCATGGCCAGAATAAATATCCATTTCTAGACGGGAATGGCTGATTTCTCCTTTATATATTGAACAATAGTCACTGGGTACCAGCTGTAGACCAGACCTGCCTCTGTTCCCTTTGCCCACATTTCTCCCCTGTTTTCTGTGTTCTCTACCTCACACACCCCACCTACCACCACCATTTGATAAATCCTTGCCATGTTATGTCCCAGCTTAACCTTGTCCCACACGTCTTCTATGGCTGAGCCCTTCACATGCAGCCTCCTAACCCCCATGGACTCTGAGTTCACCTATAGGTATTTCACTGACAGCCTCAGTCCCTTTCAGCTGGTCTCTTGGTCACCTGTGGTAATCTGGCTTCTAGTCTGACCCTCAGCTGCCCACCTGGGATATAGCTACCAGTTGAGTAAGGAAGGGAATCTTGGCAGCAGGACTGGACAGCACTACTTTGCCATCAATCAACAAACAAATCGATATAGAGCACCCACTATATGCCATGCACTGGAGGCTCAGAAGTGAGCACGGTAGGTACCATCCTGCCCTCCTGTCTGGGTTGGTCAGATTGACCTGAATCTCACACAACAGAAATCGTCTTGTTTGAGAATAGTAACATTCATTTCTCTTATGGCTTCCAGTTTCCATGTGCATTGTCACATTCGACTCCAGAGCAGCAGTGCATGGGATTGGAAATCAGTTTCTAGTTCTGCAGCCAGTGGAACCCCACCTCTGGATGAAGGAGAGATGCAGGGAGGAAAAACACAACCAGGGCCGCCATTTCTTTATGGTTTACATAAACCATAGAGTACTTTGTGGGTATACAGTTCAGTATAAAGTCTGCCATGGAAGAGGTGCCATATTTCTTTATCTTCCTTCAATCACATCAGATCAGAGAGGCTCACATGGTGCCCGAAAAAAATGGTGACCAGCCTTTCAACCCACAGGCCATCATGCTTGCTGCTACATCCGTACTTTCCAAGGCCATAGTGACCCTAAAAGTCATCCAGCTCTTAGCTTGGAGGCCTCACATGTGGTATGAGATTTTTTATTGACAGTGGATTATCCTGTGTCTGGGTCGGTCTAGCCAGCCATGCCCAGCAGCCATCCCCTCCTAGGTCTTGAGGCCAATCTGAGGTGCTTTTTTGAAGCCAGGCTCACTGACAGTTGTAGATGAATACTCTCCAACCAAAATACACATACACCAACACCAAATTCATTTTCACATGGGTCAATATCTGCTTCAGGGTTCCCATAACCCTCAAAGGTGTGCCTTCTTACATCTTGTTACCCACAAAGGCCTCTGTAGCAGAATATTTTAATCTTGACCATTTTTGCAATGAGGTGAGAACAGCTGACTTCACACAACTTCTGGTTCAGTGCTGGAAATCCTCCTGAAACAAAGATGGACTAAGATCACACTCAGAAAGGGAAAATGGAAAATGAAGAGATCAAAACAAAAATATGCAACTATACACACAAGAACACATAAATATATGTATGCATATGGACATATGTGTGCATGTAATCATGAAAATTGTGTATATGTAAAAATATGTATACATGCATCTATGTACGTAGGTATAAATGTAGACATATAATTTCCAAAAGCTACATTGTCACATATATAATCCACTTGAGGAAAGGTTTCCATGGTTAACAATGTTTGAAAAACCTCTGCTATAGTCCAATCTTCTTTCACTAGATGAGAATAATGAGGCCCAGAAATTGGCAATTGAGCTACCTAACTGAACAGGAGCCCAGGGCTCCTAACCCTCAGGTCAGGTTTCTTCTGACTGAGCGATAAAGGCTCAGACCTGCGAAGGATGTTAAACGTGCACCTGTGAAGGATGTTAAACGTGCTCTTGCCCACACCCATGATAACCTCACAGGGCCCCGGACTAAGAGGTTTCCCAGCCTCTGCTGCAAAAATTCCCTGGAGAGAAAGCTTCTGGGCTACCTGAGCAGCCATTCCAACAGAACTCTAGGTGTCAGAACACTCTGTTTTGCTGAGCTAAAATCTGTCTGCTATGGCTTCCACCACTTCTTAGGGTAGTATAAAGGGCACATTGCAGCTTGTCAGGCATGCATCGTGTGTGTGTGTGTGTGTGTGTGTGTGTGTGTGTGTGTGTGTGTGTACAAACTTTCCATAACCATGTGACCTTGGGCACATCACCTAGTATCTCTAAGTCTGTTTCATTTGAAAATGTGATTCATGAAAATGCCCATGCAGAAGGTGGAAAGTTCAATGGTATAACCTATGTAAATCATGTATTCTTTGGAACATAGTAAGGTATGGATTCATACTAATGCCCTTTGCCTTTCTGGTTTCCTGTTTTCTGATTTCCCCCATGCTGTATTTGTGTTTAAAAAAAAAAAAAGCTCCCAAATGTCAGCCTCCAATTGTTTGTCGATAGCTGAGGTGCACACCCACCTCCCTACCTGAGTCAGCTGGGAGTTAACTTATGAGTGAAGACCCTCTCCTCTGAGACACTCTGCAAAGCCCACAGTAGACACCTTCTTGAGACAAGACTTTCTCCTTCTATGTGTTATAGTCTCTGTGGGGTCAAGAAAAGAGCCTGAACTTCTACCCCTGTGAGATTCTGGCAAAGATGAGATTTCTGGGAGGATGGGGCCAAGCCATAGACACAAACCAATGCTAATCCCACTGATTCTGGTCCCCATTATGTCCTCAGGCGTTATCAAGTACGACTACGAATAGGTATTTATGTGTAGGTATTTAAGGTGCTTGTAGCAGCACAGCCAGTCTTAGCATATGATGCAAAAGGGGACCAGAGGGCTGACTCCTAAAAGTCTTAAAAATAGAGTTCAAGGCCTTGGTGAGTTAAACATGGTCCAATAATAGATTGATCCTCAGTCTTCCAGCCTAAAAAACCTGAGACAAGGGAACATTAAAAACGTCTAGAGCTGGCCCAGTGGCTCAGGTGGTTAGAGCTCCATGCTCCTAACTCTGAAGAATGCCAGTACGATTCCCACATGGGCCAGTGGGCTCTCAACCACAAGGTAGCCAGTTTGATTCCTCTAGTCCCGAAGGGATGGTGGGCAGCGCCCCCTGCAACTAAGATTTAACATGGTACTTTGAGCTGAGCTGCCATTGAGCTCCCGGATGGCTCAGTTGGTTGGTGCCCGTCTTCTCAACCACAAGGTTGCCAATTCGACCACCGCAAGGGATAGTGAGCTGCACCCCCTGCAACTAGTAATGGCAACTGGACCTGGAGCTGAGCTGTGCCCTCCACAACTAAGATTGAAAGGACAACAACTTGATTTGGGGGGAAAAAAAATTCCTGGAAGTACACACTGTTCCCAAATAAAGTCCTGTTCCCTAAAAAAAAAATAAATAAATAAAAAAATAAAGTCTAGAGTTTTGCAATCACATGATGGAGGTGCTGGCAAATGACTGACCATAGAAAACACAGAGAGAGTAATGTCGTAATTGCTGTTACAGTAAATCATCCTTCCACATTTCCATTGGTAAAACGCTCTCAGAGGCACAACAGGTCTCCACAATACTTGATTTCTCATGGGTAGACTGAAGAGCTGTCTGGGATGGTCTTGATTGTCCGCTTTGTTCACATATGGTTCCAGTGTTGCTTCCTACTATTCGGTCAAAAACAGAGGAACTTAGTAGCAGAGGGGTATCTACAACTAGGATATGTCATAGCATGATTGGAGAACATAGAGGGGATGGGACACAAAAATTCTTAGGAATGAAATAGATTTCCAGATGTAACAGTTTGTTGCATCTGACCCGAGCTGTGAAATACAAAGACCCACCTGTTTTGCAATCATATGCTAGGGGTTCTGGTAAATGATTCAGCAGCATTCCTCTTATCTACCCCAAACCAAACCAATTGCCACATCCCATACACACATGGTGAGAAAGTGCACACCACTAGCCCCTGAGCAAGATGGGAATAGAAAGAACCCATTTGCTGCAGAAGGATAAGGTATGACCTTTAGGCCTTGTGGAAACAAAATGCTTTGAGGAAAAGAAATGGCCTTGGTGGGCAAAGTTCCTGGGGAGATAAAGATCCTTAGATAAGGGAGTTGGGGAGGGGGTTCTTGAGTTTGATCTAAGGTCACATCAAATGCAACATCACAACCCAGAACATCACTCCCTTCCAATTCTTTCCCACCCAGAAGAGCAGTCAACACCAACAGACTTTTCTGGGCCTGCATTTATCCACTTATCCCCAGTTTGGTGGGGATGGGTACACCGTAGTCATCTTTCAACTCATCACCCCAGACATTTACCCACTCCAGAGTTTTACTGAATTACCCCCAATCCAACATCCAGACCTTGTTTTTTCGTTGGTGGCTGGGCAACGATTGGTGTAGGCAACAGGGAAAAATCAAAGGGTGTTCTAGTTGATGCCAAACTCTGCAAATCTCACAGATGTACATCTGTCCTATAGACATATTGTCTCCACATCCCTGCCCTCTCTCCCCCATCCTTCTACTACAGAGGCCAGGTGGAAGTACAACCCTCACCACTTCAACACGTATCCAGGTTCTCCTTCACTGACAGGTCTCACTCTCAAAACTGGTTTTGATGTCGTGTAAACACCCCAGAAATTATGACTATCATCCCAGCCTCCTAATAGGAATGCAGAGATAATCCCTAACTGAAGCAGGAATATCTTCTCAACAGCACGACTGAGTCTCATGGTCAAATGAAATCAGCTAGGGCCAAGTTTTAGCCCCTTATGCCTATAGGTTCTGATCTTAGGTATAACTTAAAGAGAATGATCAGGCTCAGGGGAGTTGGCTAATAGCGGCAGCCTCAAATGCCATGTATGAGTATGGCAATGTCATGTGATTGTGCCATTGTCATTGCCTACAAGGAATGGTCCTGCCCACTTCCAATAGGTAGTACATATGATTCAATGAGAGGCCAAGGCCCAAGGGTATTGTCCCTCATGGGCCAGGCATGACATTCTCCTGCTCTTTGAGGAAGAACAGCAGGGGAATAAAGGATAAGAGCAAAGGGAATGTGATCCAAATGACTTTTCTATCACAATATTGCAGCCACTGAGGTACCTTTGTCTTCTAAGAGAACCAGAGTTCCACATTAGAGATATAGACAGAAACTTTCATTCTTCAATGCCCACTTAATTTTTCCCCAGATTCCTTGAACAATATAAGAAATGATGGTGTTTATAAATCTGTGGATAAGATCACAGACTATGAAATCACATCCCTGCATTCTAATCTCCATTCTGACGAGCTGAATTATATAGAACAGGTCCCTTACCTTCTCAGTGTCTGGCTTTCTCATTTATGAATTGGAAGAAAATCAGTAGCCAGCTCAGAGGGTGGACAAAGGATCTACGGTCAGTAATCAATACATAAGCCAGTATTGTGATGTTAGATATTATTTTCTCATTTGTTCAACAAACTAATCGTATCTTCTTTTCCAGTTGTTTATTATTATTAATACACATGTTTATTAATAATGTTCATTATTAATTTTTACTTAGACACAGATTCTTAAATTTCTAAGTCTCAAATGGATTTCACCATCTTTGAGGCTGACTGTTTAGTCACATCTAGGAAGAAATATATTCTCCCCAGTGATGCTTTCTCCAGATTTTTTCTTGTGAAGTTACCTGTTTCACACTCTTTTCCACATGTTTGCACACACTTCAGTAAACTTTCCTCTACCTTACATTGGTATTTCTTCTTCTGGATTTGGGAGAACTTTCCTGCACAGCCTTGGCCATTTGACTAGCCATTACAGTTTAAAGAAAAATTTCCCTGAACTCCCCCAACGTCTCCATTTTCAGCCTAATCAGCATAGCATAGCAAGGTGGCTGTGTTGAGGACCCCAGCCCAAGTCTCAAAGCACCAATCCAAACAGTGTCTGGGGGTAGGAATGAGGATTGTGGGAAAAGTCAATATGTCTCCAAAGAAGATATACCAATGAGCAGCAAACACAGAAAAATGTGCTAAATCTCATTAGTCATTTAAAAAATGTAAATCAAAACCACAATGAAGTACCACTTCATACCTCCTAGAATGGCTATAATCAAAATTTGAAAAATAACAAGTGTTGACAAGGATGTGGAGAAATAGAAACACTTGTACCTTCCTGGTGGGAATATAAAATAGTGCAACCACTGCAATAAACAGTAGTGATTCCTCAAAAACTTAAACATATGATGACCATATGACCCAGCAGTTCCCTCCTAGGTATACAGGTGTATCCAAGGGAAATGAAAACATATCATCCACACAGAAGTCTGTTCACAAATATTTATAGCAGTATTAGTCACAATAGTGAAAAGGTGCAAACAAACTAAGTGTTTATTAACTGTTAATAGAGAAATTGTGCCATATACATACAATGAAATACTGTTTGGCCATAAAAAAAGAAAAAAATGCTGATACATGCTACAACTGGGATGGACCTCAAAATCATCATGCTAAGTGAAAGAAGCCAGACACAGCAGGTCACATATTGTATGATTCATTCTATATGAACTATCCAGAATATGCAAATCCATAGAGACAGAAGGAAGATTAGTGGTTGCCAGGGGTCGGGGAGGGGGTGGGTGGGAGAGGGAGAATGGGAAGTGATTAAGGGCCCTAGTTAACCCACAACTTAATAGGTCCACAGCTTAATGGGTATGGACAAAATGTTTTCATGGAGTCATGGAAAAGGTTTCAAACTAAAGAGAGGCGGTTGTTGCATGCACTAAATGCCACTTAATTGTACACTTTCAAATCGTTAATGTTATATGAATCTAACCTCAATTTTTAATAAAGGTCATAACATAGTCTTCCATTTAGGATAATCCCTTGTTAATTCAAAATGAAGATATACATGAGGGTAAATATATTAGATCAAGATATTAAAGATTATTATCAATGAATAATCAGAAATCAGATGATTTTCATTGTTTTCTCTTCATGGAATTATTTTTTTAATTTTCCAATAATTCTAGAAATTAATTCCATGTTCATTTTTTTAATAACTAGTAAAGAGAGACTGTAGTTGGTATTGAGTAATAGCTTTTTAAGAGCATGGGGGAAATGCTTACATCGTAGGGTTAACTGAGGAGAAAAGAAAATTGCATTGTATGTATAACATGGTCCCATGTATTTGAAATGCACTTCTTATACTAACAGTCTATGTGTGGGAAATAGGCAAATGAGCGATACTTTTCCTTTCTACTCTCCAAATTTTCTTAATGAACATATATTACCACTATAATCAGAGAATTATTTTTATTTTTAAAATGTCCAGTACTAGGCAAGCTAAGTTCAAAAAAGTAGAGTATGATAAGGAGAACATTTACACTGAAATTATGCATTTTGATACATAATATTCCTCATAGAAAAATTGTAAAGCACAGAAAATGCAAAGATGGAAATTTAAATTACCAGAATCTAACCACTCAGAGATACTTAGTTGTTCTTTGAACAGAACTGGCCTTGGGCTGTTTAGAAACAAAGGTCCATTACAGTACAGTGAGGTCATCAGCATAATTTGTTTATCAAGTGTGAACCTATTATGTGCCAAGCCTGCTATTTCAGAAGTGTGGCTCTCTGGACAGAGGACAGCGAATACTAACAGGACAATTACCGGCCTTTGGTTGCCCAGGATGCTTTCCCATTTCACATGGTATTGGCAGGTTAGCAATCTGAACTTCCTTTGGGAAACCAGCCCTTTCCGAGTCCTAGTTCCAGTGGCTTGAGTGAGACCAACCCTAGCCTACCCAAAATAGGAATGACGTAGGCTTAGTGAATCAATGGATTCAACTTGTAGGGCCACAGTGATTCATTACTTTAGGCCAATACACATCAAGTGCAGGGCTTTTCTTAAAAATATTGACAAGAGATGGACTCTATTGCTCTGAGCTTTTGCAAATTACAGGAGATGTTCAAAATCCCTAGGAAGGAAGCTGTGATGATGAATGAGTTGCTGTATCACTTTAGTAGACGATGCCCATGCTCTCTCACTGTCTTGTTGATCCCTCAGCCAGGGCCCTTCCCATACAGTACTCTGGTCACTGATGTTTCTGTCTCCTCCACCAGATGGCCAGCTCTGTAAGGGAAGGAGACAGAGCTCCAAGACGTTTCTTCATTGCACAGAGAAGGGCCTAAACACACATCCGCAAAAGAAATTATCTTGATGGATTTGGTAGCATGGAAATAAGGCATTGGTGGTTCTATCACTGGGGACTCAGGTTTCTGGGCTCCAGCACGTCTACTGGTCAATACCACATCCTACAGTCCCCACCTCAGACCCTTGGGTTCCTGCTCTGGGCTGGAACAACTTGTCTGCTCTGAGTCATCAGCTGTGGGTACTGATGTGATCTATGCCTAATTCTCATACAACCACCCAGAGAACGTCATCAGGCAGGAGGTGTGAGGGCGGGGACGCTTTCATAGAAAGCCTTCTAGAATGAAGCACTACAAAACCAGAAGGAAACTCGAGGTCTCTGAACCCACCTGCACCTCCTTCCTCACCCAGGCCCTAAAAGACAGCACAGAAGAATACCAGCGATCCAATCGGGGCAGCTTTCCTGGGAAGATGTGGCCATTCCTGCTCCTGCTTCTGCTGGCCTTTCTACTGCCCCCCGAGGCACAGGCAGGTGAGTGACAATCCCCACTCTCATTCCCACACAGAGTGCAGACCTCTTGCCCCTTCTACATATCCCTGATCCATCTATCCACCAGGAATGTCCTGAACCCTCGCTTCTGTCCCATCTCAGATTCCCAAGCATGATGCTGGATAAGCTACCAGCATAAAAGGCAGGGCAGAAGGCTGTTCTCAAGAAAATCCAGCGGGTTCTATTTCCTCCCCAGACCCTAATTCACCATCAGGAAAGGGAAACTTTCCTAGAAGTGCCTGGCTGAGGGTGGAAAACTGGACAACAGTCCCGGCTTCAATGTCTGGGATTAGACAAGTGCTCTCCTCAGTGTCTGCTTAGGAAGGAAGCCCAGAGCTCAGCACAACCCAGAGTTGCTGGGGTCACTGTCGCCAGAAGATTGCTGTTTCCTTAGCTCAGTCCCAAGACCCCTCATTCCCTTTCTCCAATTCTGCTTTTCTCCCCAGGCCGTTAGCGGCTCCCCTCTTTCAAGGATGGGCCACTGAGTTTGGCAACCCCAAATTTCTCTGCTTTCCAGAATCCCACAGCACTGCCCCTACCAAACCTCCTCAAGAGGTCCATTGTTGGCTTCATGCAGCTAACACTTATCGGGCGTAAAACCAGATCCCTAAACTTAACTCTGGCCACTAGATACAAGTGTTGTTCTGGACTTCACAGGACCACAGAGCCTCAGAAACTCACTTGAAACCAAGCAATGTCCTGAGATTAATTTTCAGGAGCCTCTAGGACTTTGATGTCCCAAAGATAGTTATGCTCACCTCCAACTAAATGTGAAGAAAAACTCACAGACAAAGCCCGCTGCTCTTCCCTTTTGAGAGGAGAGACTTGAGACCCTACGAGCTCGAGGCCAGCCCAGGCTCCCAAGTCCCCAGCAGTTTAGAGTTAAGTCAACGTCTTCCTGGTGGACTCAGGGAGTGCACGCAAGCACAGGACACTTTTCCTTCAGAGGAGATCATCGGGGGACATGAGGCAAAGCCCCACTCCCGTCGCTACATGGCCTACATACAGTTTGTGAATAAGGGAAAGAAGATGTGTGGAGGTGTCCTTGTGCGAGAGAACTTTGTTCTGACGGCTGCTCACTGCAATGGAAGGTGAGGGGCAGCAGCCAGCCTATCCCCTTCCAGACCCCTAAAGTGTCCCCTGTCCTTCCCCGGGGGCTGCAGCCCAGGTGAGCTCCCCGGGCTCCTGCTAACTCAAGTCCCCAAAAGCTCTTCACAGGAGCCATCTTACAGCGTGAGTGGGCAATGAAAAGCTGAGAAATAGGACAGGCTAACTGGGCTCAGAGGGTCAGAGGTGAAAACAAGTAGCAAGCTGAGAGGAGAGGGACCACACTGGCCAAATCCAGCAATGGTGGAGGATGAAAGTATGCATTAGGGTAAACATGAAAACTCAGGCAGTCATGATACTGCCTGAGAGCAAGAGACAGCTCCCAGAAACCCTACCTCAGTGTCCTTGAGAAGCAGAGAGGACTCTCAGCTCCTGGCCCTCCTGTTTCCCTGATTTCCCCTAACTGCAGCCCTGTCCCACCTCAGCTCTCACCTACCTTCATGGCTCATGGGCTGTATGTCATGAGTCCCATGCACAACACACTCCCATTCTGCTCTCTGTGCAGGTCAATCATTGTCACCCTGGGGGCCCACAACATCAAGCAGCAGGAGAAGACCCAGCAGGTCTTCCAGGTGACAAAAGCCATCCCCCACCCAAACTTTCATTCCGAGAGCCTCTCCAATGACATCATGTTATTGAAGGTAAGGAAACCTCCTCCTGCAATTGCTCTCCTGGGACCAGATTGTTTCTCCTCTCACTGTGACCTCTTCCTTCCTTCTTGCCCATCCTGGCCACCTCACCAGTCCCCGTGCCTCAGGGGGGAAGGAAGACAGTGCAGCCCTATGGCATGTCCAGGCCCTGGGTCGCTGGCTGACCTGGGCTGTCTTGCCTCTGCCCCATCAGCTGGAGAGAAATATCAAGCTGACTAAAGCTGTGAAGCCCCTCCGCCTGCAGAGGGGCAAGGACTCGGTGACACCAGGACAGAAGTGCTGTGTGGCCGGCTGGGGACAGGTCACCCCAAGGGGCAAATACCCAAACAAACTGCAGGAGGTGAATCTGACTGTGCAAGAGGATAAGGTGTGTGAAAGATACTTACCAAATTATTATAACAGTACCACTCAACTCTGCGCCGGGAAAAAGACAGAAAACAAGGCTTCCTTTAAGGTGAGATTGAGCTTGACTTGCTTGGATCTGGGGAAAGGGGTGTTTAGGGAAGGATGGGACCAGGAGACCCAAGCAGTGGGGAACTCCTCCACCCTCCAGCCTGTGATCTTTCTCCCCAGAAAGGCAATGGAGAGCAGCCAGAGCTGGGGAGAAATAGGGCCTCTGAGAACCAACCAAGGGCCCATGGTCAATCTATACATGGTCCTCCTCCAGAAGTATGATTCTGTTATTCTCTGACACACACTGAGGCACAGCGCTTATATAACTGTGCTCCCTGCATGAGCAGTAGTTGTCATGCACCCTGGATAACGGGCTCATCGTCCATGCTAAGTGTGAGCCCAGCCACCTGCTTTCATGTCCTTACACAACAGACGAGCCACAGTCCCACAGCACCTGTAGAGGAAGAGCATCAGGGACCTGGGAGAGGAGAGGGAGCTGACACCTGGGGTGAAGTGAAGCTGTGACAATGTCCAAGCTGAGGGTCCCTCAGCGGCCTGCTGCCCTCTGACCTCCCACATGGCAGCCACGCAAGGTGGCCTTCTCTGAGAGGGGGCTTAGGATGGCAGAGAGAGCAGGACCAGGAGGAGAGCTGGCTCAGTCCTCCCCCCGTCTGTCTGCAGGGAGACTCCGGGGGCCCTCTTGTGTGCCAACATGTGATCCAGGGTATTGTCTCCTATGGAAACCCAGATGGGACATCTCCTCGGGCCTACACCAAAGTCTCAAGTTTCCTGCCCTGGATAAAGGAAACCATGAAAAAAGCCTAACTGCAGGAACCAGACTGTCTTCTCAAAAGAATCCAGAATCACGCTGAGGGGGCTGGGAAAGGGTAGGTGGGGCCAGCACCCTAATAAATGTCTCTTAGCTGAGTGGGAAGAGCTGGTTCCTTGTTTATTCATTGACCCTGATTCACAGACACCAGCTCTATGCGTAGATGGCCAAGGGAACAATTCTGCTGTTTTCTGCTTCCTCTTCTTCCCCATGTGCCCACCACCTCTCCCAAACCCCATGCAGACCTGTTACCCAGCTGTTACCCAGTTCTGTTACCCAGCTCCTTCTTACCCACACCTCTACCTCCAGGGCTCCCTGTGCCAGGGCTGAAGCTGAGCCCCATCAGGAGAAAACAGGAGTCTCTCAGGTGCTGGGGCTCAGCTTGAACTGCTTTCCTCCTTCCCCTGTTACATGGCAGAGAGGAAGGGGTAACACCCTGTGTGCTGGACGCCAAGCCTGGGGCTGCAGCTTAAGGGCATCGCCCCCCCACACCGGGGAGGGGATGCCCTCCTGCGTAGCACATTCTCTCCCACAGCCAGGGAAACTGGCAGAGTTGAAGGGGCGAAGGGCCGTGAGAAGCTCTCATTCTCACCAAGGCTCACTCTCTCCTTGCCCTACTCTGTCCTCCTCTGAGATCAGAGCCCAGCTTGGCCTCCAGGACCCTATTGTCCCTCCTTCTCCATCCCTGCTGACCGCTGAGAGATCGCAGAGTCTACCAACTTCTGTCACCTCCAGACCACAGATCTGAGGTGGCCACTTCCCATGTCCCTCCCACCTAGGGCACCCAGAGCTGGGTGTGCTTCCAGCAGGGTCTCACCACGGAGATGCCTCCCCAGCTAACACCCTGAGAGAGGGTGATCAGAGGCACCAGGCCTGTGCCTGCTCCAGGCAGGACCCCTGGAGGACAGGGCTGGCAGGATGTCTCTCCAGAACCCTTCTCCCATCCGCCACCCCGATAGGGTCAGCGTAACCCTTCACATCCAGCCCAGGTCCTACATGTGCTCAGAGCCTACTGGCCTCCTGGGCACGCGGTAGCCTTAGTCCCTGTCTGCCTGCTCCTCTGAGTCACTTCTGGCCCCTAGGCTAAGACTTCCTGCTGGCCACCTCGGGCCATGTCTACATTTTCAGTTAGAAAGGACTCTGCTCTGCAGAAGGACTGCAAAGCACAATGTTTTCCATCAATCAACAAACACGTGCTGATTGAGCACCTACTACGGGCCAGACATTGAGGATATACAGTGAACATAATACAGGTTCTAGCACCCAAACCCAAAAGAAAATGAGTGTTGGCTTTTATCCAAATCATCTAATGCCCTCTCCTCCTTCACACGAGCCCACGTGGCCTAGGTCTATGTGGTAAGCCCACAGGAGTGAAGCATTGGTGTTTAGTTTTATTTCAGCTTACAACCTGAACGAATTTTATCACATGTCACAGTAGAACAGCCGTGTACGGGATTGGGAATGACTTCAGTCCCTTAGTTCCTAGATGTGAAGTGGCCAAACTCTTCACTGGAACATCCTCTTCACCCAGGGCAGAGGGCAGCAGGCAGGTGGCGCAGCCTTATTTTCATTTGCATTCAAAGTAGCAGGTGTGAATGTCATTGTACAGATTCAAAGGGTAGGACAACCCGGTTACATACCTGCTAGAAGGCAGTGAGAGTCTGACTTTAAACCCCCACCCGATTGGACGGGCAGAAACATGATCCCTGTCATGACTGCAAGCTCCGGCTTCTGTAGAATCAAGTAGAATCAGGGAGGCTCTCGTGGTTTGGAAAATGAAGGAATGCCTCTGCTCCTTAATCCGTCATGGTGACTGCTGCGTCCATGGTATCCAAGACCATCTAGACATTTCCACGTCGGGAAGTTCTTGGCTAGAGGCCACACATATATGTCTCTAAAAGATATTTTGGCTGAGCCAGGTTCTCCCTGTGCTGGGCTCACCCCACCAGACCTTCCCAGCAGCCATCCCTCCATGTCTTGCCACTATCGTGGGGCACTGCCTGAGAGCTGAGCATAAGTTCCAGCTCTGGCCTAATTCCCTCCTCCCCAAATACACAAAACACGACACTCTCTTCTGATGTGGGGTAAATGCTCCAAGATCGCATAACCCTCAAAGGCCCATGTGGCTTCTCACATCTTGTTGCACACAAAGCCTGCAGCAACACATCGCTGAATGTCCTTGGAAGCTTTTACAAGGGAAGAACAGTATTGTCACACGGCTACTAATTTGCTGCTGAAAAAAATCCCCACATCTAAGACTTGCTAGGGATCTGGCACCTTGACTAAAACAACAAAGGAAAACATAAAACGCAAAACAAAACTAGTGTTTTCAAAAGTAGCTGAGCCTCGTACTTGTTAACATACACCATTTACTTTTAGGAAATGTTTCTGTGGTTTAAAACAACTTTGGGGACCGTGTTGTACGACATCCTCTTTTGAGAAATGAGAGATAAAGAGACACAATGTCCCAGGATGCAGTGGCAAGAAACTGAAAGTACCACAGAGTTAGGACAGAGCCTGGACTGAGTCCAGGCCCCCTTGCCGCCAGCCCAGCAACAGGTCTCATGTGTTTTCTAACACCTGCCCTGTACCACTTCCCGGCCCCCTGAACAAAAGATAAGCTTCTGCTCAGACACCTCGCTGGAGAGAAAGCTTCTAGGATCCTAGGGCAGCCGTTCTGTGACAAGTCTTCAAAACACTTTCCTTTGTGAGCTGAAGTCTGCCCATGGACACATTGGGATGGAGGCCTGTAAGCACCTTAAACATGCTGATTCCTTCAAATCTCCTTTGCCTGTGGAAGCACCCCTCCCACCCCGTGTCACCCCAACATGGAGGAAACACTCCTTTCCTTGCTTAGAAATCTTTGTCATGAACATTCAAAAATGAAACAAAATAAGATATGTCTGTAACGCCTCTACTCACCAAGACTCATTTTACCACCCCTTCTTCCCTCCAGACCCACAAGAAGACTCAGGTCTCAGCACGGCTACGGAGAGAACTGCAAAGCCAGCTCATTGAGCAGAGGGAATAGGCCCAAAGGAATGCAAGAGCTTGCTAACTTGTCCCAGTAACATGTATTGGGATGGCTCTGCCTTCCCTGCCCACCACCATACTTCTGCCTTACTTCCACTCTATGAGGACTTAGGTCCTACAGGGTTTGGGTTTGTCTCCTGGCTTGGTATCCTACACATCACTGAGTTTGAACAATAAACATATTTTAGCATCAAAGGAGTACAGCAATGGGTTTCTTTTTTCACGGGCCTCTTGCTAGACTCCATTTCTGATCCACAGATTCAGGATGATCAGTGAACCTCGGATGGGACAAAGACAGTCTCATCTACACACATACCATAATAGTCAAAATGGTGATAATCAAAGATAAAGGGAAAAAGTTGAAAGTAGAAAGGGAAAATATAAGTTACCTTACTTTAGGGGCAGCAACAATAAGATTTACTGTGAGCTTATCATCAGAAATAATGGAAGTCAGATGACAGTAAAGTGATATTTTTAACAGTTGAGAGAAAAATAAATAAGCAAAATAGTTCTACAATTCTATGTCCACTGAAAATATTGCTTAAAAATGAAGGTGAAAATAAGGATGAGGTCAAATGAGCACAGGTAAGAGAATTTGTTCCCATCACACATGCACTGAAAGAATTACTGAAAGATGTTCAGGCTGAAGGGAAATTATCTCCATTGTAAGCAGAAGGGGAAAAGAGAAATTAAGGTTTAAAATGAGACGAAGTACAAAAGGTGGGAGGGAGGATAAACAGAAACGTAGCATTACGAGGTTCTCATAGGAAGTGCTATAACATTAATTCCACAGATCGTGAGCTGTGAAGAAGGCATATTGTAACCACTGAAGTAACATACTAGGCCCGACAATTAAGTTTGCGAACTCCTCTGAGAAAAAGTGCTCCATACCTCATTGCTAAATATCACTATGACTTCAGCAAAATGTTTTCCTTTCAATAGTTCTTTTATTTTCGGGTAAAGAAAGAAGTCATTGGGGGCCAGATCAGGTGAGTGGGAAGGGTGTTCTAAAACAGTTATTTGTTTACAGGCTAAAAACTCCCTCACAGACAGTGCCTGTAAGCTTGGACATTGTCGTGATGCAAGAGCCATGAATTGTTGGTGAAAAGTTCAGGTCGTCTTTTTCACACAGCCTTTGCAGCACTTCCAACTAGTAAACTTCATAAACTGTTTGTCCAGTTGGTACAAATTCATAATGAATAATCCCTCTGATACCAAAAATAGTTAGCAACAAGTTCTCGAACTTAATTGTCAGACAACGTACAAGAACATAACTACAGGACAAAAAAAAAAAAAAATGAGATTCCTCCAAAGAAAAGAGGAAAAGGACAAAGGAAAGGAGAAATCATGCTGAGAGAAATCAAATGGCAATATGATATTCTTCAACCCAACCCTCCAGTAATCGCATTAAATGTGAACAGATTAAACACTCCAATTAAAAGGCAGAGGTTTCCAGTCTGGCTAAAACAATGCAAGACCCAATTTTGTGCTATTTGCAAGAGACACATCCTGTAGAATGAATGTAAAACTATAGAAATACAAAAGAGATACTCTGCAACCAATCCAAAGAAAACAACCTTGCCTGTGAATTGTGCTGTTTAACTTTTGAATTTTGGCCACCTGTGAAAAGAGCTAAAGTGTCTCAGTTGAAGTTTCATTTCCCTTTCTCCATATTTATTTCCATTTCTCTTAATTTGAGTGAAGTTGACATTCTCTACATTATTTTTTAAATATATTTTACCGTGATCTGTGCAGGACTTTGCCAATTCTTCTGTCAACTTTTCCGTATATTTCTTCTGGATTTTCAGAGTTCTTTCTATATAAAATAGGTTCCCTCTTTAATTGTGATACATATTGCGATGATTTATTTCCAAGCTTGTTGTCTGTACTTTGAGTTTGCTTACGCTGCTTTTTCACATTCAAACTATTAAAGAAGAGTTCCACATGATAGATGAATTCAGTAAAGTAGCAGGATATAAAATTAATATTCGGAAATCAGTTGCATTTGTATATACCAATGATAAAATAGCAGAAGGAGAAATTTAAAAAACAATTCCATTTACAATTGCTCCAAAGACTATAAAATATCTGGGAATAAATCTAACCAAAGATGTAAAAGATCTGTACTCAGAAAATTATACAACACTGAAGAAAGAAATGAAAGAAGACATAAATAGATGGAAACACATTCCATGTTCATGGATAGGAAGAATTAATATAGTTAAAATGTCCATACTGCCTAAGGCAATATACATATTCAACGCAATTCCTATCAAACTACCAACGACGTTTTTCACAGAAATAGAACATATAATCCTAAAATTTATATGGGACCATAAAAGACCCCGGATAGCCTCAGCAATCTTGAAAAATAAGAACAAAGTGGGAGGTATTACGATACCTGATTTCAAATTATACTACAAGGCTACAGTAATCAAAACAGCATGGTACTGGCATAAAAATAGACACATAGATCAATGGAACAGAATAGAGAGTCCAGACGTAAATCCATGTTATATGCCCATCTAATCTACGACAATGGAAGCAAGAATGTACGATGGGGTAAAGACAGTCTGTTCAATAAGTGGTGTTGGGAAACCTGGACAGACACATGCAAGAAAATGAAGCTGGACCACCTCCTTACACCATATACAAAAACAAATTCAAAATGGCTTAAAGACTTAAATGTAAGATCTGAAACCATAAAATATCTAGAAGAAAATATAGGAAGAAACTTCATGGACATTACCCGGAGTAAGATTTTCACTGACATATCCCCTCGCGAGAGGGAAGTAAGAGAAAAAATAAACATGTGGGATTACATCAAACTAAAAAGTTTTTTCACAGCAAAGGAAACCATCAATAAAACAAAAAGGGATCCTACTGTATGGGAAAAGATATTTGCCAATGATATATCTGATAAGGGATTAATATCACAAATCTATAAAAAACTTACTCAACTCAACTCCAAAAAAACAAACAACCCAATTAAAAAATGGGCAGAGGACTTGAGGAGACATTTTTCTAAAAAGGACATACAGAAGGCAGGAAGACATATGAAGAAATGCTCAACCTCACTAACCATCAGAGAAATGCAAATAAAAACCACAATGAGATACCACCTCACTCCAGTCAAAATGGCTATCATCAATAAATCAACAAACAACAAATGCTGGCGTGGATGTGGAGAAAAGGGAACTCTAGTGCACTGTTGGTGGGATTGCAGATTAGTGCAGCCACTATGGAAAACAGTATGGAGGTATCTCAGGAATCTGAAAATGGAACTACCCTATGATCCAGTAATTCCACTCCTAGGCATCTACCCGGAGAAATCCAAAACTCCAATTCAAAAATCTGTATGCACTCCTATGTTTATTGCAGCACTTTACACAATAGCCAAGATATGGAAACAACCGAAATGCCCATCGGTAGATGACTGGATTAAGAAGCTGTGGTACATTTATACAATGGAGTATTACGCAGCCATAAAGAAGAAAGAAATCTTATCATTTGCAGCAACATGGATGGATCTAGAGAACATTATGTTAAGTGAAATAAGTCAGAAAGAGAAAGACAAGTACCATATGATCTCACTTATATATGGAATCTAAAGAAAAGACTATGTGAATAAACTAATCAGAAACAGTTTTGGGGACACAAAGGAAAAACCGAGAGTTGTTAGATGGGTGTGGGGGGGGGTTGGGGATAAGGGGAAAGGTGAAGGGATTTGGAAGCAGCTGGTAACCACAAGATGGCCTCAGGGTTTTTTTGAAAATTAATTTGGGGAAGGTATTCAATAATGTTGTAAAGATTTTGTTGGGTATCCAATGGACATGCGTCCTATTTGGGAGACCACCTCAGGGATACTGTGGATACCTGATCATGGCATTGTACACCAGAAGCTAAACATTAATGAATGCCAACTATAGTTTTATATATATAATGTGATGGTTCAGTGTGAGGTCGGAGGGATAGTGGATGGGGGGAGGGGGGTTCACAGTGTGAGGGATATAAATGATGAACGTCTAAGTATTACCTTGTCTTGTACACCTGAAACTAATAAGTAAATTAAAAAAAAAAGAAAAAAAAAAGAAAATAAAGGTGGAAAGTAAAAACATCAAAAAAAAATAATAATAAATAAAGAAGAGTTCCACAGATTAAATTTTATTTATCAATCTGTTCTCTTCTCTTTCTCTATTTAGAGTTATTGCTAGAAAGGCTTCCCTTTTCTGAGTTTATAAAGAAATTTGCTCATGTTTATTTCCAGTGCCGTTACAGTTTTATTTTGTGTATGTGAATCTCTTATCCATTTCCAGTTTATCCTGGTGGATTATGTGAAATATACTCCAACTTGATATCTCAGAAAAGGACTATCGAGTTGTTGCAACATCCCTCATTAGAAAGGCTATTTCCGAATGAATTGAAATGCCACCTTATCATAAACTACATGTCCTTACATACTTGGAAAGGTTTCTGGACTTTGTTTTCCATTTCATTGGTCTCTCTGTTCACTCACGAGTCAGCATCATGCAATTTTCATGAAAGAAGTTTTATAGGATCTTTTTAATATGTGATAAACCTAAGCATCTCCCTTACCATTCTTTTCCTTTTTGTCAAAATTTTCCTAGCTATTCTTGCATGCTTATTTTCCATGTGAATTTTAGAAGACTCTAGAACTTGTAGAAGGCTAGGAGAATAAACTATATTTTCTAGTGCAGTTATTCTTATTGAAATCACATTCAATGCATATATTAGCCTAGTACCAGGATATCAGAAATGTAGCAGTTCTTTGGACAGTGGCCTGACAACACTGCTTTGGCTTCCTGGCATCCATTCCCAATTCACATGGTATCAGTAATTCATTAAAGAGAACAGCTTTGGGGAGAGCCAACCCTCTTCCATTCTCAGGACTCGTGGATTGGACAGAGCACCCGACCTTTGCAAAGGCTGTGACTTTGGCTTACAGGGACTAGTGGTTTTGACTCCTCTGGCCACCTCTACATGCACCTAAAGCAGTGTGGCAGACTACGCTTTGCTCTGACGGCCACTGTGAATGTCCCATCTCACCGGCTCTCCTTACATGCCTGCAGCACGCATTCCTTTTTAAATCTAGGTCAGGGCTTCTGATTGCCCCAAGCAGTAGCACGTGGTACAATGGATAACACACGACATCAATGTCTAGGTAAGAAAAAGAATACATCTTTTACCCAAGTCGATTATTCAGAGATGGTCACTCTGCAAACACCCACCATCATGCTGCCAGACCAACCAATCCTATGTAGAGACCACATGAGAGGCCCTCACGGAGAGGAACTGACATGCCCAGTGGGCAGCGGCACCAACCACTGGGCATGTGGCAGTCATCCCTCGGCTGATCCCAGGCTCCAGGCTGAAGCATGCCCTTCGTGAAGGGGAACAAATGGGAACGATCCACACTACATCCTGACCAACATGCAGATGTGTGAGAAGAATAAATTGTGTTGTCATTGTTGTTTGAAATTTCTCGGGCCTTTAGAAACTGGAATAAGGCCTCCTCAGCACTGTTGCCACACCATTGTATCCATCCCTCTAACCGTGGCCTCACCGTCTTTATCTGATCACTGATGGTTTTGTCTCCACCGGATGAAAGAAATCTCATGACCAATACCCCTGAGTCTCAAAAAAGGGGCCTCAATAAACAGTCTACGAAAACCAAGGAAATGAAGAGTTCTTGCATGCATAATCATGAGACTCAGGTTTCTGGGGGCTCTGGGACCTGCTACTGGCTAATACAGCATCGCCCATCACCCCACCCTGTAGCCACTGTTTCCCGTTTTCAGCTGCTGTGCCCAGCATTGAGTCAAGAGCTACACGTGCTTATGCCGTTACTGATAAGTTCTTACTCCACTCAGGCTTGAATATTTCACCAGACAGATGTGTCAGGCATGCAAATAGAGTGATGTGATAAAGGCCTCAACACCAAAGAGCCCTCAGGTTAGAAGACCAAGAGGCAGCACCAGCAGCTCTGACCTCGGCCACCTTCTCGAGAAGATGCAGCCACTTCTGCTCCTGATGGCCCTTCTTCTGTCCCCCAAGGCAGAGGCAGGTGAGTGACTGTCCCGACCAACAGACTCCCAACCCCATCGCACACTGGCACAGCCATGCTCAGACTGTGCTCCATCCCCAGGAACTTTCTGAACTCTAGGTTCAGCCCTGAATCAAAGACCAGCGTATCTGATGCTGAATAAACACTCCACTGGAATACAGGACAGAAGGCTGTTCGCCAGGAGGGCCAGTGGGTACCATGTCCTTCCCAGGTCCTACCCTTCTCGTGTGGAATGTGGGCTCTTCCACAAAGGAATCTGGCAGAAGGCTGGAAGCTGGGAAAGAAAAATAACTAATTCCCCAGGAAAGGGCAGCTTGGAAAAGGGGCTGGCTTTTGGAATAAAGAAGGCCCTCACATTCTAACTCAATGTCTTAAAAATCTACCCTCAATCTTCCCCTCCTTCTCCAAGCTTTGTCATTCCTGTGCTGCCCAGGAAAGAAGCTGAGGACAGAGTTGGTCCCAGAGTTGGTGGCATCCTAGTCCCCTTAACACTTGTGATTGGCTGGTTCAGTCTCAAGTTCTCTCTGGTAATTTGTCAGTCAAAATGTTCTGAGTCTTACAAACCAGCAAATCTCAGTGAGTCTGGGAAACAAGAATGGAGAGAGGACCCAGGGGACGTCAGGGAAAGGATTTTCCAGGATGGACAGGGCCTTTCCTGGTTGTTCCAAACACAAATCCTCTCTGCCGACATAAGTGTTTGCAGCTGCAATTGAGTAATGAGGACTGTTCTTCTCTTTGTCAGAGGGACAATCTGAGTCTTGTGTGTTACTTGGCAGGCCACAGTTGTTGCCCCAGTAATCAACAGGACCTCTTCCTATTACTGCTGCTGACTACAGACCTCACCATCTCCACCCCACTCCTCCCAAACCTGCCTTGTTTGTCCCAGCCTGCCTTGATTCAGTCCTTGACTCCATGAGCACAGCACACAGGGTAGAATTCTTCTTTCAGGAGAAATCATCGGGGGCCGTGAAGCCAAGCCTCATTCTCGTCCCTACATGGCATATCTTAAGATCACATCTTCAAAGAATAGATACTGTGGGGGTTTCCTTGTGCGTGAGGACTTTGTGCTGACAGCAGCTCACTGCCTGGGAAGGTGAGGAGTTGCGCCTGGGCCCCCACCCTTCTGTAGACACCTGGAAGGGAACCCTCATCTCGGGGGCCACAGACTTGAGCCCCCTAGTAACACTAGGAGCTGTTCATAAGACAGGTAAGGTTTGGGGAGGGAGGGACAGGCCAATGCAGGTGGCCTGTTGAAGACAGAAGGGACGATTGATTGTGGCATGGGAAGGAGGTTGTGGTTGTGCCCTGGAGCCCAGCGGGGTTGAGGAGGGGGTGAGACCTTCACGGTTTGGCTTAGAGACAGGCAAGCTCAGCACAATGAAATCTGCTCCAGGAACTGCCTCTGAGCACGAGCTGCCAAGAAGCAGAGGCACAAACATGCTCATCCCCAGGGACCCTGTCACTCCTCTCCACTCCAGTCCTGCCCTGTCTCCAGCTGGCCTCTTTCCTTCACAGCCCCTAGGCTATATCTCCTGTAACTTAACCACCCTCTCTGGTCTCTGCAGTTCAATCTCTGTCATCCTGGGAGCCCACGACATCAAGCAGAACGAGACTACCCAGCAGGTCATCCCGGTGAAAACACCCATACCCCACCCAAAATATAATAGGACCACGCATGCGAACGACATCATGTTACTGAAGGTAGGGTCCACTGGATGTTGCACACTTTAGCCTCACTGTTTTGTGTCCACATGACCTCTGTCCTGTCCTTTCCAGTATGGCCCCTTCACTTGTCCCAGGACCGTGAAGATGGCAACCACACGACTGTCGCTGCAGTCTGTGGGCCACGGGTATATTAGAATTCCTGTCCTTCAGCTGGAGGACAAAGCCAAACTGAATGACGCCGTGGGAACCATCGGTCTGCCCGGGAGAAGAGATAAGGTGAAGCCAAGGATGGTGTGCAGTGTGGCCGGCTGGGGACGCCTGGGTGTGAACACCACAGGCCCTGCAGAACTGCACGAGGTAGAACTTCAAATCCAGAGAGACAAAGAATGTATTTCTCGCTTCAAATATTACAACAACGCATTCCAGATATGTGTGGGGGACCCGACAAAGATTCAGTCTTCTTTTAAGGTAAGATCCCATCATTGTCCATGCCCAGCCCTAGGCACAGATGAGCTTTGAGGAGACCCAGGACAGTGTGCCAGTGCTTTTTGGCAGCTCGGGCTCATTGGCAATTCCTGGAGTGGGCATACCCCTATGTCCTCAGATATTCTGGTGCCGGCTCCCCGGGGCTGGGGAGTGAGGGGAATGAGAGATTGTTCCACAGACACTTATAGACAGGCTTTATGGAGAAAGGAGAAGGGGACCTATCAGAGCCAGGCTGGAACACTGCCCCTGGGACCTGACACTGAACTGCCACACAGCCCCTAACAGAGACCCACCCTTGATACAACAAGGAGGGTCAGACCAGGAAAAAATCAAACTAAGTCCTTCATTCCTCTGCCCACAGGGAGACTCCGGGGGCCCCCTCGTATGTGGACAGAAGGCCCAGGGCATTGTCTCCTTTGGAAAAAATACTGGAAAACCTCCACGAGTCTACGTCAGGATCAAATACTTCTTGCCCTGGATAAAAAGAACAATGAAACGCTTCATCTGCGGAGACCAGATTGAGGCACCCCGGAACTGATCCATCCATCTTCTCTGGGGCACAGACCAATACTGCAGGTGGTGGAGGGGACTCTGCCAGACACTTAATAATCTCCCATGTCTAGACTGAAAATCATTGATTCCACCTTTATTCACCGAAACCTTTATTAGTTACCTACTGTTGTGTCCATCTGTTCACATCTCTGAGATGTTACTGGCTTCCCTCTTCAGTGTAACTCACCTTCCATCTGTACAATAAAAAATCATGCTGCATCAATAACAAACTCCTTCCAAACACACCTTCCCAGTGCCAGTTCCCCCTGCCAGGATGAATGTAAGTTCCATCAGGAAAAAGGAGAGACTCCCCAGGAAAAAGTGACCCTCTTCTTGACAACCCTAGTATGGCATCCATACAAGGCATCCATATGCCTCTCCTACTTCATTCCACACTTACAGCCCTACCCCACCAGCAGAACCAAGGGCCAATACACGACATAAAAGAATTCAGAAATTGAAAGAAGGAAGATCTAAGACGCTCTGGGTAGAGGGCCATTTCTCCTACCGGAACAGAAATGGGTGAGAAGCTTTTAGAAAGCTGTAATTTCACCCCAGGAAACACTCCTTCCCCAAATCAGAGCAGTTGGAAGCCTGAGAAGACTCAGGAGGGCCCTTCAGTACTCCCAGGCCCAGCTCAGTGCCTGTCACAGCCCTGTCTTGGGCACAGGGCGCAGTGCAACCTCTGCTGTCCTGGCAGCCCATCCTCCTGCAGCCCGAAATGACCTTGAAGGTGCTCTTCCATGTTGGTCTAGAGCAGCCTCTCCCCACCTCCCATTGTTCGTGTGTGAGTGTGTGTGAGTGTGTGTGTGTGTGTGTGTGTGTGTGTGTGTGTATCTCCAAAGGAAACTCACTGTAATGAAAAGTGCTAGTTTCAGGAGTACTTTTCTATGTTTCAACACTATCCTATAGCGTAAAGCTTATTGAGGGAGCTTTTTTTCTTCTATTTTTCAACAATCTCTAAATCTTTCACAAGATTGTATTCAAAAAAGTAACCTCATTTTAACCATCCACCTTGGAGAAGGCTGGACTGAAAAAGAGTGGTTCACTGAATGTTGGCCATTGATGAGTATGCTACGACTCAGGGAAAATGTATTTTGGGTATATAAGTAATACCTATTCGTCATAGAAACAGAGTTAAGACATAAATAGAAAATGAAAACTACCAAGATCTCCACCACCCAGAGATCATCACTGATGCTAAAGCATGTTTACTTCCACTCTTTCTCGCGGTATTCACGAGATGCCGTTCCTAGAACACAACTGGGGTTGGGCTGTTTGGAACTCATCATGCCTTCCTTTCCACTTCTCTTTCTTCTTCTATCACACTGATGACAGCATTGGGATAATCAGTTTGCAGCATATATAAGTGGTAGGCCCAAGGACATCAGAGACAAGGTTCTCTGGACACTGGACAGAGAAAACTTAGTGGAGAGTAACTATTAGGATAGTCGGCATCCAATTTTCCATCGCCTGGCAACAGAAACCAGCATTTCTTGAGGGGAAATTGCCCAAACAGAAGTTCTTTGATTTGGGTGGGGCAGTCCCCTCCTCAGCCTAAGGGGTGCTAAATAACCTCAGCATAAAGCAATCAGCTCCCACAGACCCCATGATGACTTGTTTCCATACAGTGAGTATCATGTCCAGCACTTGTATTCAAAACTGTGGGGTATGTGAAGTTCTAGCTCTGTGTGTCACAGAATATTTGTATTTGAAGTGGGGATTCTAAATATTCGAAAAACATGGGCTGGAGTGGTGGTAAGATAGGAAATGGAGTGACCGTTTGGCATACTGGGGTGTGTCCAGGGCGACCTGGCCTCAGGCCAGTCCAGCCTCTATCTCACACCACCAAGCAGACCCTCCACCATATCCCTTAGCACCCCAACTACCCACAGATTCTCAGTCTACTCCAGCTGACCGTCAGCTTCTGAGGGACGGGGCCATGTCATTCATACCACACAACACAGCTTGCTAAGTAATTATTCATGATTTCATCAGAAGGATAAAGGCAGGAGCCATGAAATGGAAACATTCTTGATTTAACCACTAAGGGACTTCTGGGGTTCCAGCCTCTCTGCTGGCAGTAGCCATGGCCTCACTTTCTTTTTTCTTCTTTCTGCATTTGCCCTGTGGCTTAGCAGTCTGAATACAAATGTGGTGACAGTGCCATTCTCACCTAACCAAACAAGAGAACTCAGACAAATCACCTTCTATGGTGACACCCAGCAAAACTAAAGGAGCAAGTGTTGAGGAGGTTGTGAGTCACTGAGCCACACTTCCTTTGTTCCCTTCTGGGGCTTTGTGTCTGGAAGGCAGAAACACCAGCAGCTCTGACCTGAGCAGACCTTCAGGGAAAATGCATCCTCTCCTGCTCTTGTTGGCCGTTCTTCTGCCCACGGAGGTCAGGACAGGTGAGTGAGCATCCCATTCCTAGGGCCTAAGCCCATCTCATAGCACCCCGCGTACTCCTGACCCTTTGGTCCAGCACAGGCAGGGCTTGTCCTGCATTTGAGCCCAGGAACTTTCTGAAGCCCAGCTTGATTCCCTCCCAAACCTAGACCAACAAGTCCCATGCTGGATAGATACGCAACAAGGATGGCTGGGAAGAAGGGTTCCACTACAAGGTCTTAGCCTCTCTCTTATCACCGGGAAAGGAGGTTGTTCTTAGAAAGGCATTTGGCAAAGGATGTGAAGCTACGAAAGACAAGGAATTAAAATCCCTCACTCCAGCCCAGGAAAGAGCACCTCAGACAAATCACTTGTAGTGTGAGTTGTCCCTGGACCAGCTTAAGACCCAGTTAAAGTTCTCATGCCCTGCATCACCTTGCTCCTGCAAAGGAGAAGAGCCCAGGGTGCGACTGATCTCAGCAGTGGCGAGATGACAGCACACAAAGCTCCCCGGTTGCCTTGCCTCTGCCCACGGCCTGGGCTGCCTGTTTCACCTTCTCCTCCCCTGGCTTTCCCAGGCCCTCAGCTGCTCCACTGTCTTTGGCAGTGCCCTCTACCCACCTTGTGGCTTTGAATCCCACCAGCACTGTCCCCACCAATCCTCACGCAGAAGCTAATTGGACGCCAGGCATTGATGCAATCAAAACATGCCTACTGAGAACCCAGGATGTGTTAGGCCTTAAGACAGGAAGATTTAGAAATCCAACTCCATAGCTCATGGGTAGATCATTAGTAACAGCACCAATCAGGATTCTACCAGAGGCTTTGAGTGGTCAGGGAGACTCACTGCGTCCTGTCCACATTACCTGCAGCTCCGCCATCTTCAAGATAGGTCTTACCTCCTCCATACATGTGTCTGCGTATGTCTTGGAGAACAGGCATTGCCCCCGCTTTCTCAAGCTGGATTCACAGGCTTGAGGTTCAGAAAAGGTGATTCTGCTGATAGAGAACCAAAGACCCTTGTCTTCAGGGCACACCTCAGTCATCACCTCCCTAAGACTTTCCTCCTACCACAGCCACTGCCAGTCACCCACCTTCCAGCCTTTCCTTCAGAGGAGATTATCGGGGGACATGAGGGCAAGCCCCACTCCCGTCCCTACATGGCCTACATTCAGTTTGTGGATAAGGGGATGGAGAATTGGTGCGGAGGTGTCCTTGTGTGAGACAACTTTTTTCTGACACCTGCTCACTGCAGCAGAAGGTGAGGGGCAGCAGCTAGCCTATCCCAACCCCTCTGACCCCTACAAGGACCCATGTCCTTCCCCAGGGGCTGCAGCCCGGGTAAGCTCCCCAGGCTCCTGCTAACTCATCAAACTGGACAAATCCAGCAATGGTAGAGGACGAATATATGCATTAGGGTAAACATGCAAACTCACACAATGTCATGATACTGCCTGAGGGCCAGAGATCGCTCCCAGAAGCCCTACCCTCAGTGTCCTTAAAACAGAGATGACACTCAGCTCCTTGCCCTCCTGTTGCCTCGATTTCCCCTCACTGCAACCCTGTCCCACCTCAGCTGTCACCTAACCTTCACGGCTCCTGGACTGTATGTCCTGAGACCCCACACACACCACACTCCTACTCTGCTCTCTGTGCAGCTCAATCACTGTCACTCTGGGGGCCCAAAACATCAAGGAACAGGAGAAGACCCAGCAGGTCTCCCAGGTGACAAAAGCCATCCCCCACCCAGACTATAATCCCCCACCCAGACTAAAATCCCAAGAACTTCTCCAATGACAACATGTTACTGCAGGTCAGGAAACCTCCTCCTGCAATTGCTTTCCTGGGTCCAGATTGTTTCTCCTCTCACTGTGACCTCTTCCTTCCTTCTTGCCCATCCTGGCCACCTCACCAGTCCCAGTGCCTCAGGGGGGAAGAAATACAGTGCAGCCCCATCGCAAGTCCAGGCCCTGAGGTCGCTGGCTGACCTGGGCTGTCTTGCCTCTGCCCCATCAGCTGGAGAGAAATATCAAGCTGACTAAAGCTGTGAAGCCCCTCCGCCTACCCAGGGGCAAGGACTCGGTGAGGCCAGGACAGAAGTGCTGTGTGGCTGGCTGGGGACATGATATGATGGGCACTTTAGCAAACACTGCACAGAAAGTGGAGCTGACTGTGCAAGAGGATTGGAAGTGTGAAAGCTACTTACCAAATTATTATGACAGTACCATTCAACTCTGCGCAAGGAACCCGACAGAAAAGAAGGCTTCCTTTTAGGTGAGATTGAGCTTGGCTAGCTTGGATCTGGGGAGAGGGTATTGGGGGAAGGATTGGGACCTGGAGGCCCAAGCAGTGGGGAACTCCTCCGCCCTCCAGCGTGTGAGCTTTCTCCCCAGAAAGGCAATGGAGAGCAGCCAGAGCTGGGGAGAAATAGGGCCTCTGAGAACCAACCAAGGTTGTTGAACCAACCCATGGTCAATCTATACATGGTCCTCCTCCAGAAAAATGATTCTGTTATTCTCTGGCACACACTGAGGCACAGCGCTTATATAACTGTGCTCCCTGCATGAGCAGTAGTTGTCATGCACCCTGGATAACGGGCTCATCCTCCATGCTAAGAGTGAGCCCAGCCACCTGCTTTCATGTCCTTACACAACAGACGAGCCACAGTCCCACAGCACCTGTAGAGGAAGAGCATCAGGGACCTGGGTGAGGAGAGGGAGCTGACACCTGAGGTGAAGTGAAGCTGTGACAATGTCCAAGCTGAGGGTCCCTCAGCGGCCTGCTGCCCTCTGATCTCTCACATGGCAGCCACGCAAGGTGGCCTTCTCTGAGAGGGGGCTTGGGATGGCAGAGAGCGCAGGACCAGGAGGAGAGCTGGCTCAGTCCTCCCCCCGTCTGTCTGCAGGGAGACTCTAGGGACCATCTTGTGTGCCAACATGTGATCCAGGGCATTGTCTCCCATGGAAGAAAAAATGGGACATCTCCACGGGCCTACACCAAAGTCTCAAGTTTCCAGCTCTGGATAAAGAAAACCATGAAAAAAGCTGAACTGCAGTCTTCTCTAGCTAATCCAGAATCACACTGAGGGGGCTGGGAGAGGGCAGGTGGGGCCAGCACCCTAATAAATGTCTCTTAGCTGAGTGGGAAGAGCTGGATCCTTGTTTATTCATTGACCCTGATTCACAGACACCAGCTCCATGCGTAGATGGCCAAGGGAACAATTCTGCTGTTTTCTGCTTCCTCTTCTTCCCCAGGCGCCCACCACCTCTCCCAAACCCCAAGCGAAGCAGTTACCCAGCTCCTTCTTACCCACACCTGTACCTCCAGGGCTGCCCTGTGCCAGGGCTGAAGCTGAACACATCAGAAGAATACAGGAGTCTCTCAAGTGCTGAGACTAAGCTTGAACTGCTTCCCTCCTTCCCCTGTTACATGGCAGAGAGGAAGGGGTAACACCCTGTGTGCTGGACGCCAAGCCTGGGGCTGCAGCTTAAGGTCATCGCCCCCCCCACACCGGGGAGGGGAAGTCCCTCCTGAGCAGGACATTCTCTCCCACAGGCAGGGACACTGGCAGAGTTGAAGGGGCGAGGGGCCGTGAGAAGCTCTTATTCTCACTAAGGCTCACTCTTTCCTTGCCCTACTCTGTCCTCCTCTGAGATCAGAGCACAACTTGGCCTCCAGGACCCTGCTGTCCCTCCTTCTCCATCCCTGCTGACTGTTAAGAGATCGCAGAGTCTATGAACTCCTGTCCCCTTCAGACCACAGATCTGAGGTGGCTGCTTCCTCATGTCCCTCCCACCTAGGACACCCAGAGCTGGGTGTACTTCCAGCAGGGTCTCACCACGGAAATGCCTCCCCAGCTAACACCCTGAGAGAGGGTGATCAGAGGCACCAGGCCTATGCCAGAACCAGGCAGGAACCCTGGAGGACAGGGCTGGCAGGATGTCTCTCCAGAACCCTTGCCTCCATCCCCCACCCCGACAGGATAAGCTCAACCCCTCACATCCAGCCCAGGCCCCACATGTGCTCAGAGTCTACTGGCCTCCTGGGCAATATGTAGCCTTAGTTTCTGTCAGCCTGCTTCTCTGAGTCACTGCTGGCCTCTCAGCTAAGACTTCCTGCTGGCCACCTCGGGCCATCTCTACAGGCAAAGAAAGGCAAAAGAAACAATGGAGACACAGCCTTACCAGAAAACTAGAGATAGAATGACTGGAAATCCTCGCATATCAATAATCACCCTAAAAGTAAATGGACTGAACTCACCAATAAAAAGGCACAGAGTAGCAGATTGGATCAGAAAACTAAACCCAACCATATGCTGTCTACAAGAGACACATCTCAGCTACAAGGATAAGTATAGACTCAAATTGAAAGGGTGGAAATTGACACTCCAAGCAAATGGTACCCAGAGAAAATCAGGTGTAGCCATAATGATATCCGATGAAACAGACTTCCGGGTGAAAAAGATAACAAGAGACAAAGATGGACATTTCATAATGGTAAAGGGGACTTAACAGTCATCAATATTTATGCCCCCAATCAGGGAGCACCGAAATATACTAAGCAACTATTAACAGAACTAAAGGGAGAAATTGACCAAAACACAATTATACTAGGGGACTTAAATATATCATTGACAGCTATGGATAGATCATCCAAACAGAAGATAAATAATGAAATAGCAGCCCTAAATGACACATTAGATGAAATGGACACAATTGACATTTATAGAGCACTTCATCCTAAAACATCAGACTATGCATTCTTTTCTAGTGTACATGGAACATTCTCAAGTATAGACCATATATTGGGACATAAAATCAGCCTCAGCAAATTTAAGAAGATTGAAATCTACCAAGCATATTCTCTGATCACAAGGCTTTGAAATTAGATATCAACTGCAAAAAGAAAGCGGGAAAAAACACAAATACATGGAGATTAAACAACATACTTTTAAAGAACGACTGGGTCAAAGAAGAAATTAGAGGAGAGATCAAAAGATACATAGAAACAAATGACAATGAAAATACATCCTACCAAAATTTTGGGGATGTTGCGAAAGCAGTTTTAAGAGAGAAATTTATATCATTACAGGCCTATCTCAAGAAAAAAGAAGAATCCCAAATAAATAATATCACGTTACACCTTAAAGAACTAGAAAAAGAAGAACAAGCGAAACCCAATGTCAGCAGAAGAAAGGAAATAAAAAAAATCAGAGCAGAACTAAATGAAATAGAGAACAAAAAGACAATAGAAAAAATTAATGTGAGAAAGAGCTGGTTCTTTGAAAAAATTAACAAAATTGACAAACCCTTGGCTAGACTCACTAAGATAAAAAGAGAGAAGACACTAATTAACAAAATCAGAAATGAAAAAGGGGAAGTTATCACGGACACCACAGAAATACAAAGGATCATCCAAGAATACTATGAAGGACTATATGCCACCAAATTCAATAACTTAGAAGAAATGGACAAGTTCTTAGAGACATATAGCCTTCCAAGGCTGAATCATGAAGAACTGTAAAATCTAAACAGGCCGATCACCAGTAACAAAATTGAATCAGTCATCCAAAACCTTCCCAAAAGCAAAAGTCCGGGACCAGATGGCTTCACTAGTGAATTCTACCAAACCTTCAAACAGGATCTAATACCAACCCTGCTCAAACTCTTCCAAAAAATTGAAAAGAGACAGTACTCCCTAACTCATTTTATGAGGCCAACATTACCCTGATACCAAAACCTGGCAAGGACAACACAAAAAAAGAAAACTACAGACCAATATCTCTGATGAATACTGATGCAAAAATCCTAAACAAAATTCTAGCAAATCGAATACAACAATGCATAAAAAGATTATTGATCACGACCAGTGGGGTTCATCCCCGGGACACAAGGATGGTTCAACATTTGCAAATCCATCAATGTGATACATCACATAAACAAAATAAAGGACAAAAATCATTTGATTCTATCAATTGATGCAGAAAAAGCATTTGACAAGATACAACGTCCATTTATGATTAAAACACTTAATAAAATAGGTATAGAAGGAAAATACCTTAACATAATAAAGGCCATATATGACAAGCCCTCAGCTAATGTCATAATTAATGGTGAAAAGCTGAAGCCCTTTGCTCTACTTTCAGGAACACGACAGAGCTGTCCCCTATCACCTCTGCTTTACAACATAGTGTTGGAAGTCCTTGCCAGAGCAATCAGGCAAGAGAAAGAAATAAAAGGCATCCAAATTGGAAATGAAGAAGTTAAAATATCACTCTTTGCAGATGACATGATGCTATATATAGAAAACCCAAAAGACTCCACCAAAAAACTATTAGAAACAATCAACGAATACAGTAAAGTTGCTGGCTACAAAATCAACGTACAAAAGTCCATTGCTTTCCTATACACTAACAATGAAATCTCAAAAAAAGAAATACAAAAAGCAATTATTTTGCAATTGCAGCAAAAATAATAAAATACCTACAAATAAACTTAACCAAGGATGTGAAGGACCTATATGCTAAAAACTATAAGACATTTTTGAAAGAAATTGAAGAAGACACAAAGAAGTGGAAAGACATTCCTTCTCATGGATTGGAAGAATCAACATAGTTAAAATGGCCATATTACCCAAAGCAATACACAAATTTAATGCAATCCCCATCAAAATCCCAATGGCATTTTTTAAAGAAATAGAACAAAAAAATCATCAGATTTGTTTGGAACCACAAAAGACCCTGAATAGCCAAAGCAATCTTAAGAAAAAAGAACAATACTGGAGGTATCACACTCCCTGATTTTTGCTTGTACTACAGGGCTACAATAATCAAAACAGCATGGTATTGGCAGAGAAACGAACACATAGACCAATGGAATAGAATTGAGAACCCAGAAATAAAACCACATAAATATGGACAGATAATTTTTGACAAAGAAGCTAAAAACATACAATGGAGGAAAGACAGCCTCTTCAATAAATGGTGCTGGCAGAATTGGATAGTAACATGCAAAAGAATGAAACTGGACTGCTATCTGTCACCACGTACCAAAATGAATTCAAAATGGATCAAAGACTTAAGCATAAGACCTGACACAATAAACTGCATAGAAGAGAACATAGGTACTAAACTATGGACCTTGGGTTCAAAGTGCATTTTATGAATTTGACTCCAAAGGCAACGGAAGTAAAAGCTAAAATAAGCAAATGGGACTATATGAAACTTAAAAGCTTCTGCACAGCAAAAGAAACTATTGAGAAAATAATGAGGCAACCAACTGAATAGGAGAAGATTTTTGCAAACAGTTTCTCTGAAAAGGGGCTAATATTCAAAATATACAAGGAACTCATGAAACTCAACAACAAAAAAACAAACAACCCAATTGAGAAGTGGACAGGGGACCTGAAGAGACATTTCTCCAAAGAGGACATACAAATGGCAAATAGACATATGAAAATATGCTCAACATCACTAATCATCAGAGAAATGCAAATGAAAACCACAATGAGATATCACCTCACCCCAGTCAGAAAGGCTATCATCAACAAGACAAATAGTGACAAGTGTTGGAGAGGCTGTGGAGAAAAAGGAACCCTCATACACTGATGGTGGAAATGCAGACTGGTGCAGCCGCTATGAAAGGCAGTGTGGAGGTTCCTCAAAAAATTACGAATAGAATTACCATATGACCCAGCAATCACTCTCGTGGGTATCTACCCAAAAAATCTGAAAACATTTATCCATAAAGACACGTGTGCTCCAATGTTCATTGCAGCTTTGTTTACCGTGGCCAAGACATGGAAACAACCAAAATGTCCTTCGATACATGAATGGATAAAGAAGTTGTGGTATATATAAACAGTCTTGATTTAATCACTAAGGGACTTCTGGGGTTCCAGCCTCTCTGCTAGCAGTAGCCATGACCTTCACTTTCGTTTTCCTTCTTTCTGCATTTGCCCTGTCCCTTAGCATCTGAGTATAAATGTGGTGATAGTGCCTTTCGCACAACACCAACCAGAAAACTCAGACAAACCACCTTCTATGGTGACACCCAGCAAAACTAAAGGAGCAAGTGTTGAGGAGGTTGTGAGTCGCTGAGTCACACTTCCTTTGTTCCCTTCTGGGGCTTTGTGTCTGGAAGGCAGAAACACCAGCAGCTCCGACCTGAGCAGACCTTCAGGGAAGATGCATCCACTCCTTCTCTTGTTGGCCTTTCTTCTGCCCATGGAGGTCAGGACAGGTGAGTGACCATCCCATTCCTGAGGCCTCAGCCCATTTATAGAACCCCTCGTACTCCTGACCCTTTGGTCCAGCACAGGCAGGGCTTGTCCTGTACTTGAGCCCAGGAACTTTCTAAAAGCCCAGTTTGTTTCCCTACCAAACCCAGACTAACATGTCCCATGCTGGATAGATACACAACAAGGCTAGGAAGATGGATTCCATTACAAGGTCTTAGCCTCTCTCTTATCACCAGGAAAGGAGGTTGTTCATAGAAAGACATTTAGCAAAGGATATAAAGCTATGAAAGACAAGAAATTAAAATCCCTCACTCCAACCCAGGAAAGAGCACCTCAGACAAATCACTTGAAGTGAGAGTTGTCCCTGGACCAGCTTAAGACTCAGTTAAGTTCTCATGCCCTGCATCACCTTGCTCCTGCGCAGGAGAGGAGCACAGGGTGCGACTGATCTCAGCAGTGGCGAGATGACAGCACACAAAGCTCCCCGGTTGCCTTGCCTCTGCCCACGGCCTGGGCTGCCTATTTCATCCCCCTCCTCCCCTTGCTTTTCCAGGCCCTCAGCTGCTCCACTGTCTTTGGCAGTGCCCTCTACCCACCTTGTGGCTTTGAATCCCACCAGCACTGTCTCCACCAATCCTCAAGCAGAAGCTAATTGGACGCCAGGCATTGATGCAATGAAAACATGCCTACGGAGAAACTAGGATGTGTTAGGCCTTAAGACAGGAAGATTTAGAAATCCAACTCCATAGCTCATGGGTAGATCATTAGAAAACAACACCACTCAGGATTCTACCAGAGGCTTTGAGTGGTCAGGGAGACTCACTGCGTCCTGTCCACATTACCTGCAGCTCCGCCATCTTCAAGATATGTCTTACCTCCTCCATACATGTGTCTGCATATGACTTGGAGAACAGGCACTGCCCCCCATTTCTAAAGCTGGATTTTGAGGCTTGAGGTTCAGGAAAGTTAATTCTGCTGCAAGAGAACCAGAGATCTTCCCCCCATTATCTTCAGGTCACACCTCAGTCATCGCCTCCCTAAGCCTTCCCTCCTACCACAGCCTTCCCTCCTACCACAGTCACCCACCTTCCAGCCTTTCCTTCAGAGGAGATCATCGGGGGACATGAGGCCAAGCCCCACTCCCGTCCCTACATGGCCTACATTCAGTTTATGGATAACGGGAAGAAGAATAGGTGTGGAGGTGTCCTTGTGCAAGAGAACTTTGTTCTGACAGCTGCTCATTGCAGCGGAAGGTAAGTGGCAGCAGCCAGCCTACCCCCTCCCAGACTCTTACAGGGTCCCCTGTCCTTCCCCAGGGGCTGCAGCCCAGGTGAGCTCCCCGGGCTCCTGCTTACTCAAGCCCACAAGAGCTCTTCACAGGAGCCATCTGAGAGCGTGACTGGGAGATGAAAAACTGAGAAATAGGACAGGCAAGCTGAGCTCAGAGGGTCAGAGGTGAGACAAGGGCTCAGCTGAGAAGAGAGGGACCACACTGGCCAAATCCAGCAATGGTGGAGGACAAAAGTATGCATTAGGATAAACATGCAAACTCAGGCAATGTCATGATACTGCCTGAGGGCAAGAGAGAGCTCCCAGAAACCCTACCCTTAATGTCCTTGAGAAGGAAAGAGCACACTCAGCTCGTCGCCCTCCTGAGGCCTCATTTCTGCTAACTGCAGCCCTGTCCCACCTCAGCTGTCACCAACCTTTCACAGCTCATGGGCTGTATGTCCTGAGACCCCACACACCCCACCCTCCCTCTCTGCTCTCTGTGCAGCTCAATCATTGTCACCCTGGGGGCCCACAACATCAAGCAACAGGAGAAGACCCAGCAGGTCTTCCAGGTGACAAAAGCCATCCCCCACCCAAACTATAATCCCAAGAACTTCTCCAATGACATCATGTTACTGCAGGTAAGGAAACCTCCTCCTGCGATTGCTCTCCTGGGTCCAAATTGTTTCTCCTCTCACTGTGACCTCTTCCTTCCTTCTTTCTCATCCTGCTCACCTCACCAGTCCCAGCACCTCAGGGGGGAAGGAGGACAGTGCAGCCCCATGACATATCCAGGCCTTGGGGTCGCTGGCTGACCTGGGCTGTCTTGCCTCTTCCCCATCAGCTGGAGAGAAACATCAAGCTGACTAAAGCTGTGAAGCCCCTCCGCCTGCACAGGGGCAAGGACTCGGCGAGGCCAGGACAGAACTGCAGTGTGGCTGGCTGGGGAAAAGGCGCGATGGGCACTTTAGCAAACACTCTACAGGAAGTGGAACTGACCATTCAGAAAGATCGAGAGTGCAGATCCCGCTTCCCCAGCTACTACTTTAAGGACACCGAGATTTGTGTAGGGGACCCAAAGAAGAGGATGACCGGTTTCAAGGTCAGATATCTACCGTTTACCTAGACAAGTCCTGGGGAAGAGGAACTTGGGGAGTTCTGAGATATGGGAATGGCCATATCTTTATGCATCAGCTTGAGAGTTTGAACAGCCCAGTCCACAAATACAGTCTTTATTGTTTTGCCCTGAGTGGAAATGGGATTTGGGGGGAAGAAGGATCAGTCACCCCACAGCAGTATCATCACCAGAGTTTCCCTGAGGATTGCAGAGAAAGGCTTGGCGTGGGCCAAGCTGGAAAGAACAGTCAGAGCCAGGCTGGAGCCCTCTGACAAGGAGGTGAGGAGGCCTGCCCTGGCCCGGATCCCCCAGGCAGCCCCTAACAGAGGCCACCCACCCCTGGGGCAGGCAGGACCATGAGGAAGCCTAATTCAGTCCTTCCTCTTTCTGCCCACAGGGAGACTCCGGGGGTCCCCTCATATGTAACAACACAGCCCAGGGTATTTTCTCCTATGGAAGAAACATGAAACCTCCAGGAGTCTACATGAAGGTCTCACCCTTCCTGCCCTGGATAAAGAGAACAATGAAGCGCCTCTAACAGCAGGCATGAGACTGACCTTCCTCTTGATCTGAGCATCTCTCCTGGGGCAGAGGCAAGAATTCTACGGGGGTGGGCAGTGGGGAGTACTGGGCCATAATAAACAAATCTCTAGAGAGTACCACTGAAATCTTCTTCACTGAACCGTTTTTTTAATTAAATTTATTGGGGTGACAATTGTTAGTAAATTTACATAGATTTTAGGTGTACAATTCTGTATTACATCATCTATAAATCCCATTGTATGTTCACCACCCAGAGTCAGTTTTCTTTCCATCACCATATATTTGATCCCCCTTACCCTCATCACCCACCCCCCCACCACCTTAGCCTCTGTTAACCACTAAATTATTGTCTGTGTCTATGAGTTTTTCTTTCTCATTTGTTTGTCTTGTTCTTTTTGGTTTATATACCACATATCAGTGAAATCATATGGTTCTCTGCTTTTTCTGTCTGACTTATTTCACTTAGCATTATACTCTCAAGATCCATCCATGTTGTCACAAATGCTCCTATATCATCTTTCCTTAACGCCGAATAGTATTCCACTGTGTATATATACCACAACTTCTTTATCCATTCATCTATCGAAGGACATTTTGGTTGTTTCCATGTCTTGGCCACCGTAAACAAAGCTGCAATGAACATTGGAGTACACGTGTCTCTGTAGAGAAATGCTTTCAGATTTTTTTGGGTAGATACCCAGGAGAGCAATTGCTGGGTCGTATGGTAATTCTATTCGTAATTTCTTGACGAACCTCCACACTGCAACAACACCGCTCCAGGGAGCCCTCTACTGGCAATTCTGGATTTTGCTTCCTTCTTTCTCCCACAGCCCTCTTTCCTCCCTAAAACCCATGTAGCTTCGTTCCTGCAAGCTCTTTGGTGCTTAGCTGTCAGTAAGGACTGAGTCTAAACTCTATTATTAAAAGACAAACTTCTCCCCAAAAAATAGTTCTCTCTGGGCCTTAGAAAGTTCTTACCTTCTCTAAGCCAAACACCATCACCAACCCCGCAACTATTCGGCAGAGAAAGGAGCAGGTCAATGGAAGGGAAATAATTCTAAGGACCCAGAGGCCCAGGGTCATATCTGGGCACTCAGTTTCCTGTTTCCAGGGCCTCTCTCTCTGCACAGGGAGTAGGCTTCAACCACAGCCAGGACTGTCTGCAGCTTAGCAGGCTGAGATGCTCCTATAATGGGCCTCACTTCACTGAGGTCCCATTCCCCTGCCCTGCCCTGGGCCCAGGGCTGAGCTCAGTCATCAGCCTTCGCCCCTGGCTGAACTTCCCACACGAGCCCCAGTTTTCAATCCAAGTGCCCTGGCGACCAGCGTCTACCCTCCCAGGCCACACTGTTTTGAGTCAGAATCTCATTTCTCAGAGTGTCCAGTGTCCCATGTGAATTCTCCTCTATTGCTTTCTCACCAGACCTGAACTGCAAACCCACCTGATACCTATTGGAGGAGCCAGAACTCACCTCTCACTTGCGCAAAGACAGCTCAGGCCCTCGTTCAAGCCCAGCATCCCCCTTGGACACAGCCACCACGGCCTATGGAGTCACTCTGCTGTCTCAACCCTTTTCAGCCTGGCCTGGCCTCGGGACCTGCCTCCCCCTGCTGGCAACCTGGGTTATGGCAGTTCTGTGAGCCAGAAGGTTCCAGGCTGCAGGGCTGCAAAGTATCACTTTGCCATCCATCAACAGGTCAAGTTTTGATCTCTCTGTGCCAGGCACATAACAGGTTCTGTCCCTGCCCATAGGAAACTTACAGTGATGAGAAATTTTCTCTAAATTTTTCTGGTTTCTTTCCTTCGATGAGGCAGATCAGGTTAGCACGCATAGTTCTGTATTTGGAATCCACCAGAAATCTTGTCTTGAAAATAACTAAACTCTCAGTATTTTATCTGTATTGCACATTGCAGTTTCACACGCATGGTCTTGTTTGATTCCAGAAGGGCCGTGTAAAATACCTAAGAGACTTGGAGACCCACAGGTCCTGAGGTTTCCAATCTATGTTCAGTGAAGTCCATGTCCAGAGGAGAGGAAGGAGGCAACCAGGATACCTTATCTTTAATTACAAGGTCAGACAATTAGGTTCAACAACTCACCCTGGAAAAAGTGCTACACACCTCATTGTTGAATATGACTATGGTCACCTTTGAAGCACTCCCCTTGGGAAGCTATCCACTGACGCCAGCGCCTAGTCCATCCTTCAAAGGAAATTTGGAACTATTTTTCCGCACTGGCCATCAGAGTCATCATCGTGTTACCCTTGATGTCCTGAATGTCATCAAAATGTCTGCCTTTCAATATTTTCTTTCTCCTCTTCGGGTAAAGAAAGAAGTCATTGGGAGCCAGATCAGGTGAGTAGGGAAGGTGTTCCAATACAGTTATTTGTTTACTGGCTAAAAACTCCCTCACAGACAGTGCCGTGTGAGCTGGTGCATTGTCCTGATGCAAGAGCCATGAATTGTTGGGGAAAGTACAGGTCGTTTAACTGTTTTACGCAGCCTTTTCAGCACTTCCAAACAGTAAACTTGGTTAACTGTTTGTCTAGTTGGTACAAATTCATAATGAATAATCCCTCTGATGTTAAAAAAAAAGGTTAGCAACACCGTCGCAACAGTTCGCAAACTTAATTATCAGACCTCATATATTACATGTAGAAAGCATAAGCCTCAGTCCACAAAACCCACAAACGCCACATTTCAAGTGCAAGACAGTTCAGTGTGACCCAGATGACCTGATTTTAGAATCCTGTATCCTTCAAACAGCACCACCAGTTAGCTGGATGTGTCAGATACAACAAACTCACAAGAGCTGGACAAACTAAATCGGGTAGAACCCACATCCAAAGAGAAACTGCACTAAAAAAAGATAACATGGGTATGAGAAGCAAAATCCAGCACATGTAAACATAAGGCTAAAAGCAAATAAAATTATTTTTCACACAAGACTGACCCTATGTCCATCTGCCAAGTCTTCTGTAGGGCTCACAGCCTTGGCAGAGGCACAGGTGAGAGAAGAGCTAAATACATGCGCGGAGATAAGCAGGCGAACAGTAGAACATGCATGAGCCAAGGGACAGCTTCAGGTTACAGCAGTAAAACATGACACTCTTAGGAGAAGCCATCACTCAAAAGAAATAAAGACCCCAGATAGTCAGCCATGAGGGGCTCCATGGAGCCCCAGGGTGTAAGCCAGAGCCAGCCAGAGAAGTGGCCAAGGATATCTGCCACCAGGGGCAAGGTTGTGGCTTCAAAGGACAGCGCCTGATGAATCAATCTTATTCCCTTACACCTGACAGGAGCCCTTGACACAGTATGACATATATTAGGAGGAAAAACTATTATTTATAATAACCATAGCATCATGAAGATGGTACATGTTTCCTTAAAGTGATTTCTAAGTATGTTTATATTTCTTTCTCCCTGTTTTGATCTAGCAATTTTTGTTTCTAGGACCTTTATCCTACGTAAGGTCTGAAGCGTGTATGTGGGCGGGGGGTTATTCATAAAGATGTTCATTGCACCATCATTTAATAATAGACTCCGAATTAGAATCATATTAATGTCCAAAATAGGGAAATGGTAATATATGCCACACCATATTATGTATTATGCAAGCCATTCACATCACATCACCTATCACTGCAGAAAACTAGGCTAAGGAAACAAAAGAAAGAAAGAAAACTAGGCTAAGAACATTAATAGACAAATTTTAAGAAAAAAAACTCATAAACATTTGGAAAAAAGTAAAAGCTCAATAACTAATCAATGAAAATTAAAATAGTAATAAATTTTTGATTATCTGATTAGGAAGAGTTTACAAAAACAATAATATTCAGATTCAGTATGGACACTGAGAAAATGGCATTTTCACACCTTATACACAAACATCCTGAACAAAAAAAGGTAGTCTTTTACTAGGCATCAACCACATCAAAAAATTTGGACAAGATAATTCCTTAAATATTTGTTGCACAAGTCAAATCTTAGAAACCACACATATGTCTAACAAAAATTTAGGATTAGCTTTTACATTATTACATATAATCGAACTGTGGAACCATTACAGCTATGACACAGAATGCATTTTGCCACATGGAAGAAAGTTCACCAGGTATAATTAAGTCAGAGGCAGGTTAGAGCTGAAACAAATAATAAATAAACAAACAAACAAATAAATATAAAAAATGCACAGCAGACAAAGTACTCATTTACACAGCAAAAAGAAAAAGCAGGTCAGAAAGCAATATACAGTCTTGTACCGTTTAACAATGAGGATACGCTAAAAAATGGGTCGTTCAGCGATTTTGTCATTTCGTGAACATCATAGAGTGTGTTTATACACACAGATAGTATAGGCCACAAACAAAACAACACAAGACTAAATCAAGCACAAGAGAAAATGATGCAATCAAGAGATGTAAATAAAGCTGCTGTGAGCCTAACACAAATACGGTTTTATAGCAAAAAATAAAAGGTAGAAAAAGCACACTCTAAAATAATGATAAAAAACATACTAAAGTAAATAGATAAACCAGTACCATAGCTGTTTATTATTATTGTCAACTATGAATTAGTGTACAGAATTGCACGTGCTACACTATATACAACCGGCAGTGTGGTGGGTCGGTTTACATAAACATCACCACAAACACCTGAGTAATGCATTCCGCTATGACATTACGAAGGCTAGGACGTCACTGGGCAGTGAGAAATTTTTAGCTCCACTATAACCTTATGGGACCACCTTCGTATACGCAGTCTGTCTTTGACCAAAATATGGCTATGGCGTGCATGACTGTATACAAGAATCAAATTTTTTCTTATATTTTCCTTTTAGGCTATTTTTTTTCTTCTAATATATCCTTTTTCCTATTTTTCTACAAAGTTTACGTATTATTTGGATAACTTAAAAGCCTGTTTATCAAATATGAATGAGATTCTGAGGTGATGTTCACTAATACCTTTTAATAAAATGTTTGTGTTGAACAATTTCAATTATAGGACTCATAACTAAATACCGAGGATGCCAAAACATCAATATGAGGTCAGACAATTAAGTTCGCGAACTTGTTGCAATGATATTGCTAACCTTTTTTGATATCAGAGGGATTATTCATTATGAAGTTGTACCAACTGGACAAACAGGTAACCAAGTTTAGTATGTGAAAGTGCTAAAAAGGCTGTGTGAAAAAGTTAGACGACGTGAACTTTTCACCAAAAATTCATGGCTCTGGCATCACAACAATGCACCAGCTCACACAGCACTGTCTGTGAGGGAGTTTTTAGCCAGTAAACAAATAACTATTGGAATACCCTCTTTGATCACCTGATCTGGCCCCTAATAACTTCTTTCTTTGCCCAAAGATAAAGG